>NC_061862.1:102072914-102401472 GCF_907164915.1 Impatiens glandulifera | reverse complement strand
TTTTTTTTAAATTAAAGAGGCGTTGAACATGTTGAACATGCAGTTCATTAACATTGTTAATGACTTTTTTTAAATCTAAGTTTTTAAACTGAAAAAGGAAAAAGGCACTGAACATGTTGACTCTGAACATTAGTTCAATGGCTTTACTGTAGAGCCTGATGTGTTTGGCCTTATAGGCAAAATCAACCTTTATAATGTTACAATTTTATATAGACTCTACAAGATAATCAAAACAATATAGAAAGTGTAATTGTTTATATGAAAAACTAAAGTGTTGTCCCTAAATGTATAATAAGGCATGTATAAACACAAATGTTGAAGTGTAACTTCTGGTATTGAATTGATTCCAGACATAACACAAATGTTTTTTTTCTTACTTGTAGCATACTAATATAGCTTTGAACCTATGTCCTAATTAAGAAAAGAAAAAATAGAGCCATGTAGAACGTTATAAACCCACATAAAACCCATTTTGTTTGAATGGTAAAACAATTATATTTATTTGATTAAGTCATACATAGCTCACTTATGAAAATGTAAATAACTGATATTAGTTTCCATCAATGTTTTTTCAGGCTCACCTACAAAATATTTGTATAAAGAGCTTCATTTTTTTTTAAATTTATTTCCCTGAAATATTTTGAATGTTACATTCAAGGTAGAAAAAGCACTAGAAAGTTTGATGATATAAGGTTTTCATCTTTTTTCTAAAGGATTTAGAGAAAGTAAGATAAATGAAGCTTTTATATTTTTTATTACAAGCTTTATAAGTGTGTTAATTAAAATACTTGTAAATAACATGTGAAAATTTAAATCAATATTAAATTAAATATTAATGTACCTCTTTTTCTTGTTCCGTATGTTACTAGAAAAGTCAGGTGCTAGTTGTGGGGACGCAGAAGAGATTGGGGTTTGAGGCATGGGTGACGAGTTTGAGGTGCTAATTG
The DNA here is from genome assembly GCF_907164915.1 of Impatiens glandulifera. Taxonomy (NCBI): domain Eukaryota; kingdom Viridiplantae; phylum Streptophyta; class Magnoliopsida; order Ericales; family Balsaminaceae; genus Impatiens; species Impatiens glandulifera. The sequence goes on along the minus strand of NC_061862.1, from coordinate 102,400,525 downwards.
TGGAGACGCGTAAGAGATTTGGGTTGAAGTATGGACGACTTGTTTGAAGATTTGGGTGAAATAATTGATTGGATTGGCTTTGGCCTACTTTTCTTCTTCAATTCCAAAGATATTCATGTGAGGGAATGGATAGTTGGCATAGAAATAGATCAAATACAGCGAATGAATATATTTGGAATGAAGATGAAAGGTAAGCCAAGGCTAATCCGATCAATTATTTCACTTAAATCTTCAAACTCGTCGTCCATGCATCAACCCCAATCTCTTTCGCCTCTCCACAACTAGAACCTTCAAACTTGTCGCCCATGCCTCAAGCCCCCATCTCTTCTGCATTCCAACAATTAGCACCAGGCTTTTCTAGTAACATATGTAAAAGATGTACAATAATATTTAATTTAAGTTTGATTAGAATTTTCACAAATTATTTGCAAGTATTTTCAGTTAACACTTGTAATAAAAATTATAAAAGCTTTGTTTATCTTACTTTCTTTCTAAATCCTTTAGTTAAATGATAAAAAACTTATATCATCAAACTTATTAGTGATTTTTCTATTACAAAATATTTCAGAGAAATAAATTTTTAAAAAAATCTTAAGAATATTTTGTATATTTTTTTATGTTGGAGACACTTAATATTAGTTATTTACATTTTCATAAGAGAGAGGTATGTACGACTTAATCAAATAAATATAATTGTTTTACCATTCAAAGTAAATGAGTTTTTATATGCATTTTCTCAAACTGCAATCCAATAAATGTGTGAAAGAGAATGAAAGAGAAACTCTATATAATAATTAAAAAATAAGTAAACAAACATTCCAAATCTCTTTCACGCCAAGATTTATAAACCTATCTAGGGAGAAAAGATAAAAAGACAAACAATCATATCCATTTTTTAAATTCAAACCGATATGTAACCCGTGAATTGATGACCCATACACAATTACTCTCACGCCCCAAGATCCAAATCGTTGAAGAGTAAGTGAATTTAACAGTATTATTATTATATAAACGTATAAAGCTTCAAAATTTTGATTACACGTATACTAGTAAAAATTGACTCACATATTAATTTAAATAAATAAAAAAAAGTAAACATACTTCTTCATTCTTCCTTCCTCTATTTCAAATTAAGAAGTCCAAGAATTTTATTGCAAATTTACTAATAAAAAAACCCTGTTAAAATACATTTTTACCTTTAAGGCCTTTCATTTTACTAACTATTTCCAAGACAATACTTTTATATGTTGATAACGATCTCCAGCCCAAAAAACTGTGAAAAAATTATTAACGGTTTTAATTATAAAACATTATAAAATTATAGAAATTTGGTGAGAGTTAATAGAAAATGATTTAAAACCTAGAAAGGCATCCAAAATAGATTAATTATAAAAGGGTTATTAAAAGCCAAAGCATAATTTTATGAAATGTTTGGGGTTGGGATGGTTGTAGAAAAAAAAAATAATAATAATAAATAAATAAATAAATAAATAAATTCGCATACAACACATCCCATTTTTTTAAAGATAATATTTTTATCAATTGAAATTTTAGAAAGAACAAAAGTCAACAACTTGAAGATCAAATTCTTAACAAATGCCCACATACATGTTCGGTGAAACTTACATATCAAAATTTCTCTCTGATCGAAACTCAAAGAAGTATATTACCTTTAACTAAGTATTGTTTTCAAACAAAATTATATATATAAATCAAGATACATAAACAAAATTAGGGGGAAAATGTTTTAAAATGCTGTGAAAATGATTAGAAAAATACTATTAAAATATACCTGAAAATTTATATATAAATGGGATCTATCTTTCTCTCTATAACCCTGATAAATTGGTATCTCGTAAGATGGAACTATATTAATATATATAGGTGCAGACATAAGTCTTTATTTTGAATGCCTTATTTGTTATTTTATATCATGTTATTAATTGTTTTTAAGAATAAATAACCAAATATATAAAAACTACGCAGGTCTTTATATTCTTTTTAAAATCAATAATTGTATTTTTAATTTATTATAGAAACAAATTATCTCCACAATATTTTTACTCTTTTCCCTTTTAAAAAAAATAATTCAAAATATGATGCATTTAAGTTTTTAATAACTATATTACAATAATATTGTATATATTACTATAATATTACAACCATATTCACCATATTCTTTTTATTATTTATATTCTTTTTATTATTTACCATTTATTCTTTGAAAATTAATAAACTACTAAAAGTAGTCATTTCAAATTTTATTTTTTTCCAAAATTTAAATATTTTATATTAAATAAAGAGATTACACTAAAAATAATTCAAAAATACAATTAAAATAAAACAAAGAGGGACACAACAAGAATAAATGAACTTTTCGTGCAATAAATCGCTATCATAAACTATCGCTTTCATGAACTATCGCTTTAAATAATACATTCAACCCAACATATCATTCAACCGTTTTAGATATTTTTTTTAAAGATGTGTTTTTTTTTTATTTGTGCAACCCATCTGTATAATATTAGTTCATAAAAAATAAAAATTATAAAATTCTTTATAATAATACAAGCATAACATAGGAGAAACTGAAATAAAAAAAAATACAAAAATGAAAACAATAATAAAAAAAAATTCACCGCACAAATTATTGACTTCATAAATATTTTAAAAAAAAACGATTAACTCTCCGATCAACTATATCGACTTTTTCAACGAATCTCTGAAAACGTAATCTATATATAATGATGCTTAATTTTTAAAGTGTCCGGATTACCGGGTCGAGAGCTGTGGTTAATTTGGATACTTGGGTCGGATTGTGGGTTGACCCGCCTTTAAATTTAAAACGGTTAAAAATAAAATTAAAAATGCTAGAGGTATGTTTCGAACTTGCAACCTAACAAAACAAGTACAACCCTTTAACCAACTAGGCTACAAAGACTTTATATTTTAAATTCAACACTAAATTTGATAAACGCGGGACGTTTTAATATTAATATAAGTTCAACTTTTTAACTAACTAATCTATATATATAATGATGTTGAGTAAATAGATACTTGGGTCGGATTGTGGGTTGACCCACCCATAAACTTAAAACGATTAAAAATAAAATTAAAAATGTTATCCGTAATTTTTTTTTCACGGTTTTTTATATTATTAATCGTGCAAATGCACGGGCTAAATGCTAGTAATAATAATAATAATATTATTAAATAAACTAAATGTCATGTGTTCGATTCTAACTTAAAACGTTAGGATTATGGGATCATTCTAAATTCCTATATTTAAACAAATAGTATTATTGAAAAGAAATTTTAAACCTGAGGAATATTTTTTTAATGATTACTATATTTTTAAAATTAATTTCAAATCTCATTGAGTTTGAATTAATTATTAAGTAATAATTTTGTGATATTAGTCGTATATAAATAATTTTTATCTCAGAGATTTAAGAAATTGTAAATCCAAATATAAAATAAATATGTACATGAAATGTCTATAATTTTACTGCACTCTCAAAATGATGAAATATAACAGAGAGTTGAAAAATATTTACTATAAATGACATTCGTTCTGCATTAGTTTTCGTAATAGGTTGTATTATCAATATTCTAAGGATTAAAGCGATTCGGCGTTGAACACGGTTTAGTGCAAAGTTTACGGCACTCTCAAACAGGGTAAATATAACATAAAGTTAAAAAATATTTACTATAAATGTCATTCGTTTTCTACTAGTTTTCGCAATAAGGCGTATTATCAATATTATAAGGATTAAATCAATTCGGCGTTGAACATGGTTTAGTGCAAAGTTTACTGCACTCTCAAACAGGGCAAGAGTTATTAAATAATTTACACATATTATTATTGCAAAAATAACAGCAATGAGACGATGAACATGGATTAATGCAAATGTTATTGTAGATTGAAACTGTTGCTTAGACTTGAAACATTTTTATTGAACTAGACATTGATTAGCAATATTATTCGCAATAATTTCCCAGAAAAATATGCCTAAAAAAGTGCAATGTTTATAAAAAATATATGTAAAATGTATTTTTTTAAAGAATAAACTATATGAATAAATTATAACCATAAACTTTTCAAAAAAATATAAAAATCATAACCATAACATGTTAAGCATAAATAATCACATAGCCAAAAATCATAAATATTAATAAGCATTCAACAACCACAAAATATAATTCTTCATAAATAAATTATTCAAAACATTCATAACCACAAACATTCATAACATTCATTAAAAAAAACAACCAAACCATTGTTCAAAAATTTCACACAAATCATTGAAAAGAAGTAAAAGTTCAGAAATTAAATGTTCTTCCTTTTGTTGCCTTCCAATTTGCTTTCCATGTTTTGTGCATCCATGGCACCTAACACATATTCAATCAAATTGTTTTCCACCGACAACACTTCTTTGATCTAATGAATATAAACAACAAAATTAGTACTATCAAAACTTCAAAAATATAACATTTTAATAAAAATCAAAGTATCCACAAAATATGACATACATTTTCCGTCGTGTCATTGACAACCTTGATAGTTGTACTATTTATTTTCCGCATATCAACAAGAACATTACATATACCTTCATTTGTAGTCTTCATCTTCGCTTATAAGCTTGTCATTCTTGATTCAGAGGCTACAAACTCCGCTTTCAAAGTTTCCACCTCAGTATATTCTCTTTCAGGTGCGGTTTCCTTCTCAATTACGGAGCTTATGTCATATACATGGAGTTTGGTCTTCTTTAAAGAAGAAGTTTGCTAGAAGGTCTTGTGAAAACCATGATGAAATGTAGAGAAAAAGGGTTCAGAGAGAAATGGATTGAAGAAAGTATTTGATGAAAAGATGGAAAAGATGAAATGATGAAGAAATTGGGAGATGGAAAAGATGAAATGATGAAGAAATGTTAATGATGGCGTGTGAAGTTGAAAAGAAGGTTAAGGTTGGCTGAATTTATGGTGAAACGGAAATTGAGGAGACTTAATTTATTAAGACTCGCAACTAATATTTCATTGAATATTTATTAATATTTTGAAAATTATGTTTCATATAAAAATTCATATAGTTTAATGCACAATTTAATGCTAAGAGATTATTTATAATGTTTAATGTGAAATCTACTGGTAATAGATTACTACCAATTTTTTTCAAAATTATTAAATATGATATATTGCAGAACTTCTTACGAAGATATTATATATAATTTTTATTACGAAACTTATTTCTAGTATATTATAAATATATCAAATGAAATTTTCAAAACTAATAAATATATATCTATATATTCTATGTAGTTTGCAATAACAATATTTCAAATTATTACAGAACTAGTTGTGAAGAGAATATATATAATAATTAATGCATAACTTAATGTTATAATATTGCAAATATTTCGAAAAATATTTACAAAACTATTATATAAAATTGTAATATAGTTTGCAGTAATATATTATAATAGAATTGTAGTACTAGTTGCGAATATATTATTTATTTGTGTTAATGCAATGTTTATTTGTTACAATAGTTAATGAAAATAAATTTTATTGCAAAAGATTTTGTAAACATTGACATGAATATATGTTAGTATTATTAGCATTATTCCGTGGCTTCCTTATTACTAGTTTAGTTGCAAGGAAATATTAATATAAATTTTTAAAAATATAAGATTTTTCCATTTCTAGTAATATATTTTGTAATAAATATTTTTCAGATTATATTTTCCGTAAAAATACATTTTCGTTGAAAATATAGTTGGAGGATTGGCAATATGTCAAAATTTTATTGCAAAGTTTATTGTAGTTTTTCAAAATTTGCATTAAAAAACGAAATGTTTCAGTTATATGTTGTGATTCGACAATTTTTGTTAGTGTTAAATTAAATTAAGTGAAACTCTTTTTCAAACTTATATTATGAGTGCTAAAGAAAATCATTCTTAATACTAAGAATTTTTTTCTTTTTTTTTTGATAGTTAAAGAAAATGATTTACTGTTAAATATTTTTGGATAAGTGTGTAAAAAAATTATTTTTTGTTAACTTGTGAATGCAGAATCTCTTCTCATGGATGTCAACCTACTTCAGAAATGTGACATGCTTAATTATATTTGAATAACAATGACGTCATGTCTTTAACATTCTTATGAAATTATTGTTACTGCTACCGAATCTAAAGAGTGTTAGAGTATAATATAATATATTTGTAAGATATTATCACAATATTACAAATTTCAAAATTGCATTGAGTTGGCGGGTGATTGAGGATTGAAACAATTCTAGTTAACACAAAGTATGAATGAAAGACCAGGAAGAGGAAGACTATTGAAATACACTTATAAGTCGAGGTGAAGACATCTTGAGAGCAACTCTCAAACAAACCAAGAATAGATCATTACATTATCTTCTAATGTCAGAAGATAAATAAAATCTTGAGTGAGATTCCTAGTCATGAAAAAATGGCTAGATGAGAGACTCGCTTAATTTGAATGTGATGATTTAGTTACTTCTTTTGTTCTATCTTAATTGTCTATGTATTGTGGATCATAATTTAGATGAATGAGATGATTGATTTGTCATCCAATTAAGGAGAAGATTTAAACCTTGAATGAAATTCCTAGTCATAAAAAAGGGGGTAGATGAGAGGTTCGATCAATTCAAATGGAAGGATATTAACGATTTCTTTTGGAGAAACTATAGATGATCATTTAAAGCATTGTTGAAAACAATTGAATATAGATAATGAATCTTAAAATAATATTCTTGAATTGCTAGTCATTTTGGATTAAAAAAAACTTGTAGATTGCAAGTTAATTTGTTCAAGGAGAAGTATGAGGTTTAATTTAGTTGAGTGTGCAATGTTCAAAGCAAGATGAGTGACAAATGCTTTGTTAGATCTTGAGCTTGAGAAAAGAGATATCGAGATAACCTAATTTATTTGTTATGAAGTAGACAATAAAGGTTTGTCTTTGGTTTTTTCTCTTTTAATCGATATCTTATTTTGAGAAATAAAAGATGGAAGTTCGTTTTGGATATCCTCAGTTTTCATTAGATATATGATTTTGAAAAAAAAAAATAACGAAAGTTTATCTTGGGTCTAATCTATATTTTAGTTTTAATCAATTGTTGTACTTGAAAAATAAGACACTCAGTTTGTGGTAAACAAGGGTAATGATTATTTTGACATAATAAAGAATTATTAATTTTAGTTTCCGCATATGTCAACGGGTATGAACACAGATTGAGAAGAGTTGTTGAATGTCTCTCTTTGTTGAAATAGCGTGGTTACCCAAATTTACTTGGTGTTATAAAGTCTATAATTTTATCTTCTAAGGGCTTTTGAGCGGAAGTGAATGTATAATGAATTATCTCGTGAATGGCTCAAGCAGTGAAGATTGATGTATGACTCATAACTTTTTGAAAGCACGATATACGTGATGGTGGAGATTTTTATTCTTCCAAGGGCTCTTGAGTAGAAGTGAAGGTACAAAAATTTACTCATGAATGGCTTGAGTAAATATTAAGATTAAAGTGTTGCACCCACTTATTTCTTGATGACTTGACTTTTGTTAAGAAGATTGATGAGTATGAATCGTTTATTTTTTAAAGGACGTGAAATTTGTCAATGTGGAGATTGTTTAATTTGTAATTTATTCATCACATCTCAATACATGCGGTATTCGCCCAACGTAGAGATTGTTGGGTTTTGGACTCATATTTTATTATAGTTTATATATTGTAATTAACTTTAAACTTTATTGAGATTATGAGTAATAGTTGAGTCTTTTTTATTTTTGATGCATTCTATAAATAAAGACATTGTAACATATGATTACTTGAACTATTATTCTATGAAAAATCAATAGAATTGACGACTTCTTGAGAATATAGGCATTTTTGGCCACACCTTGTTATATTTTATGTTTTTTATTAATTCTTTACCACTTTTTCTTTATATTTTTTTTATTATATTTTTAGATTAGATATTTTCTTAACATTATTTTTAAACTATGCAACTAATGTGTTATATCAAGTTATATTTAATAGTATAATATTAAAATATAAATAAATTAAATTAAATAATAAATTTCAAGATGAATATTTGCTATAAAACATTATGGTGTAATGATTTTAATTTTGGAACGAAACGAAAATGTCTTTATAAACTTCTACGAGTACTTCTTTGAAAATTATGAGTTATGAATATATTAGCTCTATAAAAAATTAATTAAATTATCTTTCATTCATGAGTGAGGCCATATGTACTATAGGGGTCATCCTCACCTTACTTTTTTTTTTCTTTCTTTTTTTAATATATTGATCCCAAATAATTCGATTTTTTCGACTTTTAAAAATAAATATAAAATATAAATATCTATTAAAAAAATTAAAATCAAATTAAATAAAATTGTAGAATTGTTTAAAAACAGTTTGTGACTAAAAAGACGCCACCTAATTTTTCTTACGAAATTAGGAAAATAAATAAAGTTTTGTCATGTAGAACAATAACGCTTTTGAAGAAATGATTCATTATGTTACACGTAAAAAAAGGTTTTGACGATATGTCTCAAGTGCCCATTAAAAATACTCTCTACTTCTAATATTTTTACCATCTTTAGAAAATATTTTACACATATTTTTATTTGTCAATTTCTATCCGATCTAAAATATCTAGCATATACCTAAATACTAAATCTAAATTTAAATCTAAATCTAAAGTAATACATATGAGATAGAATAATGATTTTAAGTATAATAATATTAATAATTATTCACAAATAAATAAATATGAAAAAATAAATGAAATTAAAATTTATTATATTCATAATTTTTTGGAATTTTTTATATTGGAGATAAAAAAATAAATCATTTTATTAAAATTATTATATTACAAAATAAGGATCAATAACCCAATACAAATCTCACAAGTTTAGATGTATATTAATATATAATGGTTCTTACTAGATAAATATTGTTGTTTAATAATATTTTTTTAGTTAAAATTAAAGTTTGTTTAATAACTAATAACTCATTTAAATTGATTATTTCATAAATTACATTATTGACAAATATATATCTAATAATTGCCAAGAAAAAAGATTAATAATCTTTTACAGCTAGTAAAATAAATTGAAAATTATAGTAATTAACTTGAAGAGGTGTAGTGTGCAAATTTTTTAAAAAAATATTTATATTACATGATAGTTGAACAAAATCATTAGATAAGCTCATAAACTATTTCTTATTCTTTAAACAAGTCCACCAATTCTTTTATTTTGATATAATGTTATCAAGTTTTGAATTCTTTGAAATTAGACAAAAATTCAAGTTTAGTGATTTTAGAGGTGTCCAATGCTTTATAAGGGTAATTTTACAAATATTTGCAACTTTATGACGTTAATAAAATAACATATAACTCAACAAAAAGTTCATTTTTCTCGGAACTAAAGAAATTGAGAAAAGCTCTAGAGAATTTAGGTTTTTGACAAAAATTTCAGCATCAAATTCTCTCATCACGAAGACACGATCGGCATGAACGACGCGATCGGCACGATTTGCACGATATCAAGGTCTCGCCTATTGTGATCACGTTGTTATGTTCTCAGTGTCGCTTATCAAACGTGTGCACGATCAACACAATCGACATAATCAGCACAATCGACATAATCGGCACGAACAACACGGTATCGGCTCTAATTGTTAGGTTGGTCATTCATCTACAAATATTGGTTGGAAGGTTAGGGTTTATAATTTACCATGTTTTGTATAACCATGGTCTCTGGTGTACCCTATTCTGTAATTGTCCTTCTTTGTTGTTTTGTTCTGATTTTCATTAAAATGGAGAGAAAGAAAAGCAATAAGTATAAGGAAGTCAAAGAATTTGTAATGGAAGATTTAATGGAGGTAGCTGAAAAGAAAATTAATAGGATTGCTGAAAAATAATCTAGGAAAAACAGGAATGCAGCAAAGGTAAAGAATCAATTGCTGTTAAAAATTCTGAAGAAAATGCAGCAGGAAAATAGGGGAAGGAAGAAGTAATTTGGAAGGTTGGTTATAATGAAAGAGTCAATCTATTTGGTCTTAAAAACCATATTACCAAACTCATAATTCATGTTAAGAAGGGAGAAATCATAATCAATAAAGAGAAAGCTCAGCAAATAACAGTCCAACTCAATATTCATTATCTCTAGGACTGTATTTACTAGAAGAAAAAAATAGTATATGAGGAGATAGTTAAATGGTCAGTTGATACAATAAAGAAGATGATGAAGGATCCCAAAATCAAGACCTACACTATCAGGTGTAATTCAACATGGAAAATCAATGAGGTATGAAAGAATAAAGCAGAAAAAAATCTGAAGACCATGCCTACAAAGAAAAAATCTACTTGAGGGATATCCAAACAAAGGTGAGGTACTCAACTCTCCTTTTGAATTCAAACTGTCTTCTAAAGTAGAGGAGAAATTTATTAAATATTGGGAGTTTGTGGTGGTTAGAAACTTAATTGGGAAAACAGAGTATCATTCTCAACTATCAAAGTGGCTCTAATTAAAAAGTGGGGAGAAAATGGCTTGAAAAGGTTTCTATAAACATACATGACCTCTACTTCCTACAGTTCAAAAAGAGCTCAAATTTGAAAGAAATCTTGGAGAATGGACATATTTACATATGATCAAATTGCATGAAGCTGGAATAGTGATCAGAATAGATGAATCTACATAGAAAACCAAAGGAAACTGTTCAGATTTGGTTAAAGCTCTGGAACATTCTAGCCCACATGTACAATACTGAAGCGATTAGTCACTTTACATGTACAATTGAGAAATCATTATATATGGACTCAATAACTAAAGGAAGAGAACATTTGTCATTTGCTAGAATTAGCATTAAAGTGCATCCTATGAGTTTCCTGCTAATGAAAATGGAAGTTGTTGACAAAAAATGAAATCATAATGTCATGGAGATCTCATTTGAATGGAAACCAAAAAGGTGTTCTTTCTGTAACATTTTTGCACAATAAATGTGATAAAACTAAAGAAGAAGAGTAGAAAAAAACTGGAAATAGAAAAATAAAAAGAAGGAAATAAAGAAGGCTAAACTCAAATATCAAACATTTGTAGAAGAAAACAAGAAGGATTCTGAGAAAAAAGGAAAGCAACGAAAGAAAGAAAGTAAAGGGAATCAATGTGAAGAGGAAAAGAAAATTTTCTGTAATGCAAAGGATTATGATGAAAACACCTAAAATTTCAAAGTTGAAACAGAGAATTCTAAAGTCGTTAAAAAGATTCCAAAACCAATGTGGAGTCTGAAACTGAATCTGAAGATAAGGAAGACAAGAATACATAAATTCAAGCTGAAGATAACAAAGATAAAATCCCTGAAATTCTCAGAAACAATTATTTCTATCAAATCAGAACGAGCTCGTACAAAGAGAGAATTCAAAATGAGAAACAACAATACTCATCATCCTCTTCAATACAATCTCCTTTTATCATTAGAGAAAGAGAAAGGGGAAGAATGCCTCTCAATGAAGATAGATGGCATGCGAAAATCCTAAGCTGGGATGATTATGTTTGAATATAGTCTTTTCTATTTGTAAACTCTGTGTTATAGAATGTATAAATGTTACTGGTCAGTTTTTTAGAGTCTTTTGATTGTTATCTTTAATCATAGCTAGGGTTTGTCTAGCTTTGATTTCTGACCTCCCACTTTTGGGATTTTAATTAAATAGTTTTAAAAGTTTTAAAAAAATAACTTTGAATTAAAAGTATAATCATGGAAATAATTTTTTTAATTTTCTCAATTAAATTATCATAAAAAATAAAATTAAAAACAAGAGTATATTAATAAGGTTTGAATTTTGACTAAAATATATTTAAATAAATAAATTATATTAATTTTTTATAATATAAAATTATTAAAAAAATCAATATCACCTAAAATATATTATGAAAAACAAAAATAAGATCAATTTTTTTTTTTTTTTATCAATATGTTCACGCGAGTTTACAAAGACATGCACTTACACAACTAAAATTAATTCCATTTCATTAAGACATAGATGTTTTATAATAAATAATCATCTTGAAATTTATTATTTAATTTTCTTATACATTTTAATATTTCACTATTAAATATAACTTAGATATAGATAATTAAACACAAATAATTGATAATGTGTTTTTTAATAAACATATCTATCCACAAAAACAATTACTTTGTGTCATGTTCTGACAACTTTAATATTTAAAACAAATATAATACAGATTATAAATATGAATTAATGAAAAGAAATATGATTTAAGACTTTGATAGAGTTAATATATATATGACTCATATTTTTAAATTCATTTGTTTGACTAATTATCCGTTTAACATAATTATTCAAGAGATCATTTCAAAAATGTATTAGCCAAAATTCTAGACATTTAGTAATTTAAGTTTTAATATATATAAATTGTGTTTCTACATACATAAAAACATGTCACTTATTCAAATTTTATCATCTATTTTACACAATTTAAGAAATCAAATTTCCACCATAATATATATCCTATTTAGACAGGAACTAAATCATTTTTATTTTTATATTCTCAACCCCTTATTATAAACACTATTCAATTAAATTGAAAATAATTTTGCAACCAATCTCCTGCCATATAAGAATTGAGATCATGCTCATATTTAATTCTAAGAAATATATAACGAAGATAGAAGTAACAAAACTGACAAGTAAATTAGTATTTCGCTATAACATTATCAACATTGAATCATCCAAACATTTTATACGTTCCAAATACAAGTTTAATCAATTTATAAAAATGAATTCCTTAATTTTGAAAAAAAAATTATTTCTAAAACAGCCTATTTCTTTTTTCAAGGAAATTAGTTCATAAACACCACTAGATAATCCAAACGATTTATTCTCATGCATAGCCTAACAGATTACGTATTGATCACTTGTTTTATTAGTAAATTGTTAGTAAATAGAATTGAGATAAGAGTCAATTAACACAAAATGGATAGTAAAACTTTTTGTTAAATTGTCACTTTTTCGTTGGATCATGACGAGGGAAACGGATAAGACAGCCAGCTCAGAATTTTTAAAACAGGAAAGAAAGAGAGCCCTAAACAAAAATCAACAGTGGATAACTTCCCAATCTTCTAACTTTTTTTTTATAAATTTTGAAATAATTTGTTTTTAATCTTCCAAAAGCTACAAATATTCATAAAAACTGTTTACATCAATTGTAAGTATTTAATTATTTCAATCTCTAACCAAATTTTCATAAAGATGTGTTCTTGTGTTATTTTATGATTTAAAAATGGTTAGACATCTTGTCTTTAAATAAAAACTATATATATAGATATGATGTTACAAAGAAAATAATTAAATACAATATTTATGAAGAATGAGATCACTAAATAAGTAGTTTGTTCGAGACATGTGTTTAACACATTTTCCTTAAAACAACTTCATCGTCTCCTGTTTGTGCTAAAGTTTATCACAGATGGTTATCTCTCATGGTACAACGAATCTAATAGTGATTCTACATTGGAATCATTACGCATCAAACTTGACCAGCGTACCTGAACTATTACCGAGTTTTATCGTAAAATGTTGAGTGAAAATTTTGAAGATTACTCACAAAATAAGGAGAGGACTTTTGGAATTCTAGAGTGAGAAAAGATAAAATAATATTTTTTGAGAATTAGATAAAAGGACTATTTAAATTGTTAAAATAATAAAACCAACCATTAATCATTGATCAAACGTCTGACATTGATTTTGTATTTCCTCTTCACCAGGAAAGACACATGATTACATGTCTTTTTTCTAATTGCTAATAAATTGATAGCAATAATCTCATAAATCTTACAATGACAATTAACAACATTGAATTAATTCAATTTTTTAATTTTTTCTTAAATCCTTAAATGTTTATTAAACAATTACAAAATTAATTATAATAATTTAATTATTTGGATCAAATTTCACTTTAATTCATGTTTGAATTTCATGTGAATTTTGTTTGAATTTTATTTGATTTTATCTACCTAATTTCTCATTTTCATTCATTAATGAAATTTATGAATTAGTTTAAAATTTCAAGTATCCCCACATTAATGGAAATTTAAAGATTAATCCGATGAAAGATTGAACAATTGAATTTACATAGGATATGTAGATGTAACCCTTTGAACTTTCCCTTATGAAAGTATATATCTTATTAGCCGATTAGTAGACTCAATGTCATTGAACTATTCTTCCATTTGTGTAAACGATTACACACTTTCACATGTCAAGCTCTCATGGTTGCGTCTGTTTTATCCATGAAACACGCACCTGGTTCTATGAGAGGGTCTAAAATTAAGTCGTGTAATTGTTTCGAAAAGGTCCACTTCTCCCTCACATAGGTGATCTCTTTGCCCACAAAGAATCATTAAAAGCAATATATACTTATCCTTGTCAAAATATATATTGTTTCGTTAGAGGATTAATCTTGAATAATAACTTTCCAAGTTAGTACAATTATGTTGTCCCTTGAACTTAGTCTTGGGATCTTCAGTCTGCATAAGTTGGATTTTTCTTCAAAACAACTTATAGTAGGCTAATGTCTCAAAAAATTTCAAACTAACTCTCTATTCTATAATTTGATTAGTGGATCCAAAATGTTATCTTTGACTAACATAGTCAAATATAATAATTCTATAAGAGAGTATAATCTAATGACATTATGTCTAAGACATTTATGTTTAGACTTGTCATAGTCTCTAAGCTTATACTATTTCAAATTATTATCACTATAATTAGAAATTTTCGTTGGTACATTCTTCGATAATCTTGGAATATCTTCTAATAAGAAGCATAATAATTTGTACATGCTTACCATTTAAATATATTTTTATTTATGAAAATATTATTTACTTGGCTAACTAGTAGACAAAATGTCTTTGAACTATTATGCCTTCATGTAAACGATTACAAAGTTTTCATAAAAATATTTTATTTTTCGACATAAGTCAAAATTATAGATTATAACGTTTAATCTATCAATTATAAAATGTTTTAGAAGATTTCCAAACGTAGACTGCACTTTTAAGTGTAAACATATTCACTTGTAGACGTAAAGTCTTTCATCTAATAATATTAATATATATCATTGATAACAACGTGATATTTCATGTAGTTCAATTCACATCCTTAGTGAATTTAATCATTTTTATTGTAATTTTCAGCGATAAATATATCGTACAAAAGACAAGTACTAATGAAATAGTTTTCAATGTCTTCATGATATATATAATTGTCACATTTACTTTTAGTCAAAGTATGATCAAATTTGCAAATTATTAGTATAAAAAAATTTATATGTCATACAAAGACTTTATAAAAAAAAAATCATCTATTTCATAAAATCTTTTTGAAGACATTGGTTCTTCAAATTTTTAAGAATGTAATGTCAAATAAATGACACTTTTCTTGATTTCAAAATCGTTAAATTTGAAATATTAATTTGAAGACGAACTCAGCAAATATAAACTAAATATATAATAATTTTTGTGTTATTATCCATACAAATATTTGTTCCCACATTCATGTTGGTATCCTTTTAAATCAAACACATATATGTGAATTAAATCAATGATTTTCTAATCAAGAAATTGCCACACAATTCTTTAACAAATTTTTTTTTGCTTTACTTATTATTTAATAAATAAGATAACTACTATTGTGAATATTTAAATGAATAGATCGTTCATACATAATTTTTATACCAGAGATAAGAATGTTTATTCATATAATTCATTCTGTACATAAAATCTACACAAAAATGAAAATATTTAATCAATTAAAATATTTATTTCAACACTTAATTTTTTATAGAAGAAACTATAATATTTAATCAAATAAATATTCATGATTTCTACAAAACAAATTATAATGTTTCAAGCATCTTTGATCGAAGCTGCTTAAACATTTATTTTCGGTTGCACGTTTGCATTTACGTTTGCCACACTATTCTAATCAATCAAGACTTTTTTTTTGTAATTTTTTATTTCAAAAATATCAAAGTAAGTAAATCAAATATCAAATATTAAACTAAAATTAATATTGATAGAATTGAACAATGTATATAAAATATATTATATTAAACTAAAATTAATATATATATATATATATATACTATTCATAAAAGATTTGACTAATATGAATTTTCTTATACGATTCATTCTTTAATATTTACCTCCAACAATAAATATATACATGATAAGAACAACTATATTCACATATATTGTCAATAACTTAGAAACATAATCGAATAAATAATATATCATATATTATTACACAAATATATATAATTTCATATATTATTACACAAATCTATATATATATAATAATGCTTAATTTTTAAAGTGTCTGGATTGCCGGGTCGAGAGCTGTGGTTAATTTGGATATATGTGAGAGTAAATGGATACTTGAATCGGATTGTAGGTTGACCCGCCCATAAACTTAAAACGGTTAAAAATAAAATTAAAAATGCTATAGGTATGGTTCGAACTTGCAACCTAATAAAACAAGTACAATCTTTTAACCAACTAGGCTAATAACACTTTATATTTTAAATTCAACCCAAAATTTGATAAACGCGTGACATTTTAACAATATAAGTTTAACTTTTTAACTAACTAATCTATATATATATAATGATGCTTAATTTTTAAAGTTTCCGGATTGCTGGGTCGAGAGCTGTGGTTAATTTGGCTATATGTGAGAGTAAATGGATACTTGGGTCATATTTTATAAATAACACTATAAATTATAATAATATTAAAATAATATTTTGAATTTTTAAATTCAAAATAACCTAAAAAAGAGATTAAAGATCAAATTAGAGTTAATTATTGTGATAATTAAACTGTAATTAGAAAAATTAAATAATAATTCAAAAATAATTTGAGGTTAAAATAATGTAGTTATTTACCTAAATTAAATCTAAAAGGGGTTGAAATTATTAATTATAATTTTAAACATAAATTATGTATACTTTATTGCTTAAAATGATTAAATGCAAGAAATGGATTAAAATTCGATTTCAAATAACTATTTATCACAAAATAGTTAATGATCAGCGCTGAATTTTCATCCAACGCCAATGAATCAGCCACGACTATCGGCTGTAACGAAGCCAACGCGCGCCCGATCCACACAAGATTGACTAACGTCCCGCTAATCCCATTAGCTCGATCACCCAAACGCAGACAGAGCTCCAATGGAATGCATAATGATGCATTTATTAAATCAAAACAACGTCGTTTTAGGCGTCTTCTTCGCTGATGCATGGAGCTTGCCGAAATCGCAATCGATTATCAACGATCCTTCTAGAAGCTTTATCTCCTTCCTCGGTTGATATTATCCTTCCGTTTTTCTTTGTACATGCTCGCCTTATCCTCTCCTACTAGTAATACTATTTTGCTGTGGAGTTCAAGAACTAGACAAATCGTGTATAATACTAGACTCCTCAAGATAGGACGTTAGGCGTCTATTGGTGAACTCGGTTCCCCGATCACTTCTAATCTTGATAATGCTTAAAGATTTTTCGTTTTGGAGTTTTCTAAGGATCTTAATCAAATTCTCAGCCGTCTAATCCTTAGATTACAAAAAAATAACCCAAGTAAATCTTGAAAAATCATCAATAATGACTAGGGTGAATCACATTCCTCCTAAGCTTTTTATAGGAATAGGACCGAACAGATCCATATGTAAAAGTTCCAAGCGCTGGTTGGACTGAGATTTCCCTTTACTTTTGAACGATAATTTTCTTTGCTTGCTTAACTGGCAAGCAGGACAAACTTTGTCCATTAAAACTTCAGATCTGGTAAACCAAAAACTAAATCATACGAACAAATGTGGTTAATGGTTTTAAAATTAAGATGATGTAATCTCTTATTCCATAACTAGTTTTGATCATTTTTAGCAATCATGCATATGGGATTAGATATCTTATTTTTCCAGTTCATTTTGTAAGAATTTCCTACTCTACTTCTGGTCATCAAAACGTTACCCTATTGATCCTTAACTATACATGCATGCGTTTGAAAATCAATAGTAAATATATTATCACATAACTGACTTATACAAATCAGGTTATAACACAATTTTTCAACAAGTAGCATGTTATTGATGGTTAGATTGCCATGGATAATCTTACCCTTACCCATGGTCTTATCCTTTTTGTTGTCCCCAAACATGATCTTAGGTCCTAAGCAATCCATAATTTAAGTTAGAAGTTGTCTATTTCCAGTCATGTGTCTGGAACATCCACTGTCCATATACCATACAGATTCCTCCAAGCAGCTTATCTATTGTACCTACACAAATACATATTTACAATCTTTTGGTACCCACAATCACTTGGGTCCTTGATCAATCAGTCCCTTAGGAATCCATATTTGAGTTATTTTGATAGATTTCTCATGTAGTGTTGTGATTAATGCGTAAGATTTATGTTTAGCAGATGTCTTCCTACTAGCAGCTGAATTGTTAACCTTAGAGGATGATTTTTATCTAAAACTTCTTGACTTCCTGTTAGGTTTTGATTTATCGGATTTGTTGGCTGCTTCCTTCCTAGGTTTCATCCATCTTACAGTTGGTGGAACATAAATAATCTCATTCTTTAAGGTTAAGTCCTTACATCTTGGATTAGTTCCATTGTTAGTCAAACTCCTTCTGAAAAAGTTTATTGACTTAAACTTGTCTGTTGCTGAGTTTAACTTCTTACAGGACTTGTCTAAGTTGGCATTGTCAAATCCTAAACCGGATTTGTATCTTGCAAGCTTCGACACATTTATTTACTGTTTGACTGCATCTCTAAACCTTGTCCAGGATCTAACCACATATGTGATATGCCAATCGTTGGTTTTCAGAAAATAGAGTTTGAACCTTTTTTTTGAGTTTCTCATTCTCAGATGAGAACTCGATCATGTTGTTTTCAAAATCTTTTGGTTCATAAGTTTAAGATGAAAGAGGTTTATCAGAATCATATTTCAATCTCATTTCATTACAAGAGTCTGACAACTTCTTGTACTCACTAACCATGTCATTGAGTGCATCAGTTAATTTATCTCTTGTAAATTCTTAAGAGGAGAAGTCAAATACCTCAGAATTAACGTCTTCTTTTTCCATGAAGTAAGTGACCTCTTCATCATCACTATCGCTAGATGATGAGTCATCTGAATTGCTTTGGTTCCTCTTGCCGTCACAAGAGCTTTTGATTCTTTTTTGTCCTTCCTCTTCTCATCACACTTCATCTTCCTACACTCTAACTTGAAGTGTCCTAGTTTATCACAGTTAAAACACTTCAAGTTAGCCTTATAGTTATTCTTATCATTATTGTTGTTGTTTGAAGAGCTTGAGTTAGAAATTTTCTTCTTCATGAATTTTCCGAATTTCTTCACGAGAAGAGCCATGGGGTTGCTGTTGATCTACTTGGCAGCAGTCTTCATATTAGTGGCAGCAGTTGGCTTATCAACAGTCACTAGCGCCTTGGTTGCAATGGAAGATATAGAGAGCTCTTCTTCATTCCTAGAGTTCGGCTCAAACTTATAAGCCTTCAGATCTGCTATTAAATCGAAGAGCTCCACCTTGTTGAGGTCTCTAGACTCCTTCATTGCCATCGTCTTGATATCCCACTCCTTGGGCAGAGCACGCATGACTTTGATTGCAAACTCTATGTTATTGTAAGTCTTACCCAGAATAGAGAGAGTGGTGACATCGTCTCTCCAAGGGCATCTTAAAGTTGTCAAACTACTATGTGGCAACCATAAGCTTGTTCTCTTTGGTCTGCTCGTTTCCTTCACAGAGTTGAGTTAGCCTTTCCTAGATTTCTCTAGTAGTATCGCAGGATATGATGTAGTTAAACATGTTGTCATCCAGAGTTCTGTACATGATATCTTTTGTTAAGTTGTCGAGGTTGTTCTTCCTTTTATCTTCACTGGTCCACTCAGATCTGTCTTTCTAAATCTTGATAGGACCATCAGTGATGACTCTCCACATGTCATCATCTAATGCAACAATATGAGAATGGACCCTCTTCTTCCATACCACATAGTTTTCTTTTGAGAACATGGGAACCTTGGTGCTGGAAGTCTTAAACATGATTCAGATTTTTTTGGTGCTTGAGAATAGAAAATCTTGCCCTGAAACCACTTGTTGGAATCGGTGCTACCAATAGAGACTAGGGTCTAACTATTGTTAGAAGCTTATGATAAATTCTTCGACAATAATCCTGTTGAGATATTAGTATATATTTTTATTCTTCGCAAATCCTCCAAACTCTTAAAACGGATTCAAGTACGGAAGTGTTCGTCGGATTTGAAGCTTCGGAAAACTGAATACAAATGGCAGAAAGTAAAAAACACAAGGAGTTTTATGGATGTTCGGAGATAAAACTCTTATGTCACCCTTTTTCCACAACCTAAAAGATATCCACTAAATACTTTGAAATAAATACAGTTCATTGATCTAACTAACTCTCTATTGAATAAAACAACTTTGTTCAACTTACAGCATTGAAGTTTCTCACAAAATAATAGTATGCAATTACAATGTATTCACAGCTAGACAATAAGTGTTAAATAGAGTGTATTTCAAACTTGTGTATGAAACCTGGTCGTTCAACCGTTGTCCTTTGACTTCCATATATAGTTGAAATAATCGAACGGTCGAATATTCTTTGAGGACACGTGCCATGCATCCGTTGGAAGGCCGCCTATAGTACAATAGTACAACAGACTCTAAATAATTTGATTGTGGTCGTACAGAACGAGTAGTGTGTCGGATATCCTTTGATCTTGTCTTGTACTAGAAATGTGGTTAAAGGATATTCGCATACGTAACGTTCATTCATTGATAGAATTGGCTGGCTTGTCAGACTGCTGAAAGAAGTGGAGTAGGCAACTAATTGATCGTGGATAGACGGATGCTTCCTTTAAACAACTATTAAAGCAAAGCATTAGACGCATCCATTCAAACCGCGTCTGAAGGAGTTAGACTTCGTCTAACTATGCTTCCCTTCAGACCGCGTCTGAAGGAGTTAGACCTCGTTTAACTACACTTCCTTTCAGACCCTTTAGACTCCGTTTGAAGGAGTTAGACATCGTCTAACTACATTTCCCTTAACACTCCGTCTGAAGGAGTTAGACCTTGTCTAACTATGTTTCCCTTCAGACTCCGTCTGAAGGAGTTAGACCTCGTCTAACTACGTTTCCCTTCAGACTCCGTCTGAAGGAGTTAGACCTTGTTTAACTACATTTCCCTTCAGACTCTGTCTGAAGGAGTTAGACCTCGTCTAACTACGCTTCCCTTCAGACTCCGTCTGAAGGAGTTCATCGTCTAACTACGCTTCCCTTCTAACTCTGTCTGAAGGAGTTGGAAATCGTCTAACTATGCTTCCCTTCACACTCTGTCTGAAGTAGTTGGATCTCGTCTAACTACGTTTCCCTTCAGACTCTGTCTGAAGGAGTTGGATCTCGTCTAACTATGTTTCCGTTCAGAATTTGTCTGAAGGAGTTGGACTTCGTCTAACTATGTATCCCTTCAGACTTCGTCTAACTACGTTTCCCTTCAGACTCCGTCTGAAAGAGTTAGACTTCTTCTAAGTACGTATCCCTTCAGACCCCGTCTGAAGGAGTTAGACCACGTCTAACTACGTATCCCTTCAGACTCTGTCTGAAAGAGTTATGCCTCGTCTAACTACGTATCCCTTCAGACTATGTCTGAAGGAGTTAGACCTTGTCTAACTACGTATGACGTCTAATACAGCTTGCTTTAAACCGCGTCTAATGTAGCGTTGTTTTATATTTGTTCCTGCACAAAACAAATAGACCACTCAGCTTTATTCACAACTAAGTTTAACATAGATCATCAAAATAATGTCATCATTAAATAAACTTATTCCCTAGTTTATTTTAGTCAAAATAATTTGACCCAACACAATCCCCCTTTCTATGATCGTAGGGTTTTTACTCAATTTTATATCAACACAATGTTGATACACCTTCTTAAATCATTTTGTAGAATTATTTACGTAATCCAAACATATCCTTGTTTATGACCCCCGGACTACTACTAATAAAAAATAAATTTTATAAATAAACTTTTTCATAGCTAGACTTTGTTTTTAATAAAATAAAACATTCCTTTGACGGACGCGGAAGACATAGCGCGAAAACCCTTTCTCGAGCGTAACAAATAACTGAACCCCTTATAGAGACTTTAGTATAAAGTACGTTTATACACGTAACTTTTACTGATTTTTCTACAAAAATTTGGCAAGTATGTATTCAAATAAATAATTTTTTCAATTAATTATGTTTGATTATTTTAAACTGGGTTTTAGTTAAAATGTTATTTGACCTCCAGATTATTAAAATTTGAACAAAATTAATTATTTTTACATAATTAATTTTTAGAACTCCCAGGTGCTCTCAAAATCTTTTAAAATAATGTTTTCTTTTAAAAGACGCATGAAAACACATCAAACCTCGAGTCACCCCGCGATATTTCCCATATTGTCACGTGTCCACGAAACGTGTTAAGCTATGGGGGAGCGATTCCTAGGGGTTACAATAATATTGACAATTTATCTTTAATCGATTATAAAACTAACTATTATAAATAATTATTCATGTCATCAATTATCTATTTCTTAATTAATTAGATAACCTTTAACTTTATATAAAAAAAACTTATTCAACCAAAAGACACATAATTATGTGACAAATTTCGAAATTATCTATTAAAACAAAATAGATATTTTTTCATATTTGTATACAAATTTCTAGATAATCATACTTATTATGAATGAACATGAATCATCATATTATTAGCTAATATGCATGATATATAAATAATCACTTAGCAACATAATCAAATAAAACATAACTACATATGTATTTCATGTCTTAGAATTTCGACTAACATAGTCGTGTCTCTTGAAATGCATGATTAGAATAAGTTTTAACGTAAACAACTTTTTAAATCTATTTATACAAATGACTTTCATTCTCTATCATGATTAATCACATAATTTCTAAAGAAGAAATTAAAATGCTTCAAAATATTAATGACAACATCATTTTGACAAATTAAATTTCTATATAAGAAATTGTTAGGACCCCCAATTCATTTCATTATTTCTACATAAGAAATTATAATGATTTCAACATTCATGATTAATGTCATTTCATTTTGTCTATAACTTATAAAAAATATATATATATATATATATGATGTTACAAAGAAAATAATTATATACATTATATATGAAGAACGATATCACCGAAGAAGTGGCTGATTCGAGGCATATGATTAGCACATTTCTCTTAAAACAGTTATATCGTCTCCTATTTGTGCTGGAGCTTATCACAAATGAATGTCTCACATGATACAACGAATCTAGTAGTAATTCTGTACTGGAATCACTATGTATCGAACTTAATTACCAGCGTACATAAACTATCACCGGGTTTCAACGGAAAATGTCGAGCAAAAACTCGAAAATTACTCACAAAATAAGGAGAGAACTTTTGAAATTCTAGTATGAGAAAATATAAGATAATGTGTTTTGAGAATTAGATAAAAGAACTATTTACATTAAAACTAACCATTAATCCTTGATCTAACCCCTAACATTAATTGTCTCTTCATTGCCTTTGTATTTCCTTTTCATTATGAAAGACGTTGTATGGCTTTTTTTAATAGTTAATTATTTGATAGCAGTAATCTCATGAATATTACACTAACAATAATTTAATTCAATTTGTTCATTTACTTTTAATTCAATTTGTTCATTTACTTTTAAATCATTAAATGTTAATTAAACAATTAACAAATCTATATATATATAATGATGCTTAATTTTTAAAGTGTCCGGATTTCCGAGTCGAGAGCTGTGGTTAATTTGGATATTTATGTGAGAGTAAATGGATACTTGGGTTGGATTGTGGGTTGACCCGCCCATAAACTTAAAACGGTTAAAAATAAATTTAAAAATGTTATTTGTAGGTTTCGAACTTGCAACCTAACAAAACAAGTACAACCCTTTAACCAACTAGACTAACAACACTTTACATTTAAGATTAAACACCAAATTTGATGAACGCGAGACATTTTAAAAATAAAAGTTCAAATTTTTAACTAACTAATCTATATATATAATGATGCTTAATTTTTTAAGTGTCCGGATTGCAGTTGTGGTTAATTTGGATATTTATGTGAGAGTAAATGAATATTTGGACGTTGAATTGTGGGTTGACTCTCCCATAAGCTTAAAACGATTAAAAATAAATTCAAAAATATTATTTGTAGGTTTTGAACTTACAACCTAACAAAACAAGTACAACATTTAACCAAATCTGATTGAGATGTGTGCTTTATCGAGGGATAATAGACCGGTATCATTTGAAAGTGGTTAAAAAATATGAATCAAATATTTAATTGACCATACTAATTATTAAAAAAAGAAATGATTGGGAGATGAATTTGAGGGAGGGAATAGGGGAGGAAATGATGTGGCGCAATGCAATTTAATTAGTAAAAAAAAAATAACAAAATTACTCCCTCTTCTCTCTCTCCTTACCTTTTATCCTTTTTCCATCAGTGATGTAGTGACACATCATTCACTCCCTCATTCCCTCCCTCAAATTCCTTCCCCTATCACTCTTCTATTGAAAAATATGAATCAAATATTTGATTGACAAAGTGAAAGTGTAAAATAAAAAATGAGAGATTCATTCCGAAAAATATGTGATGAAACATGTGAGAAAATAAATTGTTTTATCGAAGTGAATAAAATGTGGAATGAGTGAATAAAATGTGGAATGAGAGCCTTATATTTTTTATTTTAATAATTTAAAAATTGAATAAATATTATTATAATTTTTTTAATCTATTTTATTTTTATCCTTATCCGTGTGCATCGTACTGAAATTTTCCTAGTTAATTATAATAATTTGAAACAAATTTCACTTTAATTCGTGTTTAAATTTTATGCAAATTTTGTTTGAATTTCATTTGATTTTATCTATCCAAATTTTCATTTCCATTCATTAATAAAATATATGAATTAATTTAAAATTCCAACAAAAATGAGAAATTAATATTCAATACGTTTAGAAACTTTTCATATCATTAGAATTCAATTTGAATTTGAATTAGACCGAATTCCTTTTTCCGGCCAAATTCTAAAATTTCTATTTAAGCTCCAATGAAAGACAACATAAGGGAGTTGTAAAGGAGTTAATAATGTATAATTAGTTTTGAATTTGGATGCTTCAAATGAAAATCGAAAATGACCAACTTGCAAGAAGAAGATATGCCAGTCCAATTATTTGGCCGGTTTATTTGCCCTCTTTCAGTTGATTTTATTTTTAGTTTTTTTTAATGTTTTAAACAAAATATAAAATTAATAACAATAATAATAAATTAAATAAATAAATAAATAAAAAGAAGAAAAAAATTGATATTTTAAAAGGAAACAATTTTTTTTAATCATTGCTTTTCTTAATAAACATTTATAAATTACTTTTAAAATAATTATTAAAGTTATTGTTTAATTAAAATTAACTGATTTCTTTTTATATTTTAAATTATCTTTAATTAAAAAGTAAAGTTATTATTTAATTAATAACTAACATCTTTCAATATTTTAAGTTATCTTTAATTAAAAATCACATTTCATATTTAAAACTAACTGATATATTTTAATATTTTAAATTATCTCTAATAAAATTAAAATTATTTTTTAATTGAAAATTAATTGATTTCTTTTAAAATAACTTAAATTTTTTTTTTAAATAACTTGAAAATTAAAGTTACTGTTAAAATAAAACTAACTTTGTTAGTTTATTTTTTTAGGTTATAATTAAACCAGATACATTGACAGAAATGATTTTACTTTTTTTATATTTTCAATAATTACGAATTTAAGTAATATATAAAAATCATAAGTTGAAATTTTCCGATTTATATAAAATATTTAAAAATATTTTCAAAAATCATTTCGGAAATTAACAGACTTTAAAAATAAAATTAAAAATATTTTTTTTAAATTACAGTTATATATTTGAATATTTTCTAAATATTTATTAGATTAATTTATAATGTTATTATAGATTTTATCACGTAATATTATATTATTATTGTTAAAGAAAGTAAAAATTAATGTTATTGTTTAAAAAGATAATAAAATTATTATTTAAATAATTATTATTTCATAAAAAAAAATATAATCAAACGTACATCTATTCACTATTTTATTAATCAAATTACACAGTTTATTAATTAAAATAATAAATATTCATTAATTTTAAAATATGATTTATTATTATTATATAATACCCTTAAATCTTCTATAAAAAAATATTTTTTTTTCAAAACTATTTTAAATCAATATTTCTAAATAATCATATATTTATTACAAAAATGTATGAAACTAGTCCTAGTTAAAACTGCAAACAAACTAGTTACTAGGTTAATTTGATTTTTACTGAGTTTCAGCTTTTTCTAACTAAACAATTATAATATATTATTTGTATTTATTTTAATATAAAAAATAAAAGGCAACACTTTCTTCCAAAACCCTAATAAAATTATTAAGATATGATGATATTTTTTTTAAAATTATTGAATTTTGTATGTATAACAAGGTTAATAGAGATAGTGCAAATTATCAATAAAAAAAACAAAAAATAACCAAATATTATTAATAAATTGAAATTATTAAAGTTACTCAAATATAATATTTTAAATAATATATATATATATATATATATATATATATATATAAATTTGTAAACACTAATTATTTTATAAATACTATTTATATATAGAATATTAGTATATATATTCTATATATAAATAGTATTTATAAAATAATTAGTGTTTACAAATTTCAATATAATATATATATATATATGTATAAAAAATTAAATAATATATTACAAATATAATAAATTATTATTAAATAGTTTCTTTATTATTATAAAAATTAATATTTATATAAATGATTAATACCGTGAATTTAAAACAAGTGTCATTTCCTAGACATGATCATCAAATATGAAAAAAGAAAAGAAAAAAAATAATTACAAATTATATCATTAAACTATAATTGATTTTCTTCTTCCTTACATAAACAAAGACCGACCCAATCGTATTTGTATATTGACTTTTATTATAAGTTTAAGTTCAATGGTAACTCATTAAACAATAATCCATATAATTGAAAAATTCAAATTTAAAAAGGGACATAAATTAACTTTATACTTGATGCCCTAACTATCATAAAAGTGGGCCACCGCCGGCCCAAAAGAAACGGTTGATTTTAACCTAATTATATTTCCTTTTAGCCATTTTCTTCAAAATTTATAATTAACTAGTTGACAAGTACACCATAGAGAATCAAAATTTATGTGTTCATAGATAATATCGTGCCATTGAAAAGGGTTTTAATTGGTACAGTTAATGCCTATGATAGTTTATATAGATAGAAATGCGTGGTTTGGCTCACTTAAGCATGAAGATGTTAGTGGAAGAACTGGCTTCCACAGTCCACGAAGAAGTGGACGGGTCACCAACAACTGCATTTCAGTCAGACGAGACTTGATTCTATCGATTCGCCATGATGCCTTCCAAATCATGCTAATTTTCTTTCTTGGTGTATGACCTTCTTGGCGTATGGCTTTGTTGAAGAACAAAGACACCTGAGAGTTTTTTATTATGTTCATAGCTTGAATGTTGTCTCAATGTTGTACAATTTTCTATCTCTCGTTTTCAATTTGGCCCTTATATCTTTAGATTCTAGTGAAGATTCAATTTAGTAACTTGTTTTTGTGTAAGATCAATGTAATGTGTAACTTATTGATGATGAAATGAAATAAATATGTTATATGATTGAGCTTAATTTTAGTTGAATGATGGTTGAATTTGTTTAATTTAATAAACTCTTAATTAAAAAAACATTGTAAGTTTTTAGATGAATCAATGACAGTTTTCAATTAAGGCCTTTTGAAATTTGGATTTCTTTCTCTTTTTTGTTTTTAGATGATGGAACCTTTTATATGCATCTGTTACGACTAGATTTATAACTAGTGCTTATGAGTTCTTGATTAAAAAACTGAGTGAAAAATATATAATCAAAGTGCAACGGAAGAGTTTATGTAAAGAAGAATTCGAGATGAGGAGAAAAGAAGAATCAAGGATGAGAAAAGAAAACTGTTGGTTTATACCAAACAGTCCAAAAAATAGGTTCAAACAAGAAAATACAATTGGGGTGAAGAACTCTCACAAGAAATTTTATATATTCATTCATTCATCAGTCCTTGGGGAAGATGGGTCAACCTTATATAGTTGCTGATTTACCCTAGAATATTCAGTTATTCTTGTTACAACAATTACTAGAAAAATAACATAATTCAATTTAGGAAAAACATAAAAGTAAAAAAAACATAATATTAAAACTAAAAAACAGAAATTTAACCGAAGTGCACCATAAAACCGTGGAGGGTGCTGGAATTATTTTGGGACCTCAACATTAATTTCTGGACCCTAAGAAATTCCCCCAATTCAAAATTTGTCGTCCTCGTTGAAAAGACCGTGGCCTGGTCAGCCTCTAGTGCGCATCCTCCAATCTTCAAAGAGTACTCTTTTCTCTTGTTGTTCGGTCGGATTTTCAACAAGGGTCAGTGTATAGGACCACAATCCTTGAAAAACCTTCGGTAGCATCCTTTCAATAGTAGAGTTGGCTGAGTCCTTGTCGTTTTTAGCTTTGCTGAGTCAGTCGCCACTCCGCCCATGTGGGAAATTTTTGCACACCCAAAGTCAAGTTTTCTTTTGTTTAGAACAAACCTTTGTTGGTGCAATATTGTCAAGACTAGTGTAGATATAAAAATAATGTCTTTCAGCTCCACTTATATACTAGGGTATTATCAAAAATCCAAGCCCAGTCCTTCTTTCGGTCCAGCACCATAGGGGCAATAAATAACCATGGCTTTTAATTACTCTCTTGGTTGGTGGTAGGTCTTCAGGTTGCTGGAATAGATCATTGAATCATTTAATTATGTGATGGAGATCTTCATTAGTGTCTTCCAATGCCATTGTCGCGAGTGAAACAATTTAGCCTTTTTGCTTACTCATTATTTGCACCATGGCAACAACGCTATATTTTTCCAATGGCTTCCCCAACTGGTTGCCTCGTATCATGTTGACTTGTTCCCAAGGCATACCCTGCAAGACCATCAATGCGTGCAAAGAAATGGAGGGTTCATTCCCTACCTCAAGCAACAAAAGTGGATCATCAAAAATTGGTTCTTGAGTGGGTTCTTGGGTGTATGGTATGACTTTTTGATGATTAGCCGAGACCATGAATAATTTGGATTTGCACCTATGGTTGGACTCTCATTTTTCATTGCAAGTATAACATAGGTTTTTCTTCCTCTTTGCATCCATTACAGCTGGGTCTAATTGCTTCATGTAGCCCTAGTTTATGCTGGAAGAAGACGCATGAGAAGAATTCTTGGGGTCGGTTGTCTGGTTGGTGCTTGGCCAGACCGTGTTAACATTGGATGCCTTGGGAAGCAGCGACAGTTCAACGATGTACAAGTTCCCGCTGCTCATTATGGACTTGTATATTGCTTCTTGGACAGTACTGACATGCTTCAAGTGCATCAGTTGTCTCATGGGGGTGTCATGTATAGAAGGATCGAATCGCAACAAGATGTCTCTCTTTAACACATCCCACGTTAAGGCTTCTCTATGGTTACGGTTCTGCAAATACGACTCGTACCACATTCTTGCTTCATTTGTAAAGTGAATGTGGCAATGTCTAGATTTGTGGCATCATTAGTCTTGTCCACACTAAAGAATTGCTCGGTAGATATGAGTCAGTCCTTTAAATCGGTCCTATCAAACCGATGGAAATCAACCTTGGTGAGTCACGTTGGAGGAACATAGTGTTGGCCATAATGGAAGGGCCTGTTTGGGGGAGGACTGTGGTAAGAAGCATCATCATAGGGTCAGGTGCGGGGATCTTGGTCATTTCCAGACACACTAGTTTCAATGACTGCCATTATTTCTTCAACGGTGTTGAACCTTCTGTCCATGTTATTGCTTAATTTGGTCATATTTTTATAAGGGCAACGTGCATAGAGGCTGATTATTGGGACAGACCTTCGATTAGGTCTTAAGAGGTTCCATCTCTACTTGCTGATGGGTTTCTATCACATTAGAATCGCCTTGCTCTACTAGTGTTTATGAGTTCTTGATTTCAAGAACCGGGTGAGAATTATATAATCAAAGTGCAGCTGAAAAGATTACGTAAAGAAAAATTTGAGATGAGGAGAAAAGAAGAATCAAGGATGAGAAAAGAATACTATTGGTTTATACCAAACAGTCCAAAACAAAGGCTCAAAACAGAAAATACAACAAAAAATTTCATATATTCATTCATTCATCCATCTTTGGAGAAGAAAAGTCAGCCTTATATAATTGTTAATTTACTCCCAGAATATTCAGTTATTCTTATTACAACAATTATTAGAAATATAATAAAATTCAGTTTTGGAAAAATAAAATAAAACAAAACAAAATATTAAAACTGAAAAATAAAAATATATCTAAAGTGCATAATAAAACCGTGGAAGGTGATACAATTATTTTAGGACCACAACATTAATTTTTGGATCCTGAAAAATAAAAATATATCCAAAGTGCATAATAAAATCGTGGAGATTGCTAGAATTATTTTAGAAACTCAACATTAATTTCTGGATCCTAATAGCATCTTAGGCAAAGTCACATTTAATTTGAAGTAGATAATCCTAGCCATGGATGTTCGGCTTGGGTTAAGCCTCTGGCAATTGCCTGGTCCGGCCACTGGTACTTTTCGCTGTGAACCAAGTGACCGTACGCACCTGTCATTACTTTTTGATGTTTTTTTAATTATTTTCAAAACAAATAATTTTAGTACTGGAATAACACATTATTCTTATTCAACTTGTTTATTTATTTAATAATATTTTGTTTATTAAAAATACTCTAGGAGTTAATTATTTTTAAAAATCATGACAAATCCCAATAAGATTAGGTACAAATTGAATATATTGGAATAATTAATTAATTCGAAGATCTTTAAGAAGAACAATAAGATTTCAACACAAATCCACAGGTTTTTTGGATCCAATCTCTGACATCGTCATGATAATGGCATTGTGGATGATCCTTAACGACCTACTTTCGTTGTTAAAAGTTCTCCGATTTCTTTCCAACTAGATAATGCACCAGAAAATTATAGGGATAAAGACCCATCTTCTAAGTCTCACATTTTTTGTTATCCCGATCCATACCTCCCAATAACCACTAACGGTTTTCGGTATAACCCATTGTATTACAGTCAAATTCCACAAAAGACTTCATATACTTTCAACAGCGTGACAATGTAAAAGTAGATGAGAAACTGTCTCAACCTCTTTATAACATATACGACAACGACTCACAATAATCATGCATTTTTTCATACATCTGTCGTCAATGAGAATACTTCCATTAATAATACTCTAACCAAAAAAAGAGATCTTGATAGACATCTTAGACTCCCATAAATTTCACACCAAAGTTCAATTGAAGTAACTTATTGAATAAAGTGCAACATTGTTCCACATGAAAGTTATTAAGATCATGCCACCACATAGAATCCTGAGAAGACGGGTTTAATCCCTTATTTCTAACCATGAACAAAAGTCTATCATTGGACATGCTTTCCTCACTGTTCAATCTTCTTCTATATCTAATAGTTACCAAACTACTAGAACTAATATAAAATATATTTTTGACTGTTGAATCTCTACAAATAGAAATAGAAGCAAGCTCGGGAAAATCCTTCGCCAAATATTTACCACCACATCAAGTGTCTTCCCAAAAATTAATCGAACTTTCATCACCCAAAATAAAAATCGAATGCTCCCGATAAACCTTCCAGATGTCATAAATACCACCCAAATATTGCATCCCACGGGTCTATAAGAATTATTAGTGAACCAACCATACTAATTTTTATCATATTTATATTTAATCAATTTAGCCCAAATACTATCTTGCTCAAATGCGAATCTACTACACCATTTGGATAATAAGACTTTATTAAAAGAAACAAGATCGTTGATTCCTAGTCCCTCATGCTCTTTTATTAATTTAACCTTATCCCAACTCACTAAATTAGAAAATAAGGAATTAGACGATCCCCATAAGAATTTAAACATAATTCTCTCCATCTTCACGACCACAGACTTTGGGAGGACAAATAGAGACATCATATAAGTTGGCATTGAAGAAAGAGCGCTCTTCATAAGAACTAAACGACCTCCCTTAAAAATCATATTACTTTTCCATATGGGAAGCTTCCTCTCCATCTTACTTATGACCAGGTCCCGAGAAGCTTTAGAGCTAGCTTTAACCCCTAGAGGGAGCCCGAGACACGTAGACGGATAAGTTCCAATTTTAGATTTCAGAATACATGTCAGTCTAATATTTCTTCTAGACGATACTTAATTAGAGAATAAGATATCAGACTTATCCAAATTAATACGTAGTCCCGAACACGCTCCAAATATCCAAAGAATATCACGAAGGTGCTTGACATTTCTCTTAGTAGCATAAATCATTCAAAGTGTGTCATATACAAATAATAAAAGAGACATAAAGAACAAAGATCGTCTCGCACTACACTCCACGCCACAAAACAAACCCGCATTCTCAGCAAACAATATCATTCTAGAAAGGCCTTCCATGACAATAACAAATAAGAAAAGAGAAAGAGGGTCCCCTTGTTTTAAACTCTTTGAACTCTCAAAGAAACAATGAGAGCTCTCATTCACAATAATAGAGACTTTCGCCATCGATATGCAAAATTTAATCATTTTGATCTATTTTTTCCCATACCCATTCTACCCGCAATAACAAAAAGGAACTCCAAATTAACATGATTATGTGTTTTCTCAATATTGAGTTTGACAATAGTACACATTTATTGTCTCTAGAGTTAGCCAAATCAACAACATCGAAAATTTGATGGCCTTTGATAAAAGCTATCTGATTGCCAGAGATAATCGTACCTTAAATTCCACGCATTTTGTTTGCCAAACATTTCGAGATAATCTTATAAAATAATGTAACCAAACTGATGGGTCAAAAATTCTTCAACTTGATAGTTTCGACTGCCTTACAAATTAAGACAATTAATGTAGAATTCCAACTTTTCTCAAAAGATGAAAATCGGTAGAAATTATTCTTAGTCGCAATAATATCAACCTTAAGGAACTCCCAAGCCTTTTAAAAAAAATAAAAGTAAAATCGTCGCTCCCAGGGGACTTATCACTACCAAAATCCATTATGTATGCCTCCACCTCCTCGATAGAGAAAGGAGCTTCCAACATTCATTTATCGATGTAAACTGATGTTATTTAGCTTTGGTCTAACCCAAAATAGTTCCTGAAATAAAGTTTAGCAAAATTGAATAATACTATTAGATATAGTTGGTTCGTTCTCATGCAAGACACCATCAATGGTTATCGAGTTAATAATGTTATTTCTCGCTTGTGCTTTTATCATCTTCCTGCAACCAAATCACTCTACTACGTTGTCTCGTCCTAATATCTTCCACTTTACATAGTTCAAGTAACTCGCTCACTAGATGAATTCATGTAGAAATTTCCGTAATATAGAGATCACGACCTTCCTCCGCACCATAAATTGATAAAATTTCACAACTTTGAACCTCAACCTTAGAGAAAAATAATGCATGATCCCCCACAAATCAACATTTTAACAATTTCCGTAAATTTTAAGCTTAATAAATAGTCTAGAGGATGGGGAGTCAAACACGACCTCTCTCGCTCACCACTCTTACACATTCGAGATAAAACCATCTCTAGTCAACCACTTCTTCTCGAATCTGAAAGGCCGACTAGTTAAAACCACCTCCCTCCGCTCAATAAGGATAAGACGATGATCATAACAACTCCACGGTAAGACTTTATGAAATATATTAGTTAAACTATGGAAAATTGAGTTACTCACAAGAAATCTATCAATGCGGGATTGCACACTCCCACCTTATCTGTTACCTCTTCTAAATGTGAATTGTCCTCCTTCAAAGCCAAATCAACGAGCTCCAAATTTTCGATTGTCTCAGAAAACTCACGCATATGTCTTGTGGGTCTTCGTACCCATTTTTTCTCGGTAGGAACCCTAACCTCATTCATATCTCCCATAAAAATAATAGGTAGATCCCAAATATTTGTCACCTCCACAAGCTAATTGAAAAAAAATCATACTTAAGGTTAGAAAGAATAGGTACGTACACCGCAGAAAACACCGAACAAAAATTATCTCCATGGTTACGAAACTAAATACTAACCAAAAATCGACCTATATTAACGTCAATTTTCTCAAATAAATCCTCATTCCAAGTTACCAGAATCCTACTTGATGCACCGATAGAATTAAGAGTCTCCCAACCACATAATCTCCAATTAAACAGGTCATGAATAATCCATTGATTTATATGCTGCATCTTAGTCTTCCAGAAACAATAAATATCACAACTCAAAGTGTCAACTAAAGACTTTATCATTTTGCGTTTTGCATTATCTTTAATCCCACAACCATTTCACGCCACAATTTTTTCAATAATTAAGGTAAACTAATTAGAATACGCCCCATTAGGCTTTGAAACACGTTTTACATCAATAATATAACCATTAAGCAAAACAATCTTCTTGATTTTACTTCGAAGATAACAATATAAAAGTGAGAGAATCTCACAAATCTCTAGCCAAACCTCATTCTCACACTTTAAAACTTAATTTGTATTTATTTGTTTTAAAAAAACCTAAAACAAATTCATGGTTGCGACTAACAAGTACATTTGTGTTGTTGGCCATTGGAGGCCAAATTCATGGGACGATGTTTTCAAAAGAGATTAGAGAAATCACGTATTTACTCGTTTGCTTGCAACAACCATCAAGAATGATACATCTGATTGAATGTATTGTTTAAAATGAAAGTTGATGATGATACTGAGTTATTGCATTTTTAAAAATTTTTTTTTATTGTGTCCCTCTTAGTTTTTTTTATTGTCTTTTAGAATTATTTTTGGTGTAACCTCTTTATTAAATATAAAATATTTGAAAATTGAAAATAAATCAAATTTGAAATGACTACTTTTAATAAAAGGTAAATCCCAAAGAATAAAAGGTAAATAATAAAGAATATAGGTGAATATGGTTGTAATATTATCGTAATATATACAAGATTATTGTAATATAAATATTAAAAAATTAAATGCAGCACATTTTCAATTATTTTTTTAAAAAGGGAAAAATATAAAAATATTGTGGAGATAATTTGTTTCTATAAATAAATTAAAAATAAAATTATTGGTTTTACAAATAATATTATAAAGATCTACCTAGTTTTATATATTTGGTTATTTATTCTTAAAAAATAATTAATAACATGACATAAGATAAGATAACAAGTAAGGCAGACCAAACAGTACTTATGTCTGCACCTATATATATTAATGTAGTTCCATCTTACGAGATACCATTTTATTAGGGTTATAGAGAGAAAGATAGATCCCGTTTATACATTTTCAGGTATATTTTAATATTCGTATCAATTATTTTATAGAGAGGGAAAACATCATAACGAGTATTTTTCTAATCATTTTCATAGAATTTTTAAACATTTTCTTCCTAATTTTGTTTATGTATCTTGATTTATATATATATATATATATATATATATATATATATATATATATATATATATATATATATATATATATATATATATATATATATATATATATATATATATATATATATATATATATATATATATATATATATATATATATATATATATATATATATATATGCATTTGTTAAGAATTCAATCTTCAAGTTGAGTTTTATTCTTTATAAAATTTCAATTTAGAGCATTCAATTTTTCGTGGGGATTAATTATAAAAAAAATATATTTTTAAAAAAATGGGATGTTTTGTGTGATCTTTTCTTCTACCACCATCTTAACCTTACTAAATTATGCTTTGTCTTTTAATAACTTTTTTTTAAACTAATCTATTTTGTGTATGTCTTTCTAGGTTTTAAATCTTTTTTTATTAACTCTCACCAAATTTCTATTAATTTATAGAATTTGTGATTGAAGCAGTTAATAATTATTTTCAACATGAACGGAGAAAAAGTTATGGCCGGGTGACATTCTTCTAACTTATCTATGTGTGCAAAGGAAGAGAGTCCAACTCGAGTGATGGATGTGTCTGATTTATCTATATTTAAAAAGATTGTAGATTCAAGTCCAACTCAAGTGGTGGATGTGTCAGATTTATCTATGGATGAAAAGATTCAAGATTCAAGTCCAACTCAAGTGGTGGATGTGTCCGATTTATCTATACTCGAAATAACTCATGATCCAAGTCCGACGCAAGTGCTATATTGGTATGCTACTAATATGCAGAAAAATATATATCTTATGTCTGCAACCGACTCAATATTAGAAGTTACACTTCAACAAGGAGACAATTACTTTGCAACAATTAAATATGAGGTGCATTTTTTTCTCCTATTTTTTTTTTGTTTGTACATGCCATATAACAAAAATTTAGATTTTCATAAAAACAATTACACTTTCTAAATTGTTTTATTCTCTTGTAGGGTCTATATAAAATTGTAACATTATCAGGGTTGATTTTGCCTATTAGGCAAAACACTACCGACTCCACAATAGCGGCCAAACAAGGAGGATTGATGGTTGCATTTGAAGGTGAAGATGGACGTTCTGTAAATAGCTTAGTTTCAAGCTCACTAATAGCCTATGAGAAAGTTGAGGTGCTAATAAAAAATATTTTTTTCCTCTTAAATTATCTATTGTTTGTACACTAATGGGTGAATTCTAGCTAATTGAATTTTGTTCCTAGAAAGTTAAATGTGAAATGAGATTAGTGCTCTTTTTTGTTAGGTTTTAGCTAGTATATACGCATCCAGACCTGGTGAATATAAAACATGGGAAGTGATGGAATCAAGCGAGTCCATACAACTTTCTTCACCGGTTCCAAGTGGCTCAAGTCTCAATTTTCAATCTATCTCACAATGGGTCACTATACGACAAATCCAGTAGCCGAAAGAGCCGAAGTGACTAGCAACAATGATGATGTTATCATGTCGGAGCAAAGAGATTGAAGATTGAATTGGTTTAGTTGAATTTACTTTATGTAATGTTCTTTTTAACTTTCATAAGACATTTTTATGTTTTCAATCTAAGACCTTTTTAAGTCTCTATGGTATGTTAAAATGTTATGGATTCTTTAAGAATAAGAAATGTTTTAATGCTGTTATAGATATTTTCTAAATAATTTTAGTAAAAGGGAAAAAATATGTCTTACCAAATAAATTTTCTAAATCTTATTAGTTATGTTAATAAATAATTAGTTTTATATAATTATAATATATATAACAAGTTTTGGTTTAAATAATTATTGGTCTAAATAAAATATATATATATATATATATATTATATATAGTTTAAAATGATTTATTGGGAAGAAAAAAATGAAATATTTATTTTCCCTTATATTGTTAATTAAAACTATTTTAGAGTAACAAGTACTATAACTAAAATATATTTGAGATAAATTAACTTAATGTGTTGAAATTAAAATTTAAGAACATTTTCCATAGATATTTTTCATATAAAATAACATATATTTGTATCTTAATTATAAAAGTTAAAATAATGAATTCGAAAACTGTATTTTATTTGGGCTTTGAGTGACATATCTAGGAGTAAGATCCCACAATTCTCCATTGAAACTATGGATCATAGTTTTAAAAGTAAAATTAAAATTTAAAAAGTAAAAGAGAGTTTATTTAAAAATTTTGTATTTATAAATAATTAAAATTAATATTTATTTTAAATCGTACAAATTTATTTTTACAAAATATTAGTTATATATTATTAGTATTTATATATATAATATAAAAGTAATCGAAATATAATAATGAAATGAAAGAATTTTAAGTGTGTTGAACACTAAAGAAAATTTAAATAGCTTTCTGTTACGACTTGATTTGTAACTAGTGTTTGTGAGTTCTTGATTACAAGAATCGGGTGGGAAATTTATAATCAATGTGCATTAGAAGGGTTTTGTAAAGAAGATTTCAAGATGAGGGGAAAAGAAGAATCAAGGATGAGAAAAGAATACTGCTAGTATACAACTAATTGTCCAAAACAAATGGTCAAAACATAAAATACTATTAGGGTGAAGAGCTTTCACAAGAAATTTCATATATTCATTCATTTATTCGATCATTGGGGAAGAGTGATCAACATTATATAGTTGCTAATTTAACCCATAATATTCAGTTATTCTTGTTACAACAATGATTAGGGAAATAACAGAAATCAGTTTGGGAATAATAGATAAGTAAAAAAAACATAATATTAAAACTAAAAAATAGAAATCTAGCCCAAGTGCACAATTGGATCGTTGGAGGGTGCTGGATTATTTTGGGACCGTAACATTAATTTATGGACCGTAACAATTTCTCCCCCTTCAAAATTCGTCGCCCTCGACAAAAAGACCGTGGCCTGGTCAACCTTTAATGCGCATCCTCCAATATTCAAAGAGAACTCTTTTCTCTTGTTGTTCGATCGTATTTTCAGCAGGTCCAGAAAGGGTCGGAGTATAGGAGCGTAATCTTTGATAAACCTTTGGTAACATCTTTTCAATAGTGGAATTGGTCGGGACCTTGTTGTCTTTAGCATTTTCGGGTCAGTCTCCACCTTGCCCATGTGGAAAATTTATGTACACCCAAACTCAAGTTTTCTTTTGTTGAGAGCAAACCTTTTTTTGCTACAATGTCCCCAAGACTTGGTGTAGATATAAAAAAAACTTCTTCAAGCTTCGATTATACTCTAGAGTGTCATAAAAAATCTAAGTTCAGTCCTTCTTTCGGACCAGCAGCACAAGGGCAGCAAAATAGCCATGACTTCTAATTACTCTCCTTACTAGTCGTAATTCTTTGGGTTGCTGGAGATCTTCAGGAAAATCCTCCAATGTCATTACCGCAAGTGAAACAGTTTGGTCTTCATGCTTACTCATTATTTGCAACATGGAAGCAATACTACATTTATTCAAGGTCTTCTCCAGTTGTTTGTCTTGTATCATGTTGATATGTGCCCAAGGAATACCCTTCAAGACCGTCAATGCGTGCAGAGAAATGGCAGGTTCATCTTCTGCCTCAAGCAGCAAAGGTGGATCATCAAAAACTGGTTCTTGAATAGGTTCTTGGACTTCTTGATGATTAGCCGAGACCATTAATAATTTGGATTTGCACCTATGGTTGGGCTCCCATTTTTATTTGCAAGTATAACATATGCCTTTCTTCCTCTTCTTGTCCATTACATCCGGGTCTAATTGCTTCATGTAGCCCTGGTTTATGATGGAAGAAGACGCATGGGAAGAATTATTGGGGTTGGTATTCCGGTTGGTGTTTGGCCAGACCGTGTTAACATTGGATGGCTTGGGCAGCAGCGGCGGTTCAACGTTGTACAAGTGTCTGCTGCTCATTAATGACTTGTATGGTTCTTATTGGACAATACTAACTTACTTCAAGTTCATCAGTTGTCACATGGGGGTGTCGTGTATGGAAGGACCGAATTACAGAAAGAGGTCTCTCTTGAACACATCACATGTCAAGGCTTCTCTATGGTTGCGGTTCTGCAAATATGACCCATACCACATTCTTGCTTCATTTGTAAAGTGAATAGGGACAATGTCCACTTTCGTGGCATCATTAGTCTTGTCCACCCTAGAGAATTTCTCGGTGGATATGAGCTAGCCCTCCACATCGGTCCCATCGAACCGAGGAAAATCAACCTTGGTGAGCCGGGTTGGAGGAACATAGTGTTGGTCGTCGTGGTAGGGCCGATTTTGGGGAGGATTGTGGCAAGAAGCATCATCATAGGGTCTAGTGTAAGGATCTTGGCCATTTCCAGACGCACCACTTTCATTGGCTGCCAATCTTTCTTTAGTGACATTGAACCTTTTGTCCATGTTATATTTCTTAATTCGGTCATATTTTGATGTAGGGCAGCGTGCATATATGTTGATTGTTGGGACAGACCTTCGATTAGGGTCTTAAGAGATTCTATCTCTACTTGCTGGTGGGTTTCTCTCATTTTAGAATCATCTTGCTCTGATACCAAGATGTTACGACTTGATTTATAACTTGTGTTTATGAGTTCTTGATTTCAAGAACCGGATGGAAAATCTTTAATCAAAGTATATAGGAAGAGTTTTTTAAAGAAGATTTCAAGATGAGGGAAAAAGAAGAATCAATGATGAGAAAAGAATACTTTTAGTATACAACTAACAGTCCAAAACAAAGGGTCAAAATATAAAATACAATTGGGGTGAAGAACTTTCACAAGAAATTTCATATATTCATTAATTCATTCAATCCTTGAGGAAGAGGGATCAATATTATATAATTGTTGATTTAGCCTAGAATATCCAATTATTCTTGTTACAACAATTACTAGGGAAATAATAGAAATCAGTTTGGGAATGACAGAAAAGTAAAAACAAAATAAAATATTAAAATTAAAAAATAGAAATCTAGCCCAAATGCACAATTGGACGGTTGGAGGGTGCTGAATTATTTTGGGACCGCAACATTAATTTTTGGACCGTAACACTTTCATTGTTAGAAAAATGAGATTTCAGGAAAAAACTTTCTAAAACTAACGAAGCATTCTAGAAAATGTTAACTTGGAAGGAGAGAGATGGACCATTGCTAGTAAACAATGTATTTTAGTTGTTATGGAAGGAGTAAATAAAAACAATATGTATTAGTTGTTATGGAATAAGTAAATTAAACAATGTGTATTCTTTATAAGGTAACTGACAAGTATATTTAGTTATTAACTCTAAGATCACTCAATATACTTCAAGGTTCTAACATTTGAGGCTTGGCCTCAAAAGCTTGCAAGAATGGGTAAAAATGATTTTTTGGTACAAGAACTTTAACTCATGGTAATGCAAGAGAAGCTGGATCTAAAAGGAAATAATTTTTTCTTTACTGATTTTGTAGAGAATGTCAAATGTATAGAGTTTAGCTGAAAGAAGAAGGTGGAGATTATGTTATGCTAAGTCGAGACGTGAAGTTTGACAAAGCTGGAGCACACAATGAAGACACAAATAGTGATTCAAGAGGAATCAAAACTCGATTTGTAGATATGTCATAAAAAAAGCTCACTACTAAAGGAGAATTGTCATGGGACTATTGGGATTTCTTCTAATGTTGGGAGGAGGATGACCTTGGTGAAAAGGTATCATTGGTAATGGATGAAGGAAATAATGAAACACAACAAATCTTATCAAAAATGCATTTATTGATGACAATATTGTCGATATTTTAAGAAGGCAATCATTCGGGTCAAATTACAATATTGCATTGAGTTGACATGTGATTAAGGATTGACTTATTTCTAGTTAACACGCAATATGAATGAAAGACTAAAAAGAGGAAGACTAATGGAAAACACTTATAAGTTTAGATGGCACTAGTAAAAAACGGCTTAATAGCGAGCAATCATAGCGATCGGTCTAAAAGCCAATCGTTATTGTCAAGGTAGTAGTAATTGGTTTAAAATCCAATCACCACTACCTTGATAATAGCGATTGACTTTTAGACCAATCGATACTACCTTGACATAACGACGATTGGTTATAAAACCAATTGCTATAAACCTAATTAAAACTCGGGGAAAAAATGCACAATATTTTGGTGCGTTTTTCAAGAGTTACTAGCGATTGACACTTTAACCAATAGCTATTACTAGTGATAGTAGCGATTGGTACCCACACCATTTGCTATTTTCTATTAAAACTGATCTAAACCTGATTATTTCTCTCCCTTCTTCTGGCGATTGTCACCAAACCTACACAATGACCATGATTCTTATTCATTACTCGTGTGCTGCAGGTGGCGCCAGTCCGAGCTCTGAGTAGGTTCAAAGAAGAATGCCGCCTCCATCTTCTACAAAATTGCTTCTACTAAGGAGACTCTCCATGGCTTTTAGGTCAAATCATCGTTATCCTTCCTCAATTATTTCCCATCGTCAATGGTTCTACATTCTTCCTTAGGGTTTCTAGAACATATGGACATTGTCTCCCGTCCTCCACGTAGAAGCTTTTGCGATCTCAACGAACCTCAGGGTACGACCACCATTGATTACCAGTAAGTTATATACTCACAACAATGGGTGAAAATTTTGAAACTTTAATTTAGGAAAACATGTTTATGTCTTGTGATACTTGAGTTGATAAATTCTTTATGTGAATGCAGTTCTTTGTTACAGGAGGATGAATATCATAAACTGGCAGATTCTACAATACATAACCTTCTAGAGAAAATAGAGGTAGTTTTTTTACTCTTTTTATCTGTTAATTGCTTATGTTATGTGTGACTTTCATTAAAGCTTCAATGATCATACATTTAATAACCCTCTTCCATTAAGTAAAAGAGAATTGGCAATGAAATAGGAGATGATCCAGTTTTGTGACTTTTTTGCAGTCTCTACTTTTGAGCAATTGCATGTAATGACTTCCAAACGCCGAACAGTTTCCCAAAGTAACCTTGTTTGTCGTTCACTTTCCCAAAGTAACCTAGTTTGTTCATTCATTCCCAAACTAACCTAGTTTACTATTCAAACTCAATTTTATTTATTTATTTATTTTATATTTAAAATTTATTATATAAATTTTATATTTTGATATATATTTTAAATTATTATTTATATAAACTAAATTATTTATATTTTGATATATATTTTAAATTATTATTTTTATAAATTAAATTATTTATATTTTGATATATAATTTAAATATAATTATTTTTTATAAATTTGATTATTTGTATTTTAATATATATATATATATTTACATTTCAATTATTATTTATATAGTGTAATAAATATTAAATAATTTTAATAAATAATTGATGGATACTAATAAATTTAAAATATTTTAACCATAATAATATAATAATTAAATATTCGCTTTTTTAATTTTATCAATTATTTTTTAAATATAATAAAAAGATTATCATATTTATAGGGTTAAAATATTAATTAAAAATGTTATTATATTTAATAAATAATTGATAAATTTAAAAACTTTTTTATGAATATATTATTATAGTTAAAATATTTTAAATTTATTAGTATTTATCAATTATTTATTAGAATGTTAAAGGAAATATTTATTATATATATAAATAATAGTTAAAATGTAAATATATATATATATATATTAAAATATAAATAATTAAATTTATAAAAATAATCAAATTTAAAATATATATCAAAATATAAATAATTAAATTTATAAAAATAATAATTTAAAATATATATCAAAATATAAATAATTTAATTTATAAAAATAATAATTTAAATTATATATCAAAATATAAATAATTTAGTTTTATATAATAAATTTTAAATGTAAAAAGAATAAATAAATTAATAAAACTGAGTTTGAATAGTAAACTAGGTTAGTTTGGGAATAAATGAACAAACTAGGTTACTTTGGGAAAGTGAACGGCAAACAAGGTTACTTTGGGAAACTGTTCTCCAAACGCCAATACAAGGAGGCAGCTGTACAACTAGAGGTGATTGGTCTTGTCTTAGATTTTGTGTCTTTCATTGATTTGTTAGAGAAAACGCTTCGCAAACACATTAATGTTTATTTGAAAAGGTCATTATGCGTATCTCTTAAATAAATGACTGTTAATAGTCAAAGGAAGATATATCATAAAAAGATTCACATTTATATCATAATAGTCAGAGGAAGTTATATCATAAAAGTAATTGACTGATGGACGATTTAAAATCTACTTTAAAATATATGTTATTATGTGTGGTTTTTGTACACTTGACTGAAGTATTATCTTTATAAATCTGTATAGGAACTAACTATATTTGATGTATATTAAGCTGACAACCAGCTTTGTAGTCATTTTGAAGCTTATAGAGACGTCCCTAAGATCACTGAGCTAAGGGAGAAAGTTAAGAACATCAAACAGGTTCTCAAGTCGCACCTGTTCTCTGATTTTGTGAGGT
The DNA here is from genome assembly GCF_907164915.1 of Impatiens glandulifera. Lineage (NCBI taxonomy): Eukaryota > Viridiplantae > Streptophyta > Magnoliopsida > Ericales > Balsaminaceae > Impatiens > Impatiens glandulifera. The sequence goes on along the minus strand of NC_061862.1, from coordinate 102,356,240 downwards.
ACTTCAGATGTTTTTGACTTGCTATTAGAATTTGAGTTTAAATTATCGTATCTAAAAAAACTTTTTATTCATTTCTTGTCCTAGCTAACTAGCTAGAAATTGTAAGTTATCAAACAACAACTTACACCTGCTTCCCAGTAATAATAATATATACCTTAAATAGCAAGTTCTTCCACATTATATTTGTTATCAATGGTTCCCTAATCAAGGTACAAAAACAACAACAATACTCATACAACCAACCATTCAACAATATTATTAATATGAACAAAAATGGTTGAATCAATTAAATTTTCAAACTCACCTCTGACCAACCAGAGGTCGATGCATTAGGTGATCAGTAGGTGGTTCAGTGGTCAATGCCAAAGCTCCAAGTGTATCCATTATGAGATTAACCCAAAGAAGCTGAATTCATTCAACCGTAATTTTTCCCAAACAAAACAAAATAAAAAGAACCCATTAATTACCTACTATTTGTTTCTTTATCTTTTTTCTCATGTCAAGTGCGTGCATAGATTATTAATTATATTTACCTGCACTACATTCAGAGGGACACCACCAGAAGTAAAATAGTGATATACAAATGTAGGTATATAATTCTATCAATAATGTGTCCTCTATTTCCTATCTTTTCAGAGATCAATGGTCATTACATTTGTTCTTCCATTTTCCCTAATGATTGAGCAATAGCGTTCTTCATATTATAATTTAGTTTGTCGAGCAAAAAGACAATAAGCTAGTGACGAGATTTAGATCAAGATGCTAATATGATTAAACATGAAATATGACATCTGGTTACATAAATTATAGTAGACTAGATGCACACCAGTAGTGAATAATACCTCAGGCCAACAATGGCTAACAATACAAGGTCCTCATCAAGTATTTGCCAAGTAGACAGTTCCTCCTCAGCATGTGGGATGTTTTCGAAATTTTCAGGTCTATATGCAATCGTAACACAACGCAAACTTCTGGAAGCCATATCTTCAATGGCTCTTCTGAAAACTTCTCACTGCTGGCAACAAAAATTTCCACAAAATGGGAGTTAAATTTGAAATATGGAAGGCATCAGTAACATATTACTTAAGTCCACAAATTTTCTTTGTATCAAGTTGGAGTTGAGAGGAATAGAATTAAGATCACACAATGACATAATTGAGTCGACAATAAATAAAATGCCTACCTAATTAGTTACAGAAGCCAAAAAACAATTATTTAAAATAAAAAATCCAGCAATGATGACCCATGGGGATTCTTAGATGCTTCCGTAAGTCTTAAAATATAGAAATGCAAATGAAGAAAAATGAAATTCTAACATACCTTGTCTTCATCCATAGGTACCAAGAGATTATCTTCATTGATATATCTGGTGCAGGAACCTAAAACTATTTCAGCAGCACCCTTCCAATGGACATGAACCTCAGCATCATCAGACTGCGCACACATATGAGCATATATTATTTAGAAGCAAAACATTCGGATGCATGAATAACAAATGAAAAGGCTATCAACCTCATGTGTAAAAATAATGCTAATAGTAAGCTTCAAGTCCCTATATTTCTATAGTTTCATAAGACAACATCAAAACCCTAAGGGATACTTAGAATGATTCAAAGGAATGTGTGTAATAATGAAAGTTTAATACTATTCCTATGGTAATAATATAGATAATCCTGAAGTACCCTAACCTAGAACTAAATATTCGGTTTTGAAGAACATAAACTAGAATTCAAGTTTCAATTATCAACCATATAACCTAGAATTGAATATTGATCACTTGTCACCTTCAATTGTAGTAAGTTCTCTTAATTTTATTAAAAACCTCAATTCTATGACTTATTTCAGAAAAGAAAAAAGAAGATGAAGATATAGAAAACTCCTCACCTGGCATGTTGTTTAGAAATTTCAACTCTTCCTGGACTCTCTTAATCCACATCGACGAAGGCTGCCAAAGAAGAAGCTCATTAAAAAATTGACATATATAAGCATGCATATGTGCAACATACACATGAACACAATCAAAGATGATAATTAACATAAATTCACCTTGTGCAGATTCCATGTTTCAAAGAAGTGATTTGGAAACCTATCCACAAAATCAAATCTCCCATAATGTTTAAAGTCGGTCATGACTTCGCCACCTGCATTTAATTTAATCGTTAGAACCAAAACTGATCTACTGCTCATCTACAAATATGAATATGGATAACTGCACATTTTGCACTAGCACAAGATGCACAACACTCAATCGAAGATTTAATATACGAAAAAAACTACACACTTACTAGGAATAGTATAATTGGGGAAAGCAACTATCGCCAGACCATTATTTGCTTGAGTTTGCAGCGCTAGGAGGAAATCATCCGATTCATTTCCGTCGCTGTTATCATAATCTGAAAAATCTTGATAACTAGCATTATTATTTTCATGAGATCCAGATTTCCCCAATTCCTCAATGATAGGTCCCTGAAGAAAACAGATTAAAAGTTGTCACCACCAAGAAATTGTCAGCAAATCATAAAAACCCATAAACATGAACAAACTATGGGTGTGCAAAATAAGCCTCTATAAGGACAGATTGAGAGAATATGGTGAAAATATGAAGAATTTGATGAGTATAAAAAAAGAGAAACAATAGATTTAAGTTTCACCTACCATAATTGAAACACATTACTAGTTTTCTTTTCAATTCAGTGACATTTCCAAGCTTAAAGGCTATCTAATCACCAAGAGAAGTATATATCTATCTATTAAGTTGTTTATGCAACTGCTAGATCCAATTTGACTTAACACAAAAACTTTGTACTCTTGCCTACTAGAAAGGATTTAGAAAAGAAAACAGATTCGAGATTTACTACAGAACTTTGATTACTTCAAAACACCAAATTTAGCTAACATTCAGAACGCAAGTTGAAGCGATTATTACCCCCGCAGGATCAGAGAAAAAGTAGTGATTAAAGAAAGCGATAGACTAAATGTGTAAACAAAATGACCTAATATTGATTTTCCTTGTTTGAGATGGAATCAAGGTAAGATTGCAACTTTGAATGGTTAATACGATCCATATCGCTCGATGAAAATGCCGATTAAAACTCAGCGGCCAGTTCCCCGTTGTTCTCACTAGGTTCGTTCAGTAAGTTTTGCGTTGATTGCGACGTCCAGGAGGTGGAGTCGTAAGTGATTACTTAGATAGATGGGGGAATTTGAAAGCTCCACGAGGAAGACATATAACATGAATTGATAGGGATCGAGAGTCGGTCGGTGAGTGGTCGGTGAGTGGTCGGTGAGTAGATTAGGTTAGAAAATGAATGGATCTGATTCTGTTTTTCATATGGAAGAGAAAAGAAGATTTCTAATTAAAAAAATATATTTTAATATAATATAATATTTAATTTATTTATTTTTAGTTTATATTATTTTTTACTTTTAATTAAATTAAAATTAAATAATAATTAATTAAAAAACAGATGTTAATAATTTTTTTTAATAATGATATAAAAAATTTAAAAGTTATGTTATATAAAAAATAATAATTAAATTTTGATATTAATAAAATTTCAAGTAAAATTTAATTTACAAAATTAAAATAGTGAAATAAAATATTTATAAAGTTTAAAAATAAAATATAAAAAATATTAAAATTTAGAATAATTGAATTATAAGGTTTTAAAAAAGATTATATAAAAAAAAAATTAAAGGTGGTGGTATATGTATAAAGGTTGGCAAAAGTAATTTTTTCTTTTAATTTTTACCCATGCTTAATATGCGTTGGCATATAAGCGTGGTTGAAAGTATGTTTTGGTGTATTGTTGTATCTTTATATTTTTTTTTATTATATGTTTAAATTAAATATTTTCTCAAAATTGTTTTTAAACTATGCAACTAATGTGTTACATCAAGTTATATTTAATAGTATAATATTAAAATATAAATAAATTAAATTAAATAATAAATTCCAAGATGAATATTTACTATAAAACATTATGGTGTAATGATTTTAATTTTGGAACCAAACGAAAATGTCTTTGTAAACTTCTACGAGTACTTCCTTGAAAATTATGAGTTATGAATATATTAGCTCTATAAAAAATTAATTAAATTATCTTTCATTCATGAGTGAGGCTAGGGTCATCTTCACCTTGTCACCTTACTCTCTCTTTTTTCTTTCTTTTTTTAATATATTGACCCCCAAATAATTAGATTTTTTCAACTTTTAAAAATAAAAATAAAATATAAATATCTCTTAAAAAAATTAAATAAAATTGCAGAATTGTTTAAAAACAGTTTGTGACTAATAAGTCGCCACCTAATTTTTCTTACGAAATTAGGAAAATAAATAAAGTTTTGGCATGTAGAATAATAACGCTTTTGAAAAAAAGATTCTTTTGGTTAGACGTAAAAAAAAGTTTTGACGCTATGTGTCAAGTGCCCATTAAAAATAGTCTTTATTTCTAATATTTTTACCATTTTTAGAAAATATTTATACATATTTTTATTTATCAATTCCTATCCGATCTAAAATATCTAGCATATACCTTAATATTAAATCTTATTTTAAAACTTAAAGCTAAAGGTAATAGCTATTAGATAGAATAATGATTTTAAGTATAATAATATGAATAATTATTCACAAATAAATAAACGTGAGAAAAAAAAATGAGAAAATAAATAAAATTTATTATATTCATAAAATTTTGGAATTTTTTATATTGGAGATAAAAACATTAAATCAAATATTTATAAAATGAATCCAAAAAATTATTTTTATTAAAGTATTATGTTTTTATCTTTATAAAATGGTTCAAAAGTCATCTCAATATATATATATTATATATATAAGAAAATTAAACATGGTTGTAGAAAGCGGCAATTTGGTAGTAAGTAGAGATGATTCAAATTGTATATTGTCTTTGATTTCAAACGTAGAGATGATTGTAGAAAGCATCAAATTTTTTATTCATTTTTATATCACTCATGTAACGTTAATAAGATGCTTTGGTAGGCATTTTTTTTTATAAAATTTGTTAGAATTTCACAATCTTCATTTAATATATGAGAACATTCATACCAACAAAATAAGGATCAATAACCCAATACAATTCTCACAAGTTTAGATGTATATTAATATATAATGGTTCTTACTAGATAAATATTGTTGTTTAATAATATTTTTTTAGTTAAAATTAAAGTTTGTTTAATAACTAATAACTCATTTAAATTGATTATTTCATAAATTACATTATTGACAAATATATATATATATATATATATATATATATATAATTGCCAAGAAAAAAGATTAATAATCTTTTACAGCTAGTCAAATAAATTGAAAATTATAGTAATTAACTTGAAGAGGTGTAGTGTGCAAATTTTTTTTAAAAAAAATATATATTACCTGATAGTTGGGGAAATTTGATGGAATAACCCTCATAAGAGGGGAATTTCCACTTCTAACATGTGATTAATAAATTTTTCATTTTTGACCTTTTGCCAAGGCAAAAGGTCACTTTTGCCCTTTATTAAAAAAAAAAAAAAAAAAAAAAAAAAAAAATCAGTAAGTGAGTGCGCATTTCAGTTATGAAATGTCACTTTCTTCTCCATTTCCCTCCTCTCCACCAACCGTCCTTTCTCCCCGTCCTTCCTTCATCAAGGTTCTTCATCATCAAGCTTCCTTCATCAAGGTTCTTCATCATCAAGCTTCCTTCATCATCAACGGATCCTTCATTCATCATCGACGATCGTCTTCAACATTCAGGTTAGACGTTCGTCCTTTTAGGGTTTTGTAGGTTTAGAGTCTAGGATGTAGGTTATGTCATGGAATAATGGTTTTAGAGCTTGACTGATATGTTTTACAGTGAAATATACATCCGAAGAAGGTGACGAAGGCGACAGTGCATCTGTCGCAGGCGACAGTGCATCTGTCGCAGACGACAGTGCATCTGTCGCAGGCGGGAAATGCATCTGGCGCATGCGCCAGTTCATCTGTCGCATGCGACAGATGCATTTCCCGCCTGCGACAGATGCATTGTCGTCTGCGACAGATGCACTGTCGTCTGCGACAGATGCACTGTCGCCTGCGACAGATGCATTTTCCTCCTTGCATTTTCCTCCTTGCATTTTCCTCCTTTACCTGGTCACTGTCACTGACTTCTTTGAATTTTTTTCAATTGCAGATCACATGAATGTTGGTGTTTTTCTACTCTTTGATGGAGACTGGAAAACTGATGATTGTGGGGTTAGTTCTTTTGTCTCAAGTTCGTGTCGTGGTGTGAATGTACCCCGAAATGCTACATATGAAGAGTTAGCTTCAATTGTCTATAATGCTACATGTGTGGACAAACTAAGATATGACTTAGTGTTCAAGGTAAAGTATAATATGCTAATGATCAATTCTCCTCCTGCAACAATCATTGGAGATAGCGATGTGGCGTTCTATTTACAAGAACTCTCGTCTTCACTGCCCAATCATCGCGCCCCGCTATGTGTCTCCTTAGTAGAGAAGTCAATATCTTCAACTCAACAAAGTGAAAGACCAGAAAATGACATATTTGAGCAGCAAGATATCTTACCAAGGCATCGAGATGTGTTTGAGCAGCAAGATGTATTCCCAAGTCAACAAGATGTATTCCCAAGTCAACAAGATGTATTCCCAAGTCAACAAGATGTATTCCCAAGTCAACAAGATGTATTCCGAAGTCAACAAGATGTATCTGAGCATGTGTTTGAGCAGCAGGATGTGTTTGAGGAGAAAAATGTTTTTGAGCCGGAAAATGTCTTCCCAAGTCAACCAAGCACTTCCCATGTTAGGAATACATTCAGCCATACTGAGGGAACCAAGCACTACTTCTCATATGAACCACTCGAGATCGAAACTCCTGCTCCATTAATTGAAAATTCATTGGAAGTGGGTACGTTCTTTGATAACAAAAAAGAAATACAATTGAGGTTGCATAGACATGCGATGTCTAATCACTTTGTCCTTAAAGTGGTGAAGTCAACAAAAAATCTTTGGTTTGTAAAATGCATGGCTGAGAACTGCAAGTGGAAATTGCGTGCTATGAAAGGAAAATTCTCGGAGATGTTTGAGATCAGAAAATTTGTAAAAGAACACACATGCTCAATTTTGACGAGACAAGACAATGTGAGGCAAGCACCATCATGGGTAATTGCGGAGTGTATCAAACGTAAATACATGGACCATCACCATGACCACATGCCTAAAAAAATAATGGAAGACATGCATACAAGTTATGGGTTAACTTTGACATATAATAAGGCTTGGAGGTCAAGGGAAAAGGCCTTAATGGCGGTGCGAGGAACTGTGGAGGATTCCTATGGTGAATTGCCATCCTACCTGTTCATGTTGCAGAAGAAGAACCCGGGTACCATAACTGACATCCAGACGGATGAGGAAGGACACTTCAGGTATATGTTCATGTCTTTAGGGGTTTCAATTAGGGGTTTCATAGGATGTTGTCGTCCTGTATTGTGCATCGATGCCAGCTTCCTTAAGCATAAAGTTGGAGGTCAACTACTGGTTGCGATAGCATTGGATGCGAACGAGCAACTATATCCCGTTGCTTTTGGTGTCGTTGATTCAGAGAATAATAACTCTTGGACATATTTCATGCAACAACTAAGGTTGGCAATTGGATCAGTCCCGGATCTCGTCTTCATATCCGATAGACACCCAAGTATTGCCAACGCCTTGTCCGCGGTTTTCCCAGAAGCACATCACGGGGCATGCACATACCACATCAAAATGAATATAATGGCCAAATTTAAAACTGATAACTGTCATGTTGAGTTTGATTTGGCTTCTCGTGCATACACCGAGACCACGTTTCAGAAGCATTTTGACAAGATCAGAACTAAAGACCCTAGGATTGCTCAATATTTGGAACAAATTGGAGTGGAGAGATGGAGTCGTGCTTTTTTCCCCGGTTCGCGATACAATCAAATGACAAGTAATTACGCTGAGAGTTTTAATAGTCAGTGCAGAGAAGCTAGGAAATATCCCATAACAACATTAGCTGACTATTTAAGATTCACAATACAAGATTGGTTTTATCATAGAAGAGAAAAATCATCCAACCACAACGAACATTTATCTCCATATTATGAAAAGTTATTACGTGAGGAAGGTGAAAATGCTAGATTCTACAGTGTTTATCCACTTAATCGATTTCAGTTCCATGTGCATGACGGTGAATTTGATTTTCAAGTTGACGTCAAGGGTCGAACATGTACTTGTAGGGTATTTGATGTATCCGGTCTTCCTTGTACGCATGCCCTAGCTGCTGCCCGTTTCCGGAAATCGGTTCCATATGAGTTGTGCGCAAGGTTAGAGAATTTTTGTTCCATAAGTTATGTTCAATTTATGTTGTGTTGAATATATGTTATGTTGAATTTATGTTATCACTGTATAATTTTGCAGGTTTTACTCAACTGAATCATGGTGCATGGCTTATGCGGAGACATGTTATCCAGTTTTTCAACATAATGAAGCTTGGGACATTCCCGAACATATCAAGAAACGAGTCTGCCTAAAACCCCCCGTGAAGATTAAGAAAGGACGACCAACAACAAAACGTAGATCATCACAAGGTGAGGTTCGTAAAGAACGGAGACGGTGCGGCTCATGTGGCGGTCTAGGTCATAACAGAGCAACATGCTCAGCAGTGATGCCTGCACCATCTACTGCAAGACCTTCACAATCAAGTGCCCAATCTACACAACCTTCACAATCAAGTGCCCAATCTTTGGCATGAAACTGTTTTAGAGTTTTGATCAAACCGTTTTTGTATTGTATGTACATCAAACTGTTTTAGGGTTTTGATCAAACTGTTTTTGGGGTAGGGTTTTGAACATCTGTTTTTGGGGTAGGGTTTTGATCATCTGTTTTTGGGGTAGGGTGTTGATCAAACTGTTTTTTGGGTAGGGTTTTGATCATCTTCATATTTCATCTGTTTAAGTGTTGTCAAAGAGAAATAGCAGGATTGATTTCAGGAATGCAGGAATGCATCTGTCGCAGGCGGGAAATGCATCTGGTGCATGCGCCAGATGCATTTCCCGCCTGCGACAGATGCACCGTCGCCTGCGACAGATGCACCGTCGCATGCGACAAATGCATTTCATTTATGTTTTGTGCTTAATTATATATATATATACTATATTATATTTGAATTCAAAATAGCAAACCACATTACATTCAAAAATAAATACATAAGGTTTACATTCAAGTCAGAATAATTAAACTTGACTCTTCATAGCCCTTTCCATAAGACCAAAGTGATTAAACTTGTCCTTGGTCTTTAACAAGCAGGTGCCATCTGCAAAAAATCAATAAGTCAGAATAATGAAAGTAAATACCACTAATTTAAAGGAAATATGACATTTTTCGCAGGCGACAGTGCATCTGTCGCAGACGACAGTGCATCTGTCGCAGACGACAGTGCATCTGTCGCAGACGACAGATGCATATGTCGCAGGAGAATAGTGTATTCTTCCTGCGACAGATGCATCTGTCGTCTGCGACAGATGCACTGTCGTCTGCGACAGATGCACTGTCGTCTGCGACAGATGCACTGTCGCCTGCGAAAATGCATCGTCGCCATCGACAATAAACCCAAAACCCTGCAACAGCCTTCCAGCATTTTAAACCCAAAACTAAACCTAAACAATAAAACGGAGAACTAGGATAGAAACGGGGAAGATTGTCGGGGGCTCTTGTTTGTCGTCGGAGCTCGTCGGGGTTCGAGGGAGGGTTGAGGGAGAGGACGTCGTCGAAGTTGGGAGTGAAAGGAGAACTGGGAAAGGAAGACGGGGGAGTGAAAGGAGAACTGGGTTCGAGGGAAAGGAAGACGGGGGAGAATGAAAATCAAATTTTTTTTTTTTTTTAATAAAGGGCAAAAGTGACCTTTTGCCTTGGCAAAAGGTCAAAAATGAAAAATTTATTAATCACATGTTAAAAGTGGAAATTCCCCTCTTATGAGGGTTATTCCATCAAATTTCCCGATAGTTGAACAAAATCATTAGATAAGCTCATAAACTATTTCTTATTCTTTAAACAAGTCCACCAATTCTTTTATTTTGATATAATGTTATCAAGTTTTGAATTCTTTGAAATTAGACAAAAATTCAAGTTTAGTGATTTTAGAGGTGTACAATGCTTTATAAGGGTAATTTTACAAATATTTACAACTATACGACGTTAATAAAACTAGCATTTAGCACGTGCATTTTCACGATTAATAATATAAAAACTCATGAAAAAAAATTACGGATAACATTTTTAATTTTATTTTTAACGTTTTAAGTTTATGGGTGGGTCAACCCACAATCCGACCCAAATATCCATTTACTCAACATCATTATATATATATATATATTAGTTAGTTAAAAAATTGAATTTAAATTAATGTTAAAACGTCCCACGTTCATCACATTTGGTGTTGAATTTAAAATATAAAGTCTTAGTAGCCTAGTTGGTAAAAGGTTGTACTTGTTTTTGTAAGGTTGCAAGTTCAAAACATACCTCTAGCATTTTTTATTTTTTATTTAACCGTTTTAAATTTAAGGCGGGTCAACCCACAATCCGACCCAAGTATCAAAATTAACCACAACTCTCGACCCGACAATCCGGACACTTTAAAAATTAAGCATCATTATATATATAGATAACATATAACTCAAAAAAAGTTCATTTTTCTCGGAATTAAAGGAAGAGAGAAAAGCTCTGGAGATTTTAGGTTTTTGACAAAAATTCCAGCATCAAATTCTCTCATCACGAATACACGATCGGCATGAACGATGCGATCGGCACAATTTGCACGATATCAAGGTCTCACCTATTGTGATCATGTTGTTAGTTGCTCAGTGTCTCTTATCAAACGTGTGCACGATCGACACAATCGACATAATCAGCACAATCGACATAATCGGCACGAACGACACGGTATCGGCTCTAATTTCTAGGTTGGTCATTCATCTACAAATCTTGGTTGGAAGGTTAGGGTTTATAATTTACCTTGTTTTGTATAACCATGGTTTCTGGTGTACCCTATTCTGTAATTGCCCTTCTTTGTTGCTTTGTTCTGAGTTTCATTAAAATGGAGAGAAAAAAAAGCAACAAGTATAAGGAAGTCAAATAATTTGTGATGAAAGATTTAAGGGAGGTAGATGAAAAGAAAATTAATAGGATTGCTGAAGAAATAATATAGGAAAAACAGGAATGCAACAAAGGTAAAGAACCAATTGCTGTTAAAAATTCTGAAGAAAATGCAGCAGGAAAATAGAGGAAGGAAGAAGTAATTTGGAAGGTTGGTTATAATGAAAGAGTCAACCTATTTGGTCTTAAAAACCATATTATCAAACTCATAATTCATGTTAAGAAGGGAGAAATCATAATCAATATAGAGAAAGTTCAGCAAATAACAGTCCAACTCAATATTCATTATCTCCAGGATTGGATTTAATAGAAGAAAAAAAACAGTATATGAGGAGATAGTTAAATGGTCAGTTGATGCAATAAAGAAGCTGATGAAGGATCCCAAAATCAAGACCTACACTATCAGGTGTAATTTAACATGGAAAATCAATGAGGTATGAAAGAATAAAGCAGAAAAAAAATTTGAAGACCATGCCTACAAAGAAAAAATCTACTTGAGGGATATCCAAACAAATGTGACGTACTGAACTCTCCTTTTGAATTCAAACTGTCTTTTAAAGTAGAGGAGAAATTTATTAAAGATTGGGAGTTTGTGGTGGTTGGAAACTTGATTGGGAAAATAGAGTATCATTCTCAACTACCAAAGTGGCTTTAATTAAACAGTGGGGAGAAAAGAGACTTGAAAATGTTTCCATAAACATACATGACCTCTACTTCCTGTAGTTCAAAAAGAGCTCAAATTTAAAAGAAATCTTAGAAAATGGACATACTTACATATGATCAAATTGCATGAAGCTGGAAAAGTGGTCAGAATAGATGAATCTACATAGAAAACCAAAGAAAACTGCTTAGATTTGGTTAAAGCTCTGGAACATTTCAGCCCACATGTACAATGCTGAAGCGATTGGTCACATTACATGTACAATTGAGAAATCATTATATATGGACCCAATAACTAAAGGAAGAGAGTATTTGTCATTTGCTAGAATTAGCATTGAAGTGCATCCTATGAGTGTTCTGCCAATAAAAATGGCAGTTGTTGACAAAAAATGAAATCATAATGTCATGGAGATCTCATTTGAATGGAAACCAAAAAGGTGTTCTTTCTGTAACATTTTTTTTCACAATAAATGTGATAAAAACTAAAGAAGAAGAGTAGAAAAAACAGGAAATAGAAAAAGAAAAAGAAGGAAGTAGAGGAGGCTAAATTCAAATATAAAAAATTTGTAGAATAAAGCAAGAGGATTTTGAGAAAAAAGGAAAACAACGAAAGAAAGAAAATAAAGGAAATCAATGTGAAGAGGAAAAGAAAATTTTATGTAATGCAAAGGATTATGATCAAAATGGACCATGAATCTCAAGTTGTTGTTGAGGAAACTCAAGATGAAAACACCTAAAATTTCAAAGTTGAAACAGAGAATTCTAAAGCCGTTAAAAAGATTCCAAAACCGATGTGGAGTCTGAAGCTGAAGCTGAAGATATGGAAGACAAGAATACATAAATTCAAGTTGAAGATAACAAAGCCCTGAAATTCTCAAAAACAATTCTTTCTATCAAATCAGAACGGGCTCGCACAAATAGAGAATTCAAAATGAGAAACAACAATACTCATCATCCTCTTCAATATAGTCTCCTTTTATCGTTAGAGGAAGAGAAAGGGGAAGAAGGCCTCTTAATGAAGATAGATGGCATGCGAAAATCCTAGGATGGGATGATTATGTTTGAATATAGTCTTTTCTGTTTGTCATCTCTGTGTTATAGAATGTATGAATGTTACTGATCAATTTTTTTTAGAGTCTTTTGATTGTAATCTTTAATCATAGCTTGAGTTTGTCTAGCTTTGATTTATGAACTCCCACTTTTGGGATTTTAATTAAATGGTTTTAAACGTTTTAAAAAAAATAACTTTGAATTAAAAGTGGAAATAATTTTTTGAATTTTCTCAATTAAGTTGATCATAAAAAACAAAATTAAAAACAAGAGTATATTAATAAGGTTTGAATTTTGACTAAAATATATTTAAATAATTAAATTATATTAATTTTTTATAATATAATTATTAAAAAAATCAATATCACCAAAAATATATTATGAAAAACAAAAATAAGATCAATTTTTATTTTTTATTTTTTATTTTATCAATGTGTTCACGCGAGTTTAAAAGACATGCTCTTACAAAACTAAAATTAATTCCATTTCATTAAGACATAGATGTTTTATAATAAATATTCATCTTGAAATTTATTATTTAATTTTCTTATACATTTTAATATTTCACTATTAAATATAACTTGGATATAGATAATTAAACACAAATAATTGATAATGTGTTTTTTAATAAACATATATATCAACAAAAACAATTACTTTGTGTAATGTTCTAACAACTTTAATACTTAAAACAAATATAATACAGATTATAAATATGAATTAATAGAAAGAAATATAATTTAAGACTTTGTAGAGTTAATATATATATATGACTCATATTTTTAAATTCATTTGTTTGACTAATTATCCGTTTAACATAATTATTCAAGAGATCATTTCAAAAAATGTATTAGCCAAAATTCTAGATATTTAGTAACTTAATTTTTAATATATATAAATTGTGTTTCTATATACATAAAAACATGTCACTTATTCAAATTTTATCATCTATTTTACACAAATTAAAAAATCTAATTTCCACCATAATATATATCCTATTTAGACAGGAACTAAATCATTTTTATTTTTTTATTCTCAACACCTTATTATAAACACTATTCAATTAAATTGAAAATAATTTTGCAACCAATCTCCTGCCATATAAGAATTGAGATCATGTTCATATTTAATTCTAAGAAATATTTAACGAAGATAGAAGTAACAAAACTGAAAAGTAAATTAGTATTTCGCTATAACATTATCAACATTGAATCATACAAACATTTTATACGTTCCAAATACAAGTTTAATCAATTTATAAAAATGAATTCCTTAATTTTGAAAAAAAAAATTATTTCAAAAACATCCTATTTCTTTTTTCAAGGAAATTAGTTGCTAAACACCACTAGATAATCCAAACGATTTATTCTCATACATAGCCTAACAGATTACGTATTGATCACTTGTTTTATTAGTAAATTGTTAGTAAATAGAATAGAGATCACGACCTTCCTCCGCACCATAAATTGAAAAAATTTCACGACTCTGAACCTCAACCTTGGAACAAAATAATGCATGATCCCCCACAAATCAACATTTTAACAATTTCCGTAAATTTTAAGCTTATTAAATAGTCTAGAGGATGGGGAGTCAAACATGACCTCTCTCGCTCACCACCCTTACACATTTGAGATAAAACCATCTCTAGTCAACCACTTCTTCTCGAATATGAAAGGTTGACTAGTTAAAACCACCTCCCTCCGCTCAATAAGGATAAGACGATGATCATAACAACTCCACGGTAAAACCTTATAAAATATATTAGATAAACTATGGAAAATTGAATTACTCACAAGAAATCTATCAATGAGAGATTGCACACTCCCACCTTATCTGGTACATCTTCTAAATGTGAATTGCCCTCCTTCAAAGCCAAATCAACGAGCTCCAAATTTTCGATTGTCTCAGAAAACTCACGCATATGTCTTGTGGGTCTTCGTACCCATTTTTTCTCGGTAGTAACCCTAACCTCATTCATATCTCCCACAAAAATAATAGGTAGATCCCAAATACTTGTCACCTCCACAAGCTAATTGAAAAAAATCAGACTTAAGGTTAGAAAGAATAGGTACGTACACCGTAGAAAATACCCAACGAAAATTATCTCCAAGGTTACGTAACTAAATACTAACCAAAAATCGACCTATATTAACGTCAATTTTCTCAAATAAATCCTCATTCAAGTTACCAGAATCCTACCTGATGCACTGACAGAATTAAGAGTCTCCCAACCACACAATCTCCAATTAAACAGGTCATGAATAATCCATTAATTTATATGTTGCATCTTAGTCTTCCAGAAATAATAAATATCACAAATCAAAGTGTCAACTAAAGACTTAATCATTTTGCGTTTTGCATTATCTTTAATCCCACAACCATTTCACGCCACAATTTTTTCAATGATTAAGGTAAATTAATTAGAATACGCCCCATTAGGTTTTGAAACACATTTTACATCAATAAAATTACCATTAAGCAAAACAATCTTCTTCATTTTACTTCGAAGATAACAATATAAAAGTAAGGGAATCTCACAAATCTCTAGCCAAACCTCATTCTCACACTTTAAAACTTAATTTGTAGTTATTTGTTTTAAAAAACCTAAAACAAATTCATGGTTGCGACTAACAAGTACATTTGTGTTGTTGGCCATTGGAGTCCAAATTCATGGGACCATGTTTTCAAAAGAGATTAGAGAAATCACGTATTTACTCGTTTGCTTGCAACAACCATCAAGAATGATACATCTGATTGAATGTATTGTTTAAAATGAAAGTTGATGATGATACTGAGTTATTGCATTTTTTAAATTTTTATTTTTTTATTGTGTCCCTCTTAGTTTTTTTTATTGTCTTTTAGATTTATTTTTGGTGTAACCTCTTTATTAAATATAAAATATTTGAAAATTGAAAACAAATAAAATTTGAAATGACTACTTTTAATAAAAGGTAAATCCCAAAGAATAAAAGGTAAATAATAAAGAATATGGGTGAATATGGTTGTAATATTATCGTAATATATACAAGATTATTGTAATATAAATATTAAAAAATTAAATGCATCATATTTTCAATTATTTTTTTTAAAAAAAGGGAAAAATATAAAAATATTGTGGAGATAATTTGTTTCTAAAAATAAATTAAAAATAAAATTATTGGTTTTACAAATAATATAAAGATCTACGTAGTTTTATATATTTAGTTATTTATTCTTAAAAAACAATTAATAACATGATATAAGATAACAAATAAGGCAGACCAAACAGGACTTATGTCTGCACCTATATATATTAATGTAGTTCCATCTCACGAGATACATTTTATTAGGGTTATAGAAAGAAAGATAGATCCCGTTTTTATATTTTCAGGTATATTTTAATATTCGAATCCATTCTTTTATAGAGAGAAAAACATCGTAACGATTATTTTTCTAATCATTTTCATAGAATTTTGAAACATTTTCCTCCTAATTTTGTTTATGTATCTTGATTTATATATATAATTTTGTTTGAAAACTATACTAAATTAAAGGTAATACGCTTCTTTGAGTTCGATTCGAGAAAAATTTTAATATGTAAGTTTCACCGATCATGTACGTGGGCATTTGTTAAGAATTCGATCTTCAAGTTGAGTTTTATTGTTTATAAAATTTCAATTTAGAGCATTCAATTTTTCGTGTGGATTAATTATTAAAAAAATATTTTTTAAAAATGGGATGTGTTATGTGATCTTTTTTTCTACAACCATCCTAACCTCACCATTTCACTAAATTATGCTTTGTCTTTTAATAACTTTTTTTTAACTAATCTATTTTGTGTATGTCTTTTCATGTTTTAAATCAGTTTTTATTAACTCTCACCAAATTTCTATTAATTTTTAGAATTTGTGATTGAAGCAGTTAATAATTATTTTCAACATGAACGGAGAAAAGGTTATGGCCGGGTGACATTCTTCCAACTTATCTATGTGTGCAAAGGAAGAGAGTCCAACTCGAGTGATGGATGATTCTGATTTATCTATATTTAAAAAGATTGTAGATTCAAGTCCAACTCAAGTGGTGGATGTGTCGGATTTATCTATGGTTGAAAAGATTCAAGATTCAAGTCCAACTCAAGTGGTGGATGTGTCTAATTTATCTATACTCGAAATAACTCATGATCCAAGTCCTACACAAGTGCTATATTGGTATGCTACTATTATGCAGAAAAATATATGTCTTATGTCTGCAACCGACTCAATATTAGAAGTTACACTTCAACAAGAAGACAATTACTTTGCAACAATTAAATATGAGGTATTTTTTTCTCCCATTTTTTTGTTTGTACATGCATAGAAATAATTACACTTTCTAAATTGTTTTGATTCTCTTGTAGGGTCTATATAAAATTGTAACATTATCAGGGTTGATTTTGCCTATTAGGCAAAACACTACCGACTCCACAATAGCGGCCAAACAAGGAGGATTGATGGTTGCATTTGAAGGTGAAGATGGACGTTGTGTAAATAGCTTAGTTTCAAGCTCACTAATAGCCTATGAGAAAGTTGAGGTGCTAATAAAAAATATATTTTCCTCTTAAATTATCTATTTTTTTGGGTTCAAATTTAGCTAAAGTACACTAATGGATGAAGTCTAGCTAATTGAATTTTGTTCCTACAAAGTTAAATGTGAGTGTTCTTTTTTATTAGGTTTTAGCTAGTATATACGCATCCAGACCTGGTGAATATAAAACATGGGAAGAGATGGAATCAAGCGAGTCCATACAACATTCTTCACCGGTTCCAAGTGGCTCAAGTCTCATTTTTCAATCTATCTCACAATGGGTCACTAGTACGACAAATCCAGTAGCCGAAAGAGCCGAAGTGACTAGCAACAATGATGATGTTATCATGTCGGAGCAAAGAGATTGAAGATTGAATTGGTTTGGTTTGGTTGAATTTAGTTTATGTAATGTTATTTTTAACTTTCATAAGACATTTTTATGTTTTCAATCTAAGACTTTTTTAAGTCTCTATAGTATGTTATGGATTCTTTAAGAATAAGAAAGGTTTTAATGCTGTTATAGATATTTTCTAAATAATTTTAGTAAAAGGGAAAAAATATCTTACCAAATAAATTTTCTAAATCTTATTAGTTATGTTAATAATTAATTAGTTTTTATATAATTATAATATACATAACAAGTTTTGGTTTAAATAATTATTAGTCTAAATAAAATATATATATTATATATAATTTAAAAAGATTTATTGGGAAAAAAAATAAAATATTTATTTTCCCTTATATTGTTAATTAAAACTATTTTAGAGTAACAAATACTATAACTAAAATATATTTGAGATAAATTAACTTATGCGTTGAAATTAAAATTTAACAACATTTTCCATAGATATTTTTCATATAAAATAACATATATTTGTATCTTAATTATAAAAGTTAAAATAATGAATTCGAAAACTGTATTTTATTTGGGTTTGAGTGACATATCTAGGAGTAAGATCCCAGATGGATCATAGTTTTAAAAGTAAAATTCAAATTTTAAAAGTTGAGAGAGAGTTTATTTAAAAATTTTGTATTTATAAATAAGTAAAATTAATATTTATTTTAAATTGTACAAATTTATTTTTACAAAATATGAGTTATATATTATTAGTATTTATATATATAATATAAAAGTAATCGAAATATAATAAAAAAATGAAAGAATTTTAAGTGTGTTATACACTAAAGAAAATATGAATAGCTTTCTGTTACGACTTGATTTGTAAGTTCTTGATTACAAGAATCGGGTGAGAAATCGATAATCAAAGTGCATCAGAAGGGTTTTATAAAGAAGATTTCAAGATGAGGGGAAAAGAAGAATCAAGGATGAGAAAAGAATACTGCTAGTATACAACTAACATTCCAAAACAACTGGTCAAAACATAAAATACAATTGGGGTGAAGAACTCTCACAAGAAATTTCATATATTCATTCATTTATTCGATCATTGGGGAAGAGGGATCAACATTATATAGTTGTTGATTTACCCCATAATATCCAGTTATTCTTGTTACAACAATGAATAGGGAAATAACAAAAATCAGTTTGGGAATAATAGAAAAGTAAAAACAAAACATAATATTAAAACTAAAAAACAGAAATCTAGCACAAGTGCACAATTGGATCGTTGGAGGGTGCTGGATTATTTTGGGACCGTAACATTAATTTCTAGACCGTAACAATTTCCCCCCCTTCAAAATTCGTCGACCTCAACAAAAAGACCGTGTCTTGGTCAGCCTCTAATGCGCATCCTCCAATCTTCAACGAGAACTCTTTTCTCTTATTGTTCGGTCGTATTTTCAGCAGGTCTAGAAAGGGTCAGAGTATAGGAGCGTAATCCTTGATAAACCTTCGGTGACATCTTTTCAGTAGTGGAATTGGTCGGGACCTTGTTGTCTTTAGCATTTTCGGGTCAGTCTCCACCTCGTCCATGTGGCAAATTTGTGTACACCCAAAGTCAAGTTTTCTTTTGTTGAGAGCAAACCTTTGTTGCTGCAATGTCCCCAGGACTTGGTGTAGATATAAAAAAACTTCTTCTAGCTTCGATTATACTCTAGAGTGTCATAAAAAATCTAAGTCCAGTCCTTTTTTTGGACCAGCACCACAGGGGAAGCAAAATAGCCATGAATTTTAATTACTCTCCTTACTAGTGGTAGGTCTTTGGGTTGCTAGAGATCTTTAGGAAAATCCTCCAATGTCATTACCGCAAGTGAAACAGTTTGGCCTTCATGCTTACTCCTTATTTGCAACATGGAAGCAACACTACATTTTTCCAAGGTCTTCTTCAGCTGGTTGTCTTGTATCATGTAGATCTGTGCCCAAGGGATACCCTTCAAGATGGTCAATGCGTGCAAAGAAATGGCAGGTTCATCCCCTGCCTCAAACAGCCAAGGTGGATTATCAAAAATTGGTTCTTGAGTGGGTTCTTGGACTTCTTGATGATTAGCCGAGACCATAAATAATTTGGATTTGCACCTATGGTTGGGCTCCCATTTTTCTTTGCAAGTATAACATATGCCTTTCTTCCTCTTCTTATCCATTACAGTCGTGTCTAATTTCTTCATGTAGCCCTAGTTTATGATGGAAGAAGACGCATGGGAAGAATTATTGGGGTCGGTATTCTGGTTGGTGCTTGGTCAGACCGTGTTAATATTGGATGGCTTGGGTAGCAGCGGCGGTTCAACGTTGTACAAGTGCCCGCTGCTCATTAGGGACTTGTATGGTTCTTCTTGGACAATACTAACCTACTTCAAGTTCATTAGTTATCACATGGGGGTGTCGTGTATGGAAGGACCGAATTACAGCAAGAGGTCTCTCTTGAACACATCTCATGTTAAGGCTTCTCTATCATTGCGGTTCTGCAAATACGACCCATACCACATTCTTGCTTCATTTGTAAAGTGAATAGGGACAATGTCCACTTTCGTGGCATCATTAGTCTTGTCCACCATAAAGAATTGCTCGGTGGATATGAGCTAGCCCTCCACATCAGTCCCATCGAACCGAGGAAAATCAACTTTGGTGAGCCGGGTTGGAGGAACAAAGTGTTGGTCTTGGTGGTAGAGTCGATTCTAGGGAGGACCATGGTAAGAAGCATCATCATAGGGTCTAGTGTAGGGATCTTGGCCATTTCCAGACGCTCCACCTTCATTGGCTTCCAATTTTCTTCAGCGACATTGAACCTTTTGTCGATGTTATTTCTTAATTCGGTCATATTTTGATATAGGTTAGCGTGCATATAGGTTGATTGTTGGGACATGCCTTCGATTAGGGTCTTAAGAGATTCCATCTCTACTTGCTAGCGGGTTTCTATCATTTTAGAATCATCTTGCTCTGATACCAAGATGTTACGACTTGATTTATAACTTGTGTTTTTGAGTTCTTGATTTCAAGAACCGGATGGAAAATCTATAATCAAAGTGTATCGGAAGAGTTTTTTAAAGAAGATTTCAAGATGAGGGGAAAATAATAATCAATGATGAGAAAAGAATACTATTAGTATACAACTAACAGTCCAAAACAAATGGTCAAAACATAAAATACAATTGGGGTGAAGAAAGTTTACAAGAAATTTCATATATTCATTCATTCATTCGATCCTTGAGGAAGAGGGATCAACATTATATAATTGCTGATTTACCCCAGAATATCCAATTATTCTTGTTCAACAATTACTAGGGAAATAATAGAAATCAGTTTGGGAATAATAGAAAAGTAAAAACAAAATAGAATATTAAAATTAAAAAATAGAAATCTAGCCCAAATGCACAATTGGACCATTGAAGGGTGCTGAATTATTTGGGACCGCAACATTAATTTTTGGACCGTAACACTTTCATTGTTAGAAAAATGAGATTTCAGAAAAAACTTTCTAAAACTAACGAAGCATACTAGAAAATATTAACTTGGAAAGCAAGAGATGGAACATTGCTGGTAAACAATGTACTTTAGTTGTTATGGAAGGAGTCAATAAAAACAATATGTATTAGTTGTTATAGAATAAGTAAATTAAACAATGTGTATTCTTTATAAGGTAACTCACAAGTATATTTAGTTATTAACTCTAAGATCACTCAATATATTTCAAGGTTCTAACATTTGAGGCTTGGCCTCAAAAGCTTGCAAGAATGGGTAAGAAATGATTTTTTGGTACAAGAACTTTAACTCATAGTAATGCAAGAGAAGCTGGATCTAAAAGGAAATAATTTTTTTTATTGTAGAGAATTTCAAATATATAGAGTTTAGCTGGAAGAAGAAGGTGGAGATTATGTTATGCTAAGTCGAGATGTGAAGTTTGACAAAGCTGGAGCACATGAAGACACAAATAATGATTCAAGAGGAATCAAAACTCGATTTGTAGATATGTCATAAAAAAAGCTCACTACCAAAGGTGAATTGTCATGGGACTATTGGGATTTCTTCTAATGTTGGGGAGGAGGATGACCTTGGTGAAGAGGTATCATTGGTAATGGATGAAGGAAAGAATAAAACACAACAGATCTTATCAAAAATGCATTTATTGATGACAATATTCTCGATATTTTAACAAGGCAATCATTCGGGCCAAATTGAAATATTGCATTGAGTTGACATGTGATTAAGGATTGACTTATTTCTAGTTAACACGCAATATGAATGGAAGACTAATGGAAAACACTTATAAGTTTAGATGGCACTAGTAAAAAAAGGCTTAATAGCGAGCAATCATAGAGATTGGTCTAAAAGCCAATCGTTATTATCAAGGTAGTAGCAATTGGTTTAAAATCCAATCACCACTACCTTGATAATAGCGATTGACTTTTATACCAATCGCTACTACCTTGACATAATGACGATTGGTTATAAAACCAATTTCTATAAACCTAATTAAACTCGGGGAAAAAATGCGCAATATTTTGGTGCGTTTTTCAAGAGTTACTAGCAATTGACACTTTAACCAATATCTATTACTAGTGACAGGGCCGGCCCAGGGGCAAGCCTGGAAAGCCCATGGGCTAGGGCAGACTCACCCCCGGGCAGCCCAATTCTTATTTTAAAAAAAATTACTGTGATATTTTTTACCTTTTTTTCCATTTTAAACAGTAACTTTTTTTAACTTTTCTTTTTCTTTTTCTTTTTCTTTTCAAGCATGACCATCACAATCTAATTATTTTATATTATTCTTTCCTAATTTATTAATTTAATATATTTTTTAAAATTTTTTATAAATTACTTAAATTAATATATATTCTTATAAATTATATAAACTTCTTATACTTATAAATTCTACATAATATACTTTAACTTTATTAATTTTTTTTTTAATTTTTGAATTAGTTTTTAAATTTTCTAAGGTTATTTTTTTAATCATCTTTTAATTTATATACTTAAATATTTTATTATAACTATATTGATTTTTTGAATTAGGTATTTAGTAAACTATTAATTAATATGTTATTGTTAATACTTAATGTTTATGATAGAATTTAGTTATTTAGTATCAATCTAAGGAAATTAGAAATTTAGTTTTAAAATACTTCATCTCCGTTACTTAGAAACTAGTAATTAATATGATAGTTATTAGATTATAAGTTTATAAATTAGGATTTAAAATTATGTTATATATAAATAATGTCATAACATGTTTGTTGAATTACTATTTGTTAATTTTTATAAAAAAATTAATTATTTTAATATATGTATTTTTTAAGTTATGACGAAGAGGTATGCTATAAATCAAAATAGAGTGAGGTTTCGTCCATTTCAAAAACAAACTTCTAGATCTTATAATAGAAAAAATCAAACGACGAAATGATGCATGACAAAGTCATTGGTACGCTCGATTTCTAAATTATTCAATGCAAAAAATCAAAGTTCTATCCCTTCGAGTTCGAGTCTTAGAGATGAAGACTTAAGTGATAGAGAAAATGACACTATTAGAAATAAAAAAAATAAGTGATGAAGAAAAATAATGTCATTAGAGATGAATGTGATAATGAAGAAGATGATATTTTTTAATATAAGGTTTTGAACCACCTACAAAGGATAATATTAGAGATCAATGTATCAATAAAAAAAATGAGTATCAAGGTGTTAATGAAGAAAATGAAAAAGAAGAAAAATGTATTGATGGAAGAGGAAGAGGAAGAGGATTATAGGATAAATGTGTTATTAAAGATGTGAACTACGATTCGGGAATGTGAGAAAGTATTAACAATAAAATGAAGATAATGTTAGTTGTTCGAGATCAATTAAGATCATAAATGAAAATAATGTATTTTCAAACGAAAATATTCGAAGTAGACACTTTTCATCTTCTCTTTATTTAAATATTTTTTTTATTTATGAGTTAAAAAATGTAAGTCTAGGGCAGCCCAATGATAGTAGCAATTGGTACCCACACCAATCGCTATTTTCTATTAAAACAGATCTAAACCTGATTATTTCTCCAATTATTTCTCTCACTTCGTCTGCCGATCGTCACCAAGGCTACACAATGACAATGATTCTTATTCATTACTCGTGTGCTGCCGCCACCTGTAAAACACGAATCCCCGGCGCCAGTCCGAGCTCGGATAGTTTCCCAAAGTAACCTTGTTTGACGTTCACTTTCCCAAACTAACCTAGTTTGTTCATTCATTCCCAAACTAACATAGTTTACTATTAAAATTCAGTTTTTTTTATTTATTTATTCTTTTTACATTTAAAATTCATTATATATAAAATTAAATTATTTATATTTTAATATATAATTTAAATTATTATTTTTATAAATTAAATTATTTATATTTTGATATATATTTTAAATTATTATTTTATAAATTTAATTATTTATATTTTGATATATAATTTAAATTTGATTATTTTTTATAAATTTGATTTTTTATATTTTAATATATATATATATATATTTACATTTTAATTATTATTTATATATATAATAAATATTCCCTTTAACATTCTAATAAATAATTGATAAATACTAATAAATTTAAAATATTTTAACTATAATAATATAATAATTATATATTTATAAAAATGTTTTTAAATTTATCAATTATTTATTAAATATAATAACATTTTAAATTAATATTTTAACCCTAAAAATATAGTAATCTTTTTATTATATTTAATAAATAATTGATAAATTTAAATACGTAAATATTTAATTATTATATTGTTATGGTTAAAATATTTTAAATTTATTAGTATCTAACCATTATTTATTAGAATTATTTAATTTTTATTACACTATATAAATAATAATTGAAATGTAAATATATATATATATATATATTAAAATACAAATAATTAAATTTATAAAAAATAATTATAAAGCATAATCATTTGTACATGCTTACCATTTAAATATATTTTTATTTATGAAAATATTATTTACTTGGCTAACTAGTAGACAAAATATCTTTGAACTATTATGCCTTCATGTAAACGATTACATATTTTTCATAAAAATATTTTATTTTTCGACATAAGTCAAAATTATAGATTATAACGTTTAATCTATCAATTATAAAATGTTTTAGAAGATTTTCAAACGTAGACTGCACTTTTAAGTGTAAACATATTCACTTGTATACGTAAAGTCTTTCATTTAATAATATCAATATATCATTGATAACAACATGATATTTCATGTGGTGCAATTCACATCCTTAGTGAATTTAATCATTTTTATTGTAATTTTCGGCGATAAATATATCGTACAAAAGACAAGTAATGAAATAGTTTTCAATGTCTTCATGATATATATAATTGTCACATTTACTTTTAGTCAAAGTATGATCAAATTTGCAAATTATTAGTATAAAAAAATTTATATGTCATACAAAGACTTTGTAAAAAAATCATCTATTTCATAAAATCTTTTTGAAGACATTGGTTTTTCAAATTTTTAAGAATGTAATGTCAAATAAATGTCACGTTTCTTGATTTGAAAATCATTAAATTTGAAATATTAATTTGAACACGAACTCAGCAAATATAAACAATATATTTTTCTTATTATTTTATTTATTTTTATAAAATTGTGCAAGTTTATCTTTTGAAGAGAACACATTTTTCTAATAATAAATTATCATTTTATTTATCATAATATATACAATACGTTTTGTGTTATTATCAATACAAATATGTGTTCCCACATTCATGTTGATATCTTTTAAATCAAACACATATGTGAATTAAATCAATGGTTTTCTAATCAAGAAATTACCACACAATTCTTTAACAAAAATTTTTTTTGCTATACTTATTATTTAATAAATAAGATAACTACTATTGTGAATATTTAAATGAATAAATCATTCATACATAATTTTTATATTAGAGATAAGAATGTTTATTCATATAATTCATTCTTTACATAAAATCTACACAAAAAATGAAAATATTTAATAAATTAAAATATTTATTTCAACACTTAATTTTTATAGAAGAAACTATAATATTTAATCAAATAAATATTCATGATTTCTACAAAAACAAATTATAATGTTTCAAGCATCTTTAACCGAAACCGCTTAAACATTTATTTTCGGTGGCACGTTTGCATTTACATTTGCCACACTATTCTAATCAATCCAGACTTTTTTTTTATAATTTTTTATTTCAAAAATATCAAAGTAAGTAAATCAAATATCAAATATTAAACTAAAATTAATATTGATAGAATTGAACAATGTATATAAAATATATTATATTAAACCAAAATTTATATATATATATATACTAATCATAAAAGATTTCACTAATATGAATATTCTTATACGATTCATTCTTTAATATTTACCTCCAACAATAAATATATACATGATAAGAACAACTATATTCACATATATCATGTATAAGAACAACTATATTCACATATATCGTCAATAACTTAGAAACATAATCCAATAAATAATATATCATATATTATTACACAAATATATATAATTTCATATATTATTACACAAATATATATAATTTCATATATTATTAAAATTGCCTTCATAAAATACATTATAATTAATTATAATATTAACTATTACAATTAAATATAGTTGTAAGCATGAAAATTTGACCTACCCTATTTTATAAATAACACTATAAATTATAATAATATTAAAATAATATTTTGAATTTTTAAATTCAAAATAACCTAAAAAGATATTAAAGATCAAATTAGAGTTAATTATTTTGATAATTAAACCCATAATTAGAAAAATTAAATAATTATTCAAAAATAATTTGAGGTTAAAATATTGTAGTTATTTACCTAAATTAAATTCAAAAGGGGTTGAAATTATTAATTATAATTTTAAACATAAATTATGTATACTTTATTTCTTAAAATAATTAAATGCAAGAAATGAAATAAAATTCGATTTCAAATAAGTATTTATCACAAAATAGTTATTGATCAGCGCTGGATTTTCAACCAGCGCCAATGAATCAGCCACGACTACCGGTTGTAACGAAGCCAACGCGCGCCCGATCCACACAAGATTGACTAACGTGTCGCTAACCCCATTAGCTCGATCGCCCAAACGTAGACGGAGCTCCAATGGAATGCCTAATGATGCGTTTATTAGATCAAAACAACGTCGTTTTAGGCGTCTTCTTCGCTGATGCAGAGAGCTCGCCGAAATCGCGATCGATTATCAACGATCCTTCTAGAAGCTTTATCTCCTTCCTCGGTTGATATTATCCTTCCGTTTTTCTTTGTACATGCTCGCCTCATCCTCGCCTACTAGTAATACCATTTTTCTGTGGAGTTCAAGAACTAGACAACTCGTGTATAATACTAGACTCCTCGAGATAGGAAGTTAGGCGTCTATTGGTGAACTCGGTTTCCCGATCACTTCTAATCTTGATAATGCTTAAAGATTTTTCGTTTTGGAGTTTTCTAAGGATCTTAATCAAATTCTCAGACGTCTGATCCTTAGATTACAAAAACATAACCCAAGTAAATCTTGAAAAATCATCAATAATGACTAGGGTGAATCACATTCCTCTTATGCTCTTTATAGGAATAGGACCGAACAGATCCATATGTAAAAGTTCCAAGCACCGGTTGGACTGAGATTTCTCTTTACTTTTGAACGATGACTTTCTTTGCTTGCCTAACTGGTAAGTAGGACAAACCTTGTCCTTTGAAACTTTAGATCTGGTAAACCAAAAACTAAATCATGCGAACAAATATGGTTAATGGTTTTAAAATTAAGATGATGTAATCTCTTATGCCATAACTAGTTTTGATCATTTTTAGCAATCATGCATATGGGATTATATATCTTATTTTTCTAGTTCATTTTGTAAGAATTTCCTACTCTGCTTCTGGTCATCAAAACGTTACCCTACTGATCCTTAACTAGACATGCATGCGTTTAAAAATCAACAGTAAATATATTATCACATAACTGACTTATACAAATTAGGTTATAACACAATTTTTCAACAAGTAGCACATTATTGATGGTTAGATTTCCATGGATAATCTTACCCTTACCCATGGTCTTATCCTTTTTGTTGTCCCCAAACGTGATCTTAGGATCTAAGCAATCCATAATTTAAGTTAGAAGTCGTCTATCTCCAGTCATGTGTCTGGAACATCCACTGTCCATATACCATACAGATTCCTCCAAGCAGCTTATCTATTGTACCTACACAAATACATATTTACAATCTTTTGGTACCCACATTCACTTGGGTCCTTGATCAATCAGTCCCTTAGGAATCCATATTTGAGCTATTTTGATGGATTTCCCATGTTGTGTTGTGATTAATGCGTAAGATTTATGCTTAACATATGTCTTCCTACTAGCAGCTGAATTGTTAACCTTAGAGGATGATTTTTATCTAAAACTTCATAATTTCCTGTTAGGTTTTGATTTATCGGATTTGTTGGCTGCTTCCTTCCTAGGTTTCAGCCAGCATACAGTTGGTGGAACATAAATAATATCATCCTTTAAGGTTAAGTCCTTACATCTTGGATCAGTTCCATTGTCAGTCAAACTCCTTCTTAAAAAGGTTTATTGATTTAAACTTGTTTGTTGTTGAGTTTAACTTCTTACAGGACTTGTCTGAGTTGGCATTGTCAAATCCTAAACCGGATTTGTATCTTGCAGGCTTCGACACATTTATTTACTGTTTGACTACATCTCTAAACCTTGTCCAGGATCTAACCACATATGTGATATGCCAATCGTTGGTTTTCAGAAAATAGAGTTTGAACCTTTTTCTTGAGCTTCTCATTCTCAGATGAGAGCTCGATCATGTTGTTTTCAAAATCTTTTGGTTCATAAGTTTGAGATGAAAGAGGTTTTATCAGATTCATATTTAAATTTCATTTCATTACAAGAGTCTGACAACTTCTTGTACTCACTGACCATGTCATTGAGTGCATCAGTTAATTTATCTCTTGTAAATTCTTAAGAGGAGAAGTCAAATATCTCATAATCAACTTCTTCTTTTTCCATGAAGTAAGTGACCTCTTCATCATCACTATCGCTAGATGATGAGTCATCTGAATCGCTTTAGTTCCTCTTGCCATCATAAGAGCTTTTGATTCTTTCTTGTCCTTCTTCTTCTCATCACACTTTGTCTTCCTACACTCTAACTTGAAGTGTCCAAGTTTATCACAGTTAAAATACTTCAAGTTAGCCTTATAGTTATTCTTATCATTATTGTTGTTGTTTGAAGAGCTTGAGTTAGAAATTTTCTTCTTCATGAATTTTCCAAATTTCTTCACGAGAAGAGCCATGGTGTTGCTGCTGATCTGCTCGACAACAGTCTTCACATTAGTGGCAGCAGGTGGCTTATCAACAGTCATTAGCGCCTTGGTTGCAATGGAAGATATAGAGAGCTCTTCTTCATTCCTAGAGTTCAGCTAAAACTTATAAGCCTTCAGATCGACTATCAAATCGAAGAGCTCCACCTTGTTGAGGTCTTTAGACTCCCTCATTATCATCGTCTTGATATCCCACTCCTTGGGCAGAGCACGCATGACTTTTATTGCAAACTCTATGTTATTGTAAGTCTTACCTAGAATAGAGAGAGTGGTGATAATCTTGCTGAATCTTCCATCAAGTTCATACATCGTCTCTCCAGGGGTATCTTAAAGTTGTTAAACTACTGTGTGGCAACCATAAGCTTGTTCTCTTTGGTCCGCTCATTTCCTTCATAGAGTTGAGTTAGTCTCTCCCAGATTTCTCTAACAGTATCGCAGGATATGATGTAGTTAAACATGTTGTCATCCAGAGTTCTGTACATGATATTTTTTGTCAGGTTGTCGAGGTTATTTTTCCTCTTATCTTCACTGGTCCACTCAGATCTGTCTTTCTCAATCTTGATAGGACCATCAGTGATGACTCTCCACATGTCATCATCTAATGCAGCAAGATGAGCATGGACCCTCTTCTTCCACACCACATAGTTTTCTTTTGAGAACATGGGAACCTTGATGCTGGAAGTCTTAGACATAATTCAGATTCTTTTGGTGCTTGAGAATAGAAAATATTGCCCTGATACCACTTGTTGGAATAGGCGTTACCAATAGAGACTAAGGCCTAACTATTGTTAGAAGCTTATGATAAATTCTTCGATAAAAATCATGTGAGGGATTAATATTTGTTTCTATTCTTCGCAAATCCTCCAAACTCTTGAAACGGATTCAAGTGCGGAAGTGTTTGTCGGATTTGAAGCTTCAAAAAACTGAATACAAATGGCAGAAAGTAAAAAACACAAGGACACGTGCCATGCGTCTGTTGGAAGGCCGCCTATATTATAAGAGTACAACAGACTCTAAATAATTTGATTGTGGTCGTACAGAACGAGTATTGTGCCGAATATCCTCTGATCTTGTCTTGTACTAGAAATATGGTTAAAGGATATTCGCATATGTGTCGTTCATTCATTGATGGAGTTAGCTGGCTTGTCAGACTGCTGAAAGAAGTAGAGCAGACAACTAATTGATCGTGGATAGACGGATGCTTCCTTTAGACAGCTGTTAAAGCAAAGTATTAGACGCATCCCTTCAAACCACGTCTGAAGGAGTTAGACCTCGTCTAACTACGCTTCCCTTCAGACCGCATCTGAAGGAGTTAGACCTCGTTTAACTACACTTCCTTTCAAACCCTTTAGACTCCATTTGAAGGAGTTAGACCTCGTCTAACTACATTTCCCTTCAGACTCCGTCTGAAGGAGTTAGATCTCGTCTAACTATGTTTCCCTTCAGACTCCGTCTGAAGGAGTTAGACCTCGTCTAACTACGTTTCCTTCAGACTCTGTCTGAAGGAGTTAAACCTCGTCTAACTACGTTTCCCTTCAGACTCCGTCTGAAGGAGTTAGACCTCGTCTAACTACGCTTCCCTTCAGACTCTGTCTGAAGGAGTTAGACCTCGTCTAACTCCCTTTAGACTTCGTCTGAAGAAGTTCATCGTCTAACTACGCTTCCCTTCTGACTCTATCTGAAGGAGTTGTACATCGTCTAACTACGCTTCCCTTCAGACTCCGTCTGAAGTAGTTGGATCTCGTCTAACTATGTTTCCCTTCAAACTCCGTTTGAAGGAGTTGGATCTCGTTTAACTACGTTTCCCTTCAGACTCTGTCTAAAGGAGTTGAACTTCATCTAACTATGTATCCCTTCAGACTCCGTTTAACTACGTTTCCCTTCAGACTCTTTCTGAAGGAGTTAGACTTCGTCTAAGTACGTATCCCTTCAGACCCCATCTAAAGGAGTTAGACCACGTTTAACTACGTATCCCTTCAGACTTCGTCTGAAGAAGTTAGGCCTCGTCTAACTACGTATCCCTTCAGACTCTGTCTGAAGGAGTTAGACCTCGTCTAACTACGTATGACGTCTAATACAACTTGCTTTAAACCGCGTCTAATGTAGCGTTGTTTTATATTTGTTCCTGCACAAAATAAATAGACCACTAATCTTTATTCACAACTAAGTTTAACATAGATCATCAATATAATGTCATCATTAAATAAACTTATTCCCTAGTTTATTTTAGTCAAAATAATTTGACCCAACACAATCCCCCTTTCTATGATCGTAGGGTTTTTACTCATTTTTATATTAACGCAATCGCAGATACACCTTCTTAAATAATTTTGTAGAATTATTTACGTAATCCAAACATATCCTTGTTTATGATCCCCGGACTACTACTAATAAAAAATAAATTTTATAAATAAATCTTTTCATAGACAGACTTTGTTTTTAATAAAATAAAACATTAATTTGACGGACGCAGAGGACATAGCGCGAAAACCCTTTCTCGAGCGTAACAAATAACCGAACCCCTTGTAGAGACTTTAGTATAAAGTACGTTTATACACGTAACTTTTACTAATTTTCTAAAAGCATTTGGCGACTCTGTATTCAAATAAATAATCTTTTAAATTAATTATGTTTGATTATTTTAAACTGGGTTTTAATTAAAATGTTATTTGACCTCCAGATTATTAAAATTTGAACAAAATTAATTATTTTTACATAATTAATTTTTAGAACTCCCAGGTGCTCTCAAAATCTTTTAAAATAATGTTTTATTTTAAAAGACGCATAAAAACACATCGAACCTCGAGTCACCCCGCGATATTTCCCATATTGCCACGTGTCCACGAAACGTGCTAAGCTATGGGGGAGCGATTCCTAGGGGTTACAATAATACTGACAATTTATCTTTAATCAAATATAAAACTAACTAACTATTATAAATAATTATTCATGTCATCAATTATCTATTTCTTAATTAATTAGATAACCTTTAACTTTCTATAAAAAAAAATCTTATTCAACCAAAAGACACATAATTATGTGACAAATTTCAAAGTATCTATTAAAACAAAATAGATATAAAATAGATCTTTTTTCATATTTGTATACAAATTTCTAGATAATCATACTTATTATGAATGAACATGAATCATCATATTATTAGTTAATATGCATGATATATAAATAATCACTTAGCAACATAATCAAATAAAACATAACTACATATGTATTTCATGTCTTAGAATTTCGACTAACATAGTGTCTTTTTAAATGCATGATTAGAATAAGTTTTAACGTAAACAAATTTTTTAATCTATTTATACAAATGACCTTCATTCTCTATCATGATTAATCGCATAATTTCTAAAGAAGAAATTAAAATGCTTCAAAATATTAATGACAACATCATTTTGACAAATTAAAACTCTACATAAGAAACTGTTAGGACCCCAATTCATTTCATTATTTCTACATAAGAAATTATAATTATTTCAACATTCATGATTAATGTCATTTTGACAAATCAGATTTCTTATAAGAAATTGTTATCGACCACATTCATCTACACAAGAAATTAGAATGATTTTCACATCAATGGTCTAGTCTGATTTCTATAAGGAAATCATTGACTACCTAGAATGGTTCCAATATGAATTACTAAAGTCATTTTATCACGTTATATTTCTATGGCATGCACCTAGGGGTGAGCATAATTTGGGTTTACCCAAACCCAACCCTAACCCAAACCCAAAATATTAATTTGGGTTGGTTAATATGGGTTGGGTTGAGTTGAGTATGGGTTGAATTTAATTTGGGTTGGGTTAGGGTTACCCAAATTACCCAAATTATATAAATTTAATTTAATTCTCTATTATTAATCTAATATAAACTAATTATCTTCAAACTTTAAGTCGAACACGTTTTTGACATGTTTCACACGTTTTTAATATTTTGAACACGTTTTTAATATTTTGAACACGTTTTCATATTATAACACGTTTAATACGTTTTCATGTTTTTAGCACGTTTAACAAGTTTTTTACATGTTTAACACGTTTTCACACCAATAACACGTTTTTCACGTTTAACACGTTTTTCACATGTTTAATACGTTTAACGTGTTTTTGACAAGTTTAACACATTTTTTACGTTTTTGGCACGCTTTTTTACGTTTTTGGCATATTTAACATGTTTTTAATATACTTAACATGTTAACACGTTTCAAACAAGTTTAACACGGTTTTCACGTTTTTGGCATGTTTAACATGTTTTTGACATTTTAACACATTTTTGATATGTTTAACACGTTTTTCACACTTTAAACATTATTTCACATTTTTGACATGTTTAACATGTTTTTGACATATTTAACATGTTTTTCACATGTTAACACGTTTTTCATATATTTTTGACACGTTTAACACGTTTTTGACATGTTGAACATGTTTAACACGTTTTTGGCTCATTTAACATATTTTTAGCACATTTAACACGATTTGCTACGTTTAACACGTTTTCATATTTGGGGAACATTTTCATGTTTTTGGCACGTTTAACACGTTTTTGGCACGTTTAACACGTTTTTGACATTTTAACATGTTTAACACGTTTTTGCACATTTAACATATTTTTGACATGTTTAACATGTTTTTTTGCACATTAACACGTTTTGATAAGTTTTAATACGTTTTATCACGTTTACATTTTTTGGCATGTTTAACACGTTTTTCACGTTTTGGCACGTCAACGTGTAAAAAACTTATTAAACGTGTTAAAAATGTGATAAATATGTTAAACGTGTCAAAAACGTGTTAAACGTAGAAAACATGGAAAACGTGTCAAAACGTGTTAAACGTGCCAAAAACGTGAAAAACGTGTTAAAACGTGTTAAACATGTTAAAAATGTATTAAACGTGTTAAGAATGTGAAAAATATGTTAAATGTGTCAAAACGTGTTAAACGTGCCAAAAACGTGAAAAACGTGTTAAAATGTGTCATAATCGTGTAAAACGTGTAAAACGTGTCAAACATGTCAAAATATGAAAACAGTGTCCAACGTGTCAAAATGTGTTAAACGTGCCAAAAACATGTTAACCGTGTCAAAATGTGTTAAACGTGTGAAAAACGTATTAAATGTGTCAAAAACATGAAACGTATTAAACGTGTCAAAACGTGGAAAACGTATTAAACGTGTCAAAACGTGTTAAACGTGCCAAAAATATGAAAAACGTGTGAAAATGTGTTAAACGTGTCAAAAATGTGAAAAACATGTTAAACGTGTCAAAATGTGTTAAATGTGCCAAAAACATGTCAAAATGTGTTAAGTGTGTCTTAATCGTGAAAAACATGTCAAACGTGTTAAACGTGTTAAAAACGTGTTAAACATGCCAAAAATATAAAAAAACGTGTTCAAATTGTCAAAATGTGTTAAACGTGCCAAAAACGTGTTAAACGTGTGAAAAAACGTATTAAACATGTCAAAAACGTGAAAAACGTGTTAAACATTTCAAAACGTATTAAAAACGTCAAAAATGTGGAAAATATGTTAAAAATGTCAAAAACGTGTTAAACGATTAAAAATGTGTTAAATGAGTCAAATACGTGTTAAATAAAAAAATAAAAATAATAATAATTTGTGTTACCCAACCCATATTAATAAATAATATAGGTTGAATTATGGGTTGGATAAATTTAATTTGGGTTGAATATGGGTCAGGTAATACGGGTTGGATTTACCCGTTTGCTCACCCCTACATGCACCCTTGTGTCCAAACTTTGAGTCACTACGCCAACACGTCATTTTATTGTTATGACCTTCTGTCTTTTTATTAGAAAAACTTTTCTTTGTATTCTCTTTTAAAACTTAACTCTTTTTCCTAAAATATTAAAGACAAGAATTTTTGAAGTCACAAACTACTAAATAGAAAACACACGAAACTGTTTTAAGTTTGTTAAACATCTTGTCTATAACTTATAAAAAATATATATACATGTGATGTTACAAAGAAAATAATTAAATACAATATATATGAAGAACGATATCACTAAAGAAGTGGCTGATTCGAGGCATATGATTAGCACATCTCTCTTAAAACAGTTCTATCGTCTCCTATTTGTGCTGGAGCTTATCGCAAATGAATGTCTCACATGATACAACGAATTTAATAATAATTCTGTACTGAAATCACTATGCATTGAACTTAACCAGCGTACATGAACTATCACCGAGTTTTAACGAAAAATGTCGAACGAAAAACTCGAAAATTACTCACAAAATAAGGAGAGAACTTTTGAAATTCTAGTATAAGAAAATATAAGATAATGTGTTTTGAGAATTAGATAAAAGAATTATTTACATTCAAACCAACTATTAATCCTTGATCCAACCACTAACATTAATTGTCTTCATTGCCTTTGTTTTTTTTTTTATTATGAAAGACATTGTATGGCTTTTTTTTAATAGTTAATTATTTGATAGCACTAACAATAATTTAATTCAATTTGTTCATTTATTTTTAAATCATTAAATGTTAATTAAACAATTAACAAATTAATTATAATAATTTGAAACAAATTTCACTTTAATTCGTGTTTCAATTTCATGTAAATTTTGTTTGAATTTCATTTGATTTTATCTACCCAAATTTTCATTTCCATTCATTAATAAAATATATGAATTAATTTAAAATTCCAACAAAAATAAGGAATTAATATTTAATACGTTTAGAAACTTTTCATATGATTAGAATTCAATTAGAATTTGAATTAGATTAAATTCTTTTTTCCGGCCAAATTCCGAACTTTCTATTTAAGCTCCAATGAAAGACAACATAAGGGAGTTGTAAAGGAGATAATAATGTATAATTAGTTTTGAATTTGGATGCTTCAAATGAAAATCGAAAATGACCAACTTGCAAGAAGAAGATATGCCAGTCCAATTATTTGGCCGGTTTATTTGCCCTCTTTCGGTTGATTTTATTTTTAGTTTTTTTTAATTTTTTAAACAAAATCTAAAATTAATAACAATAATAATAAATTAAATAAATAAATAAATAAATAAAAAGAAGAAAAAAAATGATATTTTAAAAGGAAACAATTTTTTTTAAATCATTGCTTTTCTTAATAAACATTTATAAATTACTTTTAAAATAATTATTAAAGTTATTGTTTAATTAAAATTAACTGATTTCTTTTTATATTTTAAATTATCTTTAATTAAAAATTAAAGTTATTATTTAATTAATAACTAACATCTTTCAATATTTTAAGTTATCTTTAATTAAAAATCACATTTATTATTTAAAACTAACTGATTTATTAAAATTAATTTTTAATTGAAAATTAATTGATTTAGTTAAAAATAAGTTAATTTTTTTTGAAATAACTTGAAAATTAAAGTTACTGTTAAAATAAAACTAACTTTGTTAGTTTATTATTTTAGGTTATAATTCAACCACATACATTGACAGAAATGATTTTACTTTTTTTATATTTTCAATAATTATGAATTTAAGTAATATATAAAATCATAAGTTGAAATTTTCCAATTTATATAAAATATTTAAAAATATTTTCAAAAATCATTTCGGAAATTAACAGACTTTAAAAATAAAATTAAAAATATTTTTTTAAAATTACAGTTATATATTTGAATATTTTCTAAATATTTATTAGATTAATTTATAATGTTATTATAGATTTTATCACCTAATATTATATTATTATTGTTAAAGAAAGTAAAAATTAATGTTATTGTTTAAAAAGATAATAAAATTATTATTTCATAAAAAAAATATAATCAAACATCTATTCACTATTTTATTAATCAAATTACACAGTTCATTAATTAAAATAATAAATATTAATTAATTTTAAAATATGACTTATTATTATTATATAATACCCTTAAATCTTTTATACAAAAATATTTTTTTTCAAAACTATTTTCAATCAATATTTCTAAATAATCATATATTTATTACAAAAATATATGAAACTAGTCCTAGTTAAAACTGCAAGCAAACTAGTTATTAGGTTAATTTGATTTTTACTGAGTTTCAGCTTTTTCTAACTAAACAATAATAATATATTATTTGTATTTATTTTAATATAATAATAAAAAAAAGCAACACCTTCTTAATTCCAAAACTCTAATAAAATTATTAAGATATGATGGTATTTTTTTTAAAATTAGTGAATTTTGTATGTTAACAAGATTAATAGAGATAGTGCAAATTATAAATAAAAAACAAAAAATAACCAAATATTATTAATAAATTGAAATTATTAAAGTAACTCAAATATAATATTTTAAATAACAGGTTGATATATATATATATATATATATATATATATATATATATATATATATATATATATTTTTAATATTTAAACAAATTATGTCTATATATAAATAGTATTTATAAAATAATTAGTGTTTACAAATTTCAATATAATATATTTATAAAAAAATAAACAATATATTACAAATATAATAAATTATTATTAAATAGTTTCTTTATTATTCTAAAAATTAATATTTATATAAATGATTATTATCGTGAATTTAAAACAAGTGTCATCTCCTAGACATCATCAAATATGAAAAAAGAAACGAAAAAAAATAATTACAAATTATATCATTAAACTATAATTGATTTTTCTTCTTACATAAACAAAGACCGACCCAATAGTATTTGTATATTGACTTTTATTATAAGTTTAAGTTCAATGTTAACTCATTAAACAATAATCTATATAATTGCAAAATTCAAATTTAAAAAGGGACTTAAATTAACTTAATACTTGATGCCCTAATTATCATAAAAGTGGGCCACCGCCGGCCCAAAAGAAACGGTTGATTTTAACCTAATTATATTTTCTTTTAGCCGTTTTCTTCAAAATTTATAAATAACTAGTTGACAAGTACACCATAGAGAATCAAAATTTATGTGTTCATAGACAATAATTCTGATCAATAAATGAAAGATGTGAATGTGGTGCCATTGAAAAGGGTTTTAATTGGTACAGTTAATGCCTATGATAGTTTATATAGATAGAAATGCGGTGGTTTGGCTCACTTAAGCATGAAGATGTTAGTGGAAGAACTGGCTTCCACAGTCCACGAAGAAATGGACGGGTCAATAACAACTGCATTTCAGTCAGACGAGACTTGATTCTATCGATTCGCCGTGACGCCTTCCAAATCATGCTAATTTTCTTTCTTGGTGTATGGCCTTCTTGGCGTATGTCTTTGTCGAAGAACAAAGACACCTGAGAGTTTTTTATTATTTTCATATATAACTTGAATGTTGTGTCAATGTTGTACAATTTTCTATTTCTCGTTTTCAATTTGGCCCTTATATCTTTAGATTCTAGTGAAGATTCAATTTAGTAACTTGTTTTTGTGTAAGATCAATGTAATGTGTAACTTGTTGATGATGAAATGAAATAAATATGTTATATGATTGAGCTTAATTTTAGTTGAATGATGATTGAATTTGTTCAATTTAATAAACTCTTAATTAAAAAACATTGTAAGTTCTTAGATGAATCAATGACAGTTTTCAATTAAGGCCTTTTGAAATTTGGATTTCTTTCTCTTTTTCGTTTTTAGAAGATGGAACCTTTATATGCATCTGTTACGACTAGATTTATAACTAGTGTTTATGAGTTCTTGATTCAAGAACTGAGTGAGAAATATATAATCAAAGTGCAGCGGAAGAGTTTATGTAAAGAAGAATTCGAGATGAGGAGAAAAGAAGAATCAAGGATGAGAAAAGAAAACTGTTAAGGTTTATACCAAACAGTCCAAAAAATAGGTTCAAACCAGAAAATACAATTGGGGTGAAGACTTTCATATATTCATTCATTCATCAGTCCTTGAGAAAGATGGGTCAACCTTATATAGTTGCTGATTTACCCTAGAATATTCAGTTATTCTTGTTACAACAATTACTAGAAAAATAACATAATTCAATTTAGGAAAAACATAAAAGTAAACAAAAACATAATATTAAAACTAAAAAACAGAAATTTAGCCGAAGTGCACAATAAAACTGTGGAGTGTGCTGAAATTATTTTGGGACCTCAACATTATTTTTTGGACCCTAACAATTTCTCCCCCTTCAAAATTTGTCGTCCTCGTTGAAAAGACCGTGGCTTGGTCAGCCTCTAGTGCACATCCTCCAATCTTCAAAGAGAACTCTTTTCTCTTGTTGTTCGGTCAGATTTTTAGCAAAGGTCAATGTATAGGACCACAATCATTGAAAAACCTTCGGTAGCATCCTTTCAATATTAGAGTTTGTTGAGTCCTTGTCGTTTTTAGCTTTGCTGAGTCAGTCGCCACTCCGCCCATGTGGGAAATTTTTGCGCACCCAAAGTCAAGTTTTCTTTTATTTAGAACAAACCTTTGTTGGAGCAATATTGACAGGACTAGTGTAGATATAAAAATAACGTCTTTCAGCTCCGCTTATATACTAGGGTATTATCAAAAATCCAAGCCAAATCCTTTTTTCGGACCAGCACCACAGGGGCAACAAATAACCATGCTTTTTAATTACTCTCTTCGCTGGTGGTAGGTCTTCAGGTTGCTGGAATAGATTATTGAAGCCTTTAATTATGTGTTGGAGATCTTCATGAGTGTCTTCCAATTCCATTGCCGCGAGTGAAACAATTTAGCCTTTTTGCTTACTCATTATTTGCACCATGGCAACAACACTATATTTTTCCAAGGGCTTCTCCAACTGATTGCCTTGTATCATGTTGACTTATTCCCGAGGCATACCCTACAAGACCGTCAATGCGTGCAAAGAAATGGAGGGTTCATTCCCTACCTCAAGCAGCAAAGGTGGATCATCAAAAACTGGTTCTTGAGTGGGTCTTGGGTGTATGGTATGACTTCTTGATGATTAGCCGAGACCATGAATAATTTGGATTTGCACCTATGGTTGGACTCCCATTTTTCATTGCAAGTATAACATAGGTCTTTCTTCCTCTTTGCATCCATTACAGTCGGGTCTAATTGCTTCATGTAGCCCTAGTTTATGCTGGAAGAAGACGCATTAGAAGAATTCTTGGAGTCGATTGTCTGGTTGGTGCTTGGCCAGACCGTGTTAACATTGGATGCCTTGGGCAGCAGCGACAGTTCAACGTTGTACAAGTTCTCGCTGCTCATTATGGACTTGTATATTGCTTCTTGGACAG
This sequence comes from Impatiens glandulifera, assembly GCF_907164915.1. Taxonomy (NCBI): domain Eukaryota; kingdom Viridiplantae; phylum Streptophyta; class Magnoliopsida; order Ericales; family Balsaminaceae; genus Impatiens; species Impatiens glandulifera. The sequence continues at coordinate 102,315,839 of NC_061862.1, read as the reverse complement.
TACTGACATGCTTCAAGTTCATCAGTTGTCTCATGGGGGTGTCATGTATGGAAGGATCGAATCGCAACAAGGTGTCTCTCTTTAACACATCCCACGTCAAGGCTTCTCTATGGTTACGGTTCTACAAATACGCCCTGAACCACATTTTTGCTTCATTTGTAAAGTGAATGTGGCAATGTCCAGCTTTGTGGCATCATTAGTCTTGTCCACACTAAAGAATTGCTCGGTAGATATGAGTCAGCCCTCTAAATCGGTCCCATCAAACCGATGGAAATCAACCTTGACGAGTCAGGTTGGAGGAACATAGTGTTGGACATAATGGAATGGCCTGTTTGGGGGAGGACCGTGGCAAGAAGCATCATCATAGGGTCAGGTGCGGGGATCTTGGTCATTGTCAGACGTACTAGTTTCAATGACTGTCATTCTTTCTTCAGCGGCGTTGAACCTTCTGTCCATGTTATTGCTTAATTCGGTCATATTTTCATAAGGGCAGTGTGCATAGAGGCTAATTAATTGGACAGACCTTCGATTAGGTCTTAAAAGGTTCCATCTTTACTTGTTGACGGGTTTCTATCACATTAGATTCGCCTTGCTCTGATACCAAGATGTTACGACTAGATTTGTAGTTAGTGTTTATGAGTTCTTGATTTCAAGAACCGAGTGAAAAATATATAATCAAAGTGCAGCTGAAAAGTTTACGTAAAGAAGAATTCGAGATGAGGAGAAAAGAAGAATCAAGGATGATAAAAGAATACTGTTAGTTTATATACCAAACAGTCCAAAATAAAGGCTCAAAACAGAAAATACAACAAGAAATTTCATATATTCATTCATCCATTTTTTGAAAAGAAAAATCAGCCTTATATAACTGTTAATTTACCCCAGAATATTCAGTTATTCTTATTATAACAATTATTAGAAATATAATAAAATTCAGTTTTGGAAAAATAAAATAAAACAAAATAAAATATTAAAACTGAAAAATAAAAATATATCCAAAGTGCATAATAAAACCGTGGAAGGTGATACAATTATTTTAGGACCACAACATTAATTTTTGAATCCTGAAAAATAAAAATATATCCAAAGTGCATAATAAAATCGTGGAGATTGCTAGAATTATTTTAGAAACACAACATTAATTTCTGGATCCTAATAGCATCTTAGGCAAAGTCACATTTAATTTGAAGTAGACAATCCTAGCCATGGATGTTCGGCTTGGGTTAAGCCTCTGGCAATTGCCTGGTCCGGCCACTGGTACTTTTCGCTGTAAACCAAGTGACCGTACGCACCTGTCATTACTTTTTGATATTTTTTTAATTATTTTCAAAACAACAAATAATTTTAGTACTGCAATAACACATTATTCTTATTCAATTTGTTTATCTATTTAACTATTTATTTATAAATATTTTGTTTATTAAAAATACTCCAGGAGTTAATTATTTTTAAAAATCAACCTATACACCATTGTTCCAAAATTAATTATTTATTTTAACAGTTGCAATGAGTCCGCAAAATTTTTTTTTTAAGGTGTAAAATTGTATTTTCAAACAATTCCGATTTGCTTTGATATTTGTGACACAAGAAATTGATTTAGGGCTTGTTCGGATTGGAGTTTTTTTTAACACTTAGAGGGAGAAAATAACAATGATTAGTGATGATTTTGAGAAAGTGATGATTATTTTTGATTAAAATATTTAAAAGGGTATTGATATATATAAATAAAATAAAAAATAATAATTTAAAATATAGGGTATTTTAATATTTTGGTTAATGAAATGAGTGATGTGATTGTTGAAAAGTGATTAATTGAAAAATTAATTTTTTTTGAGTTTTTCAAATAACCCAAAGAGAACCATGCCTTAAACATTTTGTCTTTTGTACCGATATGTACTTTAAATTTTGGCTATTTTATAAAAATTGAATTTGTTTTATTTATCAAATTATTTTCCCAAATCCTAATTATATGTTTAGACTTCATATCAATTTGTTATAGATCATCCATCTACAGCATTTTTTTTTTAAATTAAGAATGTTGAAAATAAATAGGTAGGCGTAATTGATATTCAAGATTGTAATTAAAAGAATGCTTGAAAAATAAAATAAATCTAAACAAGTCCTTATTAAATACTTTTTTTTTTTTTGTTTTGATTGAGAATAATATTTCTAATTGTTTTATATGTTCTTTGGATTTCTTCTCTTTTTTGTTCTTTGATGATGGAACCTTTTATATGCATCTTGGGCAAAGAACACAAAGAGAGTCAATTTAATTTTAAGAAGACAACTATTTAGTGGATTTCACTTCTTGGAACAAATCCTCCTCTATCCACTAATGGACAATGAGGACATAGGAAAATGATCACAATGTCATTATGGTCATTTCATATTTTGAATTGTGTTTGGTGGACAAATAACGTAGATAGCCTTTTCTAACGGGTCAACATTGTCGACGTCAACGACTGCGCGAGGAAGAAGAAGGGGTCCGATCGTCGGCAGGCCCGACCATAGGATAATGCAATTGAATAAGGCCCCCAACCTTTTAAGGTCCCAAAATTTTCAAATTTTCCAGAAATATATTATTATTATTATTTATTTAATTAATAAATATATTAATATATTAATATATTTTTTTTAAATGATTCATTAAATAAAAAATCGTTTAATCACAACAATAAAAAATGACATGAATTTTTTTTTGTACAAATTGAATATATTAAAATAATTAATTGACTCGAAGATCTTAAAAAAGAACAATAAGATCTCAACACAAATCCACAGGTTTTTCGGATCTAATCTCCGACATCGTCATGATAATGGCATTGTAAATGATCCTTAACGGTTTACTTTCGTTGTTAAAAGTTTTCCGATTTCTTTCTAACCAGATAATCCACCAGAAAATTATAGGGATAAAGACTCATCTTTTAAGTCTCACATTTTTTTGTTATCCAAATCCATACCTCCCAATAACCACTAACGGTTTCCGGCATAACCCATTGTATTCCAGTCAAATTCCACAAAAGACTTCATATACTTTCAACAGCGTGACAATGTAAAAGTATATGAAAAACTGTCTCAACCTCTTTATAACATATACGACAACGACTCACAATAATCATGCATTTTTTCATACATCTATCGTCAATGAGAATCCTTCCATTAGTAACACTCTAACCAAAAAAAGAGATCTTGAGAGACATCTTAGACTCCCATAAATTTCACACCAAAGTTCAATTGGAGTAACTTATTGAATAAAATGTAACATTGTTCCACATAAAAATTATTAAGATCACGTCACCACATAGAATCCTGAGAAGACGGATTTAATCCCTTATTTCTAACCATGAACAAAAGTCTATCATTGGACATGTTTTCCTCAATGTTCAATCTTCTTCTATATCTAATAGTTACCAAACTACTAGAGCGAATGTAAAACATATCGTTGACTGCTGAATCTCTACAAATAGAAATAGAAGCAAGCTCGGGAAAACCTTCGCCAAATATTTACCACCACATCAAGTGTCTTCTCAAAAACTAATCGAACATTCATCACCCAAAATAAAAATCGAATGCTCCCGATAAACCTTCCAGATATCATAAATACCACCCCAAATATTGCATCCCACGGGTCTATAAGAATTATTAGTGAACCAACCATACTAATTTTTATCATATTTATATTTAATCAATTTAGCCCAAATACTATCTTGCTCATATGTGAATCTACTACACCATTTGGATAATAAGACTTTATTAAAAGAAACAAGATTGTTGATTCCTAGTCCCTCATGCTCTTTTATTAATTTAACCTTATCCCAACTCACTAAATTAGAAAATTAGGAATTAGACAATCCCATAAGAATTTAAACATAATTCTCTCCATCTTCACCACTACAGACTTTGGGAGGACAAATAGAGACATCATATAAGTTGACATTGAAGAAAAAGCGCTCTTCATAAGAAATAAACGACCTCCCTTAGAAATCATATTACTTTTCCATATGAGAAGCTTCCTCTCCATCTTACTTATGACCAGGTCCCAAGAAGCTTTGGAGCTAGCTTTAACCCCTAGAGGGAGCCCGAGACACGTAGACGGATAAGTTTCAATTTTAAATTCCAGAATACATGTCAGTCTAATATTTCTTCTAGACGATACTTAATTAGAGAAGAAGATATCAGACTTACCCAAATTAATACGTAGTCCTGAACACGCTCTAAATATCCAAAGAATATCACGAAGGTGCTTGACATTTCTCTCAGTAGCATAAATCATTCAAAGAGTGTCATCTACAAATAATAAAAGAGACATAAAGAACAAAGATCGTCTCTCACTACACTCCACGCCACGAAACAAACCCGCATTCTTAGCAAACAATATCATTCTAGAAAGGCCTTCCATGACAATAACAAATAAGAAAAGGGAAAGAGGGTCCCCTTGTTTTAGAGAAGAAGATATCAGACTTAACCAAATTAATACGTAGTCCCGAACACGCTCCAAATATCTAAAGAATATCACGAAGGTGCTTGACATTTCTCTCAGTAACATAAATCATTCAAAGAGTGTCATCTACAAATAATAAAAGAGACATAAAGAACAAAGATCGTCTCGCACTACACTCCACGCCACGAAACAAACCCACATTCTCAGCAAACAATATCATTCTAGAAAGGCCTTCCATGACAATAACAAATAAGAAAAGGGAAAGAGGGTCCCCTTGTTTTAAACTCTTTGAACTCTCAAAGAAACAATGAGAGCTCTCATTCACAATAATAGAGAATTTCGCCGTCGATATGCAAAATCTAATCATTTTGATCTATTTTTTTTTTCATACCCATTCTACCCACAATAACAAAAAGGAACTCCAAATTAACATGATCATGTGTTTTCTTAATATCGAGTTTGACAATAGTACACATTTATTGTCTCTAGAGTTAACCGAATCAACAACATCGAAAATTTGACGACCTTTGATAAAAGCTATCTGATTTCCAGAGATAATCGTACCTAAAATTCCACGCATTTTGTTTGCCAAACATTTCGAGATAATCTTATAAAATGATGTAACCAAACTGATGGGTTAGAAATTCTTCAAGTTGATAGTTTCAACTACCTTACAAATTAGGAATTAATGTAGAATTTCAACTTTTCTCAAAAGATAAAAATCGGTAGAAATTATTCATAGTCGCAATAATATCAGCCTTAAGGAACTCCCAAGCCTTTTTAAAAAATAAAAGTAAAATCATCGCTCCCAGGGGACTTATCACTACCAAAATCCATTATGTATGCCTCCACTTCCTCGATAGAGAAAGGAGCTTCCAACATGCATTTATCGATGTAAAACTGATGTTATTTAGCTTTGGTCTAACGCAAAATAGTCCCTGAAACAAATCTTTGCAAAATTGAATAATACTATTAGATATAGTTGGTTCGTTCTCATGCAAGACAACATCAATGGTTATCGAGTTAATAACGTTATTTCTCGCTTGTGCCTTTATCATCTTCCTGCAACCAAATCACTCTATTACGTTGTTTCGCCCTAATATCTTCCTCTTTACATAGTTCAAGTAACTCGCTCACTAGATGAATTCGTGTAGAAATTTCTGTAATATAGAGATCACGACCTTCCTCCGCACCATAAATTGATAAAATTTCACGACTTTGAACCTCAACCTTGGATTAAAATAATGCATGATCCCCTACAAATCAACATTTTAACAATTTCCGTAATATTTAAGCTTATTAAATAGTCTAGAGGATGGGGAGTCAAACATGACCTCTCTCGCTCACCACCCTTACACATTCGAGATAAAACCATCTCTAGTCAACCACTTCTTCTCGAATATGAAAGGTCGACTAGTTAAAACCACCTCCCTCCGCTCAATAAGGATAAGACGATGATCATAACAACTCCACGGTAAAACCTTATAAAATATATTAGATAAACTATGGAAAATTGAGTTACTCACAAGAAATCTATCAATGAGAGATTGCACACTCCCACCTTATCTGGTACATCTTCTAAATGTGAATTGCCCTCCTTCAAAGCCAAATCAACGAGCTCCAAATTTTCGATTGTCTCAGAAAACTCACGCATATGTCTTGTGGGTCTTCGTACCCATTTTTTCTCGGTAGTAACCCTAACCTCATTCATATCTCCCACAAAAATAATAGGTAGATCCCAAATACTTGTCACCTCCACAAGCTAATTGAAAAAAATCAGACTTAAGGTTAGAAAGAATAGGTACGTACACCGTAGAAAATACCCAACGAAAATTATCTCCAAGGTTACGTAACTAAATACTAACCAAAAATCGACCTATATTAACGTCAATTTTCTCAAATAAATCCTCATTCAAGTTACCAGAATCCTACCTGATGCACTGACAGAATTAAGAGTCTCCCAACCACACAATCTCCAATTAAACAGGTCATGAATAATCCATTAATTTATATGTTGCATCTTAGTCTTCCAGAAATAATAAATATCACAAATCAAAGTGTCAACTAAAGACTTAATCATTTTGCGTTTTGCATTATCTTTAATCCCACAACCATTTCACGCCACAATTTTTTCAATGATTAAGGTAAATTAATTAGAATACGCCCCATTAGGTTTTGAAACACATTTTACATCAATAAAATTACCATTAAGCAAAACAATCTTCTTCATTTTACTTCGAAGATAACAATATAAAAGTAAGGGAATCTCACAAATCTCTAGCCAAACCTCATTCTCACACTTTAAAACTTAATTTGTAGTTATTTGTTTTAAAAAACCTAAAACAAATTCATGGTTGCGACTAACAAGTACATTTGTGTTGTTGGCCATTGGAGTCCAAATTCATGGGACCATGTTTTCAAAAGAGATTAGAGAAATCACGTATTTACTCGTTTGCTTGCAACAACCATCAAGAATGATACATCTGATTGAATGTATTGTTTAAAATGAAAGTTGACGATGATACTGAGTTATTGCATTTTTTAAATTTTTATTTTTTTATTGTGTCCCTCTTAGTTTTTTTTTATTGTCTTTTAGATTTATTTTTGGTGTAACCTCTTTATTAAATATAAAATATTTGAAAATTGAAAACAAATAAAATTTGAAATGACTATTTTTAATAAAAGGTAAATCCCAAAGAATAAAAGGTAAATAATAAAGAATATGGGTGAATATGGTTGTAATATTATCGTAATATATACAAGATTATTGTAATATAAATATTAAAAAATTAAATGCATCATATTTTCAATTATTTTTTTAAAAAAAGGGAAAAATATAAAAATATTGTTGAGATAATTTGTTTCTAAAAATAAATTAAAAATAAAATTATTGGTTTTACAAATAATATAAAGATCTACGTAGTTTTATATATTTAGTTATTTATTCTTAAAAAACAATTAATAACATGATATAAGATAACAAATAAGGCAGACCAAACAGGACTTATGTCTGCACCTATATATATTAATGTAGTTCCATCTCACGAGATACATTTTATTAGGGTTATAGAAAGAAAGATAGATCCCGTTTTTATATTTTCAGGTATATTTTAATATTCGAATCCATTCTTTTATAGAGAGGAAAACATCGTAACTGAGTATTTTTCTAATCATTTTCATAGAATTTTGAAACATTTTCCTCCTAATTTTGTTTATGTATCTTGATTTATATATATAATTTTGTTTGAAAACTATACTAAATTAAAGGTAATACGCTTCTTTGAGTTCGATTCGAGAAAAATTTTAATATGTAAGTTTCACCGATCATGTACGTGGGCATTTGTTAAGAATTCGATCTTCAAGTTGAGTTTTATTGTTTATAAAATTTCAATTTAGAGCATTCAATTTTTCGTGTGGATTAATTATAAAAAAAATATTTTTTAAAAAATGGGATGTGTTATGTGATCTTTTTTTCTACAACCATCCTAACCTCACCATTTCACTAAATTATGCTTTGTCTTTTAATAACTTTTTTTTAACTAATCTATTTTGTGTATGTCTTTTCATGTTTTAAATCAGTTTTTATTAACTCTCACCAAATTTCTATTAATTTATAGAATTTGTGATTGAAGCAGTTAATAATTATTTTCAACATGAACGGAGAAAAGGTTATGGCCGGGTGACATTCTTCCAACTTATCTATGTGTGCAAAGGAAGAGAGTCCAACTCGAGTGATGGATGATTCTGATTTATCTATATTTAAAAAGATTGTAGATTCAAGTCCAACTCAAGTGGTGGATGTGTCAGATTTATCTATGGTTGAAAAGATTCAAGATTCAAGTCCAACTCAAGTGGTGGATGTGTCTAATTTATCTATACTCGAAATAACTCATGATCCAAGTCCGACACAAGTGCTATATTGGTATGCTACTATTATGCAGAAAAATATATGTCTTATGTCTGCAACCGACTCAATATTAGAAGTTACACTTCAACAAGAAGACAATTACTTTGCAACAATTAAATATGAGGTATTTTTTTCTCCCATTTTTTTGTTTGTACATGTATAGAAATAATTACACTTTCTAAATTGTTTTGATTCTCTTGTAGGGTCTATATAAAATTGTAACATTATCAGGGTTGATTTTGCCTATTAGGCAAAACACTACCGACTCCACAATAGCGGCCAAACAAGGAGGATTGATGGTTGCATTTGAAGGTGAAGATGGACGTTGTGTAAATAGCTTAGTTTCAAGCTCACTAATAGCCTATGAGAAAGTTGAGGTGCTAATAAAAAATACATTTTCCTCTTAAATTATCTATTTTTTTGGGTTCAAATTTAGCTAAAGTACACTAATGGATGAAGTCTAGCTAATTGAATTTTGTTCCTACAAAGTTAAATGTGAGTGTTCTTTTTTATTAGGTTTTAGCTAGTATATACGCATCCAGACCTGGTGAATATAAAACATGGGAAGAGATGGAATCAAGCGACTCCATACAACTTTCTTCACCGGTTCCAAGTGGCTCAAGTCTCATTTTTCAATCTATCTCACAATGGGTCACTAGTACGACAAATCCAGTAGCCGAAAGAGCCGAAGTGACTAGCAACAATGATGATGTTATCATGTCGGAGCAAAGAGATTGAAGATTGAATTGGTTTGGTTTGGTTGAATTTAGTTTATGTAATGTTATTTTTAACTTTCATAAGACATTTTTATGTTTTCAATCTAAGACTTTTTTAAGTCTCTATAGTATGTTATGGATTCTTTAAGAATAAGAAAGGTTTTAATGCTGTTATAGATATTTTCTAAATAATTTTAGTAAAAGGGAAAAAATATCTTACCAAATAAATTTTCTAAATCTTATTAGTTATGTTAATAAATAATTAGTTTTTATATAATTATAATATATATAACAAGTTTTGGTTTAAATAATTATTAGTCTAAATAAAATATATATATTATATATAATTTAAAAAGATTTATTGGGAAAAAAAATAAAATATTTATTTTCCCTTATATTGTTAATTAAAACTATTTTAGAGTAACAAATACTATAACTAAAATATATTTGAGATAAATTAACTTAATGCGTTGAAATTAAAATTTAACAACATTTTCCATAGATATTTTTCATATAAAATAATATATATTTGTATCTTAATTATAAAAGTTAAAATAATGAATTCGAAAACTGTATTTTATTTGGGTTTGAGTGACATATCTAGGAGTAAGATCCCACAATTCTCCATTGAAACGATGGATCATAGTTTTAAAAGTAAAATTCAAATTTTAAAAGTTGAGAGAGAGTTTATTTAAAAATTTTGTATTTATAAATAAGTAAAATTAATATTTATTTTAAATTGTACAAATTTATTTTTACAAAATATTAGTTATATATTATTAGTATTTATATATAAAAGTAATCGAAATATAATAAAAAAAAAAATGAAAGAATTCTAAGTGTGTTATACACTAAAGAAAATATGAATAGCTTTCTGTTACGACTTGATTTGTAAGTTCTTGATTACAAGAATCGGGTGAGAAATCGATAATCAAAGTGCATCAGAAGGGTTTTATAAAGAAGATTTCAAGATGAGGGGAAAAGAAGAATCAAGGATGAGAAAAGAATACTGCTAGTATACAACTAACATTCCAAAACAACTGGTCAAAACATAAAATATAATTGGGGTGAAGAACTCTCACAAGAAATTTCATATATTCATTCATTTATTCGATCCTTGGGGAAGAGGGATCAACATTATATAGTTGTTGATTTACCCCATAATATCCAGTTATTCTTGTTACAACAATGAATAGGGAAATAACAAAAATCAGTTTGGGAATAATAGAAAAGTAAAAACAAAACATAATATTAAAACTAAAAAACAGAAATCTAGCACAAGTGCACAATTGGATCGTTGGAGGGTGCTGGATTATTTTGGGACCGTAACATTAATTTCTAGACCGTAACAATTTCCCCCCCTTCAAAATTCGTCGACCTCAACAAAAAGACCGTGTCTTGGTCAGCCTCTAATGCGCATCCTCCAATCTTCAAAGAGAACTCATTTCTCTTATTGTTCGGTCGTATTTTCAGCAGGTCCAGAAAGGGTCAGAGTATAGGAGCGTAATCCTTGATAAACCTTCGGTAACATCTTTTCAGTAGTGGAATTGATCGGGACCTTGTTGTCTTTAGCATTTTCGGGTCAGTCTCCACCTCGTCCATGTGGCAAATTTGTGTACACCCAAAGTCAAGTTTTATTTTGTTGAGAGCAAACATTTGTTGCTGCAATGTCCCCAGGACTTGGTGTAGATATAAAAAAACTTCTTCTAGCTTCGATTATACTCTAGAGTGTCATAAAAAATCTAAGTCCAGTCCTTTTTTTGGACCAGCACCACAGGGGAAGCAAAATAGCCATGAATTTTAATTACTCTCCTTACTAGTGGTAGGTCTTTGGGTTGCTAGAGATCTTTAGGAAAATCCTCCAATGTCATTACCGCAAGTGAAACAGTTTGGCCTTCATGCTTACTCCTTATTTGCAACATGGAAGCAACACTACATTTTTCCAAGGTCTTCTTCAGCTGGTTGTCTTGTATCATGTAGATCTGTGCCCAAGGGATACCCTTCAAGATGGTCAATGCGTGCAAAGAAATGGCAGGTTCATCCCCTGCCTCAAACAGCCAAGGTGGATTATCAAAAATTGGTTCTTGAGTGGGTTCTTGGACTTCTTGATGATTAGCTAAGACCATAAATAATTTGGATTTGCACCTATGGTTGGGCTCCCATTTTTCTTTGCAAGTATAACATATGCCTTTCTTCCTCTTCTTATCCATTACAGTCGTGTCTAATTTCTTCATGTAGCCCTAGTTTATGATGGAAGAAGACGCATGGGAAGAATTATTGGGGTCGGTATTCTGGTTGGTACTTGGTCAGACCGTGTTAACATTGGATGGCTTGGGTAGCAGCGGCGGTTCAACGTTGTACAAGTGCCCGCTGCTCATTAGGGACTTGTATGGTTCTTCTTGGACAATACTAACCTACTTCAAGTTCATTAGTTATCACATGGGGGTGTCGTGTATGGAAGGACCGAATTACAGCAAGAGGTCTCTCTTGAACACATCTCATGTTAAGGCTTCTCTATCATTGCGGTTCTGCAAATACGACCCATACCACATTCTTGCTTCATTTGTAAAGTGAATAGGGACAATGTCCACTTTCGTGGCATCATTAGTCTTGTCCACCATAAAGAATTGCTCGGTGGATATGAGCTAGCCCTCCACGTCAGTCCCATCGAACCGAGGAAAATCAACTTTGGTGAGCCGGGTTGGAGGAACAAAGTGTTGGTCTTGGTGGTAGAGTCGATTCTAGGGAGGACCATGGTAAGAAGCATCATCATAGGGTCTAGTGTAGGGATCTTGGCCATTTCCAGACGCTCCACCTTCATTGGCTTCCAATTTTCTTCAGCGACATTGAACCTTTTGTCGATGTTATTTCTTAATTCGGTCATATTTTGATATAGGTTAGCGTGCATATAGGTTGATTGTTGGGACATGCCTTCGATTAGGGTCTTAAGAGATTCCATCTCTACTTGCTAGCGGGTTTCTATCATTTTAGAATCATCTTGCTCTGATACCAAGATGTTACGACTTGATTTATAACTTGTGTTTTTGAGTTCTTGATTTCAAGAACCGGATGGAAAATCTATAATCAAAGTGTATCGGAAGAGTTTTTTAAAGAAGATTTCAAGATGAGGGGAAAATAATAATCAATGATGAGAAAAGAATACTATTAGTATACAACTAACAGTCCAAAACAAATGGTCAAAACATAAAATACAATTGGGGTGAAGAAAGTTCACAAGAAATTTCATATATTCATTCATTCATTCGATCCTTGAGGAAGAGGGATCAACATTATATAATTGCTGATTTACCCCAGAATATCCAATTATTCTTGTTCAACAATTACTAGGGAAATAATAGAAATCAGTTTGGGAATAATAGAAAAGTAAAAACAAAATAGAATATTAAAATTAAAAAATAAAAATCTAGCCCAAATGCACAATTGGACCATTGAAGGGTGCTGAATTATTTGGGACCGCAACATTAATTTTTGGACCGTAACACTTTCATTGTTAGAAAAATGAGATTTCAGAAAAAACTTTCTAAAACTAACGAAGCATACTAGAAAATGTTAACTTGGAAAGCAAGAGATGGAACATTGCTGGTAAACAATGTACTTTAGTTGTTATGGAAGGAGTCAATAAAAACAATATGTATTAGTTGTTATAGAATAAGTAAATTAAACAATGTGTATTCTTTATAAGGTAACTCACAAGTATATTTAGTTATTAACTCTAAGATCACTCAATATATTTCAAGGTTCTAACATTTGAGGCTTGGCCTCAAAAGCTTGCAAGAATGGGTAAGAAATGATTTTTTGGTACAAGAACTTTAACTCATAGTAATGCAAGAGAAGCTGGATCTAAAAGGAAATAATTTTTTTTTATTGTAGAGAATTTCAAATATATAGAGTTTAGCTGGAAGAAGAAGGTGGAGATTATGTTATGCTAAGTCGAGATGTGAAGTTTGACAAAGCTGGAGCACATGAAGACACAAATAATGATTCAAGAGGAATCAAAACTCGATTTGTAGATATGTCATAAAAAAAGCTCACTACCAAAGGTGAATTGTCATGGGACTATTGGGATTTCTTCTAATGTTGGGGAGGAGGATGACATTGGTGAAGAGGTATCATTGGTAATGGATGAAGGAAAGAATAAAACACAACAAATCTTATCAAAAATGCATTTATTGATGACAATATTCTCGATATTTTAACAAGGCAATCATTCGGGCCAAATTGAAATATTGCATTGAGTTGACATGTGATTAAGGATTGACTTATTTCTAGTTAACACGCAATATGAATGGAAGACTAATGGAAAACACTTATAAGTTTAGAGCATCTCCAACCTCTGCCCGCATGGGACAGCGTGGAAAAGGGCAGGTCATTGGGTTTTTTCATTTTTTGCATTGGAGATAAAAGCAAAAAGAGGGCAGTGCCCTCTATGCCGATCATGCCCTCTTCTGACTTTTTCATGATTATATAATATAATATATTATATAATATAGGAATATTAATTATATATTTAATTATAATATTTTTTCCTACTATTCTTAATTCTTAAGTAACATTATTATAATAACGTTAAATAAATATATATTCTAAAGTTTTACTATAAAATAGGAATATTAATTATATATTAAATTATAATAATATTAATTATATATTTAATTATAAAAATATTATAATATATTTTAAATTATAAAAATATTTTATATTTTCCTATAATATAGGAATATATGTTATATATTCTCAAATTTATATATAATTGTAAATTAATATATTTTTCAATTAATTATATTAACATGTTTTATATCATTATAAATTATATCCGTTATAAAATATATCCGTTATTTCACAATTCCATAATGTTCGTCAAAATGTTTAAAATTTTATGTGTTTTATTGTAGTTCATTATTTTTGTAATATTGTTAATATTATAATATATTTTAAATTATAAAAATATTTTATATTTTCTATTAATTATATTAATATGTTTTAAGGGTGAAATTGTCAAATTCTCCTATAATATATATAATACAGGAATATTACTCATTTAATTAATAAATATATATTTTAAATAAATTAATATATTTTTTTATTAATTATATTAACACGCGATTTTAAAATCTCAAATTCTCCTATAATATAGGAATATTAGTTATAATATTCCTATATTATAAATTAGTTATTTATTTAAAATAGTATAAATAAAATTTATTATTTAGCATTGGAGTGTTTTGACCAAGTACAATGTGTGCCCGCTTTCTGCTGATGTGGAATATTGATTTCACAAAAAAAAGAGGGCAGAGGTCTTGTGCGCTGCTGATGCTCTTAGATGGCACTAGTAAAAAAAGGCTTAATAGCGAGCCATCATAGAGATTGGTCTAAAAGCCAATCGTTATTATCAAGGTAGTAGCAATTGGTTTAAAATCCAATCACCACTACCTTGATAATAGCGATTGACTTTTATACCAATCGCTACTACCTTGACATAATGACGATTGGTTATAAAACCAATTTCTATAAACCTAATTAAAACTCGGAGAAAAAATGCGCAATATTTTGGTGCGTTTTTCAAGAGTTACTAGCAATTGACACTTTAACCAATATCTATTATTAGTGACAGGGCCGGCCCAGGGGCAAGCCTGGAAAGCCCATGGGCTAGGGCAGACTCACCCCGGGCAGCCCAATTCTTATTTAAAAAAAATTACTGTGATATTTTTTACCTTTTTTTCCATTTTAAACAGTAACTTTTTTTAACTTTTCTTTTTCTTTTTCTTTTTCTTTTTCTTTTCAAGCATGACCATCACAATCTAATTATTTTATATTATTTTTTCTTAATTTCTTAATTTAATATATTTTTTAAAATTTTTTATAAATTACTTAAATTAATATATATTCTTATAAATTATATAAACTTCTTATACTTATAAATTCTACATAATATACTTTAACTTTATTAATTTTTTTTCTAATTTTTGAATTAGTTCTTAAATTTTCTAAGGTTATTTTTTTAATCATCTTTTAATTTATATACTTAAATATTTTATTATAACTATATTGATTTTTTGAATTAGGTATTTAGTAAACTATTAATTAATATGTTATTGTTAATACTTAATGTTTATGATAGAATTTAGTTATTTAGTATCAATCCAAGGAAATTAGAAATTTAGTTTTAAAATACTTCATCTCCGTTACTTAGAAACTAGTAATTAATAGGATAGTTATTAGATTATAAGTTTATAAATTAGGATTTAAAATTATGTTATATATAAATAATGTCATAACATGTTTGTTGAATTACTATTTGTTAATTTTTATAAAAAAATTAATTATTTTAATATATGTATTTTTTAAGTTATGACGAAGAATGACTTGGCCCCTAAGTGAAAGTGAAGTGGTGGGCCTACCCATCCCAACCAGATTTATGCTATAAATCAAAATAGAGTGAGGTTTCGTCCATTTCAAAAACAAACTTCTAGATCTTATAATAGAAAAAATCAAACGACGAAATGATGCATGACAAAGTCATTGGTACGCTCGATTTCTAAATTATTCAATGCAAAAAATCAAAGTTCTATCCCTTCGAGTTCGAGTCTTAGAGATGAAGACTTAAGTGATAGAGAAAATGACACTATTAGAAATAAAAAAAAATAAGTGATGAAGAAAAATAATGTCATTAGAGATGAATGTGATAATGAAGAAGATGATACTTTTTAATATAAGGTTTTGAACCACCTACAAAGGATAATATTAGAGATCAATGTATCAATAAAAAAAATGAGTATCAAGGTGTTAATGAAGAAAATGAAAAAGAAAAAAAATGTATTGATGGAAGAGGAAGAGGAAGAGGATTATAGGATAAATGTGTTATTAAAGATGTGAACTACGATTCGGGAATGTGAGAAAGTATTAACAATAAAATGAAGATAATGTTAGTTGTTCGAGATCAATTAAGATCATAAATGAAAATAATGTATTTTCAAACGAAAATATTCGAAGTAGACACTTTTCATCTTCTCTTTATTTAAATATTTTTTTTATTTATGAGTTAAAAAATGTAGGTCTAGGGCAGCCCAATGATAGTAGCAATTGGTACCCACACCAATCGCTATTTTCTATTAAAACAGATCTAAACCTGATTATTTCTCCAATTATTTCTCTCACTTCGTCTGCCGATCGTCACCAAACCTACACAATGACAATGATTCTTATTCATTACTCGTGTGCTGCCGCCACCTGCAGAACACGAATCCCCGGCGCTAGTCCGAGCTCGGATAGTTTCCCAAAGTAACCTTGTTTGACGTTCACTTTCCCAAACTAACCTAGTTTGTTCATTCATTCCCAAACTAACCTAGTTTACTATTAAAATTCAGTTTTTTTTATTTATTTATTCTTTTTACATTTAAAATTCATTATATATAAAATTAAATTATTTATATTTTAATATATAATTTAAATTATTATTTTTATAAATTAAATTATTTATATTTTGATATATATTTTAAATTATTATTTTATAAATTTAATTATTTATATTTTGATATATAATTTAAATTTGATTATTTTTTATAAATTTGATTTTTTATATTTTAATATATATATATATATATATTTACATTTTAATTATTATTTATATATATAATAAATATTCCCTTTAACATTCTAATAAATAATTGATAAATACTAATAAATTTAAAATATTTTAACTATAATAATATAATAATTATATATTCATAAAAATGTTTTTAAATTTATCAATTATTTATTAAATATAATAACATTTTAAATTAATATTTTAACCCTAAAAATATAGTAATCTTTTTATTATATTTAATAAATAATTGATAAATTTAAAAACGCAAATATTTAATTATTATATTGTTATGGTTAAAATATTTTAAATTTATTAGTATCTAACCATTATTTATTAGAATTATTTAATTTTTATTACACTATATAAATAATAATTGAAATGTAAATATATATATATATATTAAAATACAAATAATTAAATTTATAAAAAATAATTATATTTAAATTATATATCAAAATATAAATAATCTAATTTATAAAAATAATAATTTAAAATATATATCAAAATATAAATAATTTAGTTTATATAAATAATAATTTAAAATATATATCAAAATATAAACTTTATATATAATAAATTTTAAATGTAAAAAAATAAAAAATATAAATAAAACTGAATTCGAATAGTAAACTAGATTAGTTTGGGAATGAATGAATAAACTAACTAGGTTAGTTGGGTTAGTTTGGGAATGAATAAACAAACTAACATAATTTGGAGGTTAGTTTGGGAAAGTGAACGTCAAACAAAGCTGCTTTGAGAAACCGTTCGTCCGAGCTCTGAGTAGGTTCAAAGAAGAATGCCGCCTCCATCTTCTACAAAATTGCTTCTACTAAGGAGACCCTCCATGGCTTTTAGGTCAAATCATCGTTATCCTTCCTCAATTATTCCCCTTTGTCGATGGTTCTACATTCTTTCTTAGGGTTTCTAGAACATATGGACATTGTCTCCCGTCCTCCAAGTAGAAGCTTATGCGATCTCAACCAGCCTCAGGGTCCGACTACCATTGATTACCAGTAAGTTATATACTCACAACAATGGGTGAAAAAATTGAAACTTTAATTTAGGAAAACATGTTTATGTCTTGTGATACTTAAGTTGATAAATTCTTTATGTGAATGCAGTTCTTTGTTACAAGAGGATGAATATCATAAACTGTCAGATTCTACAATACATAACCTTCTAAAGAAAATAGAGGAGGTTTTTTTTACTCTTTTTATCTGTTAATTGCTTATGCTATGTGTGACTTTCATTAAAGCTTCAATGATCATACATTTAATAACCCTCTTCCATTTGTTACAAGAGGATGATCCAGTTTTGTGACTTTTTTACAGTCTCTACTTTTGAGCAATTGCAAGTAATGACTTCCAAACGCCAATACAAGGAGGCAGCTGAACAACTAGAGGTGATTGGTCTTGTCTTAGATTTTGGGTCTTTCTTTGATTTGTTAGAGAAAACGCTTCGCAAACACATTAATGTTTATTTGAAAAGGTCATTATGCCTATATCTTAAATAAATGACTGTTAATAGTCAAAGGAAGATATATCATAAAAAGATTCACATTTATATCATAATAGTCAGAGGAAGTTATATCATAAAAGTAATTGACTGATGGACGATTTAGAATCTACTTTAAAATATATGTTATTATGTGTGGTTTTTGTACACTTGACTGAAGTATTATCTTTATAAATCTGTATAGGAACTAACTATATTTGATGTATATTAGGCTGTCAACCAACTTTGTAGTCATTTTGAAGCTTATAGAGACGTCCCTAAGATCACTGAGCTAAGGGAGAAAGTTAAGAACATCAAACAGGTTCTCAAGTCGCGCGTGTTCTCTGATTTTGTGAGGTACTTTTTGACTTACTATTAGAATCTGAGTTTAAATTATCATATCTGAAATAGCAGCAAGGAAAAGAGAACTAAAAGGTTAAATATTGATTGAGTTCGTTGTTTGGGGAAATTGATTTGATTTTTTGTGTGTATGTTATAGTAATGTTGTATAACTTTGAAGTAACCGCCTCTCACAATTTCTTGAAGCTTTGAGAGAACTTAATACAAAAATAGTTATAAGCTACTTCTTCCGACTTCTTCACCAAAGAAATTGAACAAAACAAGGCATTCATCCTTGAAAATGATTGATTACGTAGTTTTCTGTAACTTTATTTAATCCTGCTTTTCTTTCATCTATAAAAAAAAAGCAGCTGTCATTTATAGCATGATAATATCTGAGTTACCATCCTAGGTCTAGGTTATATGATAATGAGAGTTATTCAGACACCAAATCCTTTTCTTTTGTCAAAAGGCTGGTGAATGACAAATATATATATTTATATGTAATCTGCTATATTCTAATAAATATTTTCTTCTTTGCAATGAATGGTGAACATTTTTGTACTGTTTTTTCAAATAAAATATTTTGTTTCCGACTAACTTGGTGGAAAGAAACTTCCATGTCTGCATAATCATCCATTAGACCTTGGTTAAATTCAAGTGCATGCAAAATTGTTTTAACCATCTTAAATTATAGCTAGTCGTGAAGTATTTTCAACATTATAGCCTGCATGTGAAAATGTTGATAGATTTCCTTAGAATCTTTTGCTTTTTTTCAAGTGTCAAGATCCTGTAAGTTTCTTGAGTTGCTGATTCGATTTCAGTTGCAGTGATGACAATTCACAACTTGCTAATAGAATTGAAAAGTAAAACTTGTGATTTCTGTTTAGATCATATACCTGCTGCACCAAAAAGGAGATGAACCAATTTCTTAAATGGGTGGGAAAGAAACTCGCTAAAGGTATAAAATTATAATAATTTTTTTTAAATTTATTGTTTGTTTTTTTTTTATAAAGGAAGTGGCGATTGGTTAATAAACCATTCGCTGATTTTTTTTTGATAAAGAAAATGACGATTGGTTATTACATCAATCGCTATAGACCTATAACGATTGGATATATACCAATCGCCGTTGTCAATTAAAGCAACAACGAGTAGACTTCTGCCAATTGAGAGCGATTGGTATATGATTAATCGCTATAGGCCTATAAAGATTGGTTTGGAGGTTAATAGCGATTGGTAATAGGCATTTTTTTACTAGTGTGGAGACAAAATGTGAGAAACTGTCAAACGAACTAAGAAAATTATTGCATTATCTTTCAATGTGAGAAAATGAATAAGACCTTGAGTGAAATTCCTAGTTATAACAAATTGGGCTAGATGGGAGGCTCATTCAATTCAAATGTGGTGATTTGGGTACTTTTTTATTTCAATTGGCCATGCATTGTTGATCATAGTTAAGATAAATGAGATGATTCATTTTTCATCTTATTGAAAAAATGATTTAGACCTTGAATGAGATTCATAGTCATGAAAAATGTGCTAGATGAGAGACTCGGTCAATTCGAAGATGAATGAGACCCTGAATGTGATTCCTAGTCATGAAAAATGAGCTAGATGAGAAGCTCGGTCAATTCAAATGGAAGGACATTCACAATTGTTTTTCGAAGAAACTATGAAGCATGGTGAATTAGTAATCTTAAAAGAATAATTTTGAATAGCTAGTTGTTTTGATATTATTCAAAAACTAATATATTGTAAGTTAACATGTTCAAGGAGAAGTATGTGGTTCAAGTTGGTTGAGTTTGCAAAGTTTAAGACAAGATGGATGACAAATGATTTGCTAGATCTTGAGTTTGAGTAAAGATATGTCACTAGATACCTAATCATTTAGATGATGTAAGTCTTGGGTCTTCTCGACTTTCGATCAGTATCTTACTTTGAGGAAGTAGATGATGGATGTTCGTCTAGGGTGTCCTCAATTTTCAACAAATATCTGATTTTGAACAGGTAGACGATGGATGTCTTTGGTCTTCTCGGTTTCGATCAATATCTTATTTTGAGGAAATAGACGACGAATGTTCGTCTTGGGTGTCCTCAGTTTCAATAGATATCTGATTTTGAAGAAGTAGACGATGAAAGTTTGTCTTGCCTCTTCTCGACTTTCGATTAATAACTTATTTTGAGTAAGTAGGAAATATAAGTTGGGTGTCCTCAATTATCAATAGATATCTAATTTTAAAAAAGAAGAAGACGGAGAGAGGGAGGCAAACTGAGACAAATATAAGTGTTGAGACAAATATAAATGTTAGGAAGAAAATTTATGTTTTTTAACTACATTCTCTTCACTCCCTATATACCTAGATTTAGGTATTTTCATAATTGGTGAAGATACATTATATATGTGTATGTCATATTTTATGATTACGTTGTTCTTGATGATTTATGTAATTTATGAGATTGTAAATTCAATAGACAAGAACAAAACAATAGACAAGAACAAAACAAAGAAAGGGGGAAGAATTAAGAAGAAGACATGTGTGAGGAAGAAGAAACCATTTGTCTTCAACAAATTTCTCTTCTCTCCCTAGATATTTAGGTTTAGGTATTTCCACTATTGGTGAAGTTACATTTTATATATATGTACAATCATTGATGATGCTTTTGAAGGTTTATGTAATCCGTTAGATTGTAAATCTTAATTTGCAAAAAACATTATGTAATCCATTATATTTGATATAGTAGATGATTTAAGAGACCTAAGGGTCCCATGATTTTACTTTTGTCGAAAGGATTTTCCATGCTAAAGTTCGATGTGGGGTTGTACATCGAGAGGAGCATAATCGAGCAAAGAGAAATTGTTATCAAGAATGTGACAATGTTGCTGATATATTGACAATTCCTAGATTTGGGAGCTATGAAGACTTTGCTTATTGAAAAATCAAATAATATAAGACAAGAGTGAGATAACTTATAAATCAAGGTGGAGTGGTGATAATAGATTTACAATATTACAAATATGGTATATTAATGGTACACAATCTTGGAGATTATAATACTCTTCTGAGGAGTATTCCAGAAGGTGTTAGGATTCTTAGCTTCATGCAAACAATACACTTTAATGACAATATCGACTCGCGGGTTTGGAATGTGGAAAGAGACGGAAAGTTCAATTCTAATCTAGCTTGGGAGTATATTTGTGAGGGGGAACGATGTGGGTTGGACTCATGTTGTATGGTCCTCCAAAATCATTCTGAGACAACAGTTTGTGTTATGGTTGTTGTTTAGGAAGAGACTTTCAACAAGGGATTGACTTAAGCGGTTTATGGATATCCCGGATTCTAAATGCCTTCTTTGTGATGACAATGAAGAGACGATGGATCATTTATTTGGTGGTTGCCCGTTTACACTCGAGTTATGGAGACGGTTTACAAAAGCTATGGAGTTATCTTTTTTTCCCTCGAATTGGATTGATAAATGTAATCTTTTTCATTCAAATATGTTTAAATGTGGTTTTGCTTTTATAGTTTACCATATTTTGATGGAAATAAATTCAAGAGTATTCACGAGGGTGAGAGTTGGTGTTGATGATGTTTGGAATAGTATAAAGTTTGATTGTAATTCCCTTGTTCGGACTTGTGGCAAATTCCTAAAAATGAGCAAAATTGGTTTTTATGTCAAAATTGGGGCATTAACTACTATGAAGTCACTCAATCTAGCAACTTCAAGTCCAGATCATAAAATTATTATTGATTGTTTGTTTGTTTGAAAAGTTGTAATTCATTTTGTGTTTACTCATTTGGTTTGTAATTCCGACTTTTTAAAATTAAAGCAAAGGTTTG
The DNA here is from genome assembly GCF_907164915.1 of Impatiens glandulifera. Classification (NCBI taxonomy): domain Eukaryota; kingdom Viridiplantae; phylum Streptophyta; class Magnoliopsida; order Ericales; family Balsaminaceae; genus Impatiens; species Impatiens glandulifera. The sequence continues at coordinate 102,293,494 of NC_061862.1, read as the reverse complement.
TTTTGCTTTAATTCATGAACTCGTGTAGATTTTTTTCCCTTTTGGGATTTTTTTTAATGAAATTATTATATCGTTTTTCAAAAAAAATGTAGTAAAATGAATTGTTAAAATTATTATTTGTTGCGACCAAATTCTAGCTTTAAAAAGTTTAAAATCACCTATGGTCAATTAGTAACTTTATTTTTTTTTAATAAGAAAAGAGTGAGAAGTTAACACATAGAGGCCATGATGTAATTCCAAATGTTGATGTTATTAAATAATTTGGAATATTTTATTTTATAAAATTTTCACACAATTATTTCAAATGACCACCGTAAGCGAGTTTAATTTTTTAATATTTAATTTTGTTATTTACTTCTTACCATTTTCTAAGAAAAGTGGTATGTATATATTATTTTAATGTTGAATATTACTAAAATAATTTACTCTATTTTAATTAATTGACCTATTAAAATAATTATTATCTTTTTCACAAACCTAACAAAATAAAAATTAAATGAATAAAAATATTGAAACGATTAAAATCTCGAGTTAATATTTAAAATCGAATAATTTTACAATTTCAGAGAGTCTAATTTTAAGTAAACTCTTAAATATGTAAATTTTACGATTTTAAATGTACGATAATAAGATTTTACGAGTTTATAAATAATTTCGATTCTACGATTTTATAATATTTTACATTAAAAACAAATTTATATTTATAAATTAAAAAAATGTTATTATTTATTCAAATAAATAAATTAATATAATTAATTTTATAAATATAATTTGTGTAAAATGTTATTTATTTATTATTAATTTTTAATTAACTTTTATATTTAAATATATAAATTTTTAAAACTGGCTAGTTATAAAATAATTAAAAATATATAACTAATATTTTTCAACTTAAACTTTTACTATTTTAAGCAAACTCTAGATCTTACAAGTTTATAACTATACAACGATTTTACTTAAATAATAGGTTTAATTTTAAGTAACAATTCGAATCTTTGTGAGGGAAATGTGTATGAGTCATCAATTCAATTCACTATAATCACGGTCGATTTGAATTTTAAAAAATGGGTTTGACTATTTGTTTGTCTTCTTATCTTTTCTCCCTTGACAGGTCTCACCATTATTGGACTGCATCTAGATAGAACTCACACATGTGAGCTCACAGCCATGGTCGACTCTTGGGGGAGAACATCTTACTCCTAATCGTGTTGTTGATCGTCTTATTTATTGAGAACAATAGGTTCCGCTTCTCCTTCAGAATGCGGATACCGCCCCATACTCGCACGAGTTAAGCAAATAGCCTGCAAATCTACTCAACCGATTTAACTAGACAATCGGAAATTGTCGTCTGAAGCGTTCGAACCCAGGACCTCAGAGAGGTTGAGGACATGGGGGTATCCACCTCCTTTTTTCTGCTAGGCTGGAAGAGGGAATCATCTTCATTTTTAAGGACTCGTTAGAAAGAATTCACACATCAATTGTATTGTATCTTGAGAGAACTCGAACATGTGAGATTGTAGTAATTACTGGCTCTTGGAGAAGAACAACACTCATCAACGTTTTAATTGATAAGTTTTACCGTTTTCATTCACCATATCATATTTTCTTAATGATAAGGGGAAAAATATTTGGGTGAATCCTTTTTTTTGTTCAAACCGACCAATTTAGTCATGTTTTAATGTTCCAATTGAACGCTTTCCATTTTTATTTTTAAGTGAATCATCATTACATATTGTTTCTATAAAAAGTTGTTATGATTCGGTTGTTCAAATCTACATGTTTGAAACGATCTATAAAAACGCAAGAAAATAAGAACACAAAAAAGCACAATAGTGGTTCACTCAAAAGAGCTACGTCTACTTCAATCGCCACATAATTTCACTAAATAACTCTTGGTCAGGGTCAAGCCCAAACCCAAATACAAACACAATAAACTCTACATAAATTAACTTAGTTATAGTTTATTAACTCAAAAATCTCACACATGAAGACTAACTTCATCTTCTCTCAATCGGATAGCGTCTTTACATACAGTATATTAACGAAGAAGACCAATTGAGTTGTACACAACTTCAGTTTCTCATTTGTCACAGCTTTCGTTAGCATATCAGTTGAATTTCTCGTTCTCAGAAATCTTCTTAAGAGCTATCACCCCAAGAGCTATCACCCCATATTCTAAAGTTGATTGATGAAATGATAATAAATTTGTATATGCTTCGTTCTTCCATGATAAACTGGATTGTTTGCCAAATGAATGGCACTCTGACAGTCGCATCGCAATATACTTCCTTTGTAGTCTTAATCCATTCTCATAGAAAAGTTGTAACCACATCATCTTCTTAGTAACCTTTATCACAACAACATAATTTACCTCACAATTAGAAAGAGAAATAATATTTTACAATTTTGAAACTCAATTGATTGTAGTACATTGTTGTGTGTTCTTGTTACTATCAATATCACCACCATTATCAGCATCAACATATCATTCAAACCCATGTTAGATTTTGGAAACACAAAACGAGACTCATACTTGCTCTTACGTATCGTAGTATTCACTTACCACTTCACAATGTTGTCTACCTAGGTTACTCATAAATCTGATAACAACTCATACTGCATGTGCAATGTCTGGTTGTGTGCAAACCATAGTATACATAATACAACCAATGGTAGATGCATACATAATTGGCCATGTAATTTTTCTCATTTTCTATTGAAGTCGACTGATCTTTGGATAGTCTAAAGCGACTAGCTAAGAGGTAATAACTGGTATTGCATCGTACAAGTTGAACCTATTGAGAACTTTCTTCACGTGTTATATTTTTGAAAGCTTAAGAACCTCTTTATCTCATAATATCCCCATCCTAAAAAATTGTTTTTTAGCACCCAAATCCTTTATTGAAAACTTCTTAAATAATTATTTTTTAGCTTGTTAATCTCATACAAGTTTACTCTAGTAATAAAAATGTCAACAACGTAGATGAGCAGAATAATGTACGATTTATTAAATCTCTAATATAGAAACAATTATCAACTTCACACCTAATAAAATTGTTATTTTTGATAAAGCTATCGAATTTCTTATACCATTGCATTGGAACCTAATTCAAACTATTTTCCTTTTATTTCAAAATATTGTGATTGTCGAATTTAAATATTTTTATCCAAATCACCATGAAGAAAACGGTATTGACATCCATTTCTTGAAGATGAAAGTTTTTTTCACAATCAAACGCAATATAGTTCTAATTGTCATCAATTTGACCACTAAAGAAAACATCTCATTGTAGTCAATATCTTCATTCTACTGAAATCCTTTCATAACTAACATTGCCTTGTACCTTAGGCATTTATCATGTTCTTATTTAATATTGAAGATCCATTTGTTGTGAAATTATTTCTTTCTCTTTGGTAGTTCGGTGAGCTGTCAAGACTAATTATATGTCAAAGAGTCAATCCCATCTTTCATTGCAGACTCTCACTTAACTGATTCATCAGATTGTACTGTTCTCTCGTAGCATTCAGGTTCACATATATAAGTCCATAAGTTGTAATTCAGAGATGGGACCATCGCTCGACTAGTTTTTGATTTCTTGACAATCTTCTCAACTGTATAATTGGTGTTTGTTTATTTGTCTATGGGGCCATGTTCACAACAATTTCTTCTTCAACAACACCTTGATCTTCTATGATAGTCGGTATATATTCTACTAAAAAATCTCTTAAATCGATTTTATCAGTCACTTCCAATTTGGAATCACCAATTGAACTTTTCCCAACACGATCTTTATAAAGAATATGTTCATAGAAGATGACATTCCTTCTATAAATGATATTCTGATTTTGATTATCCCAGAAACGATAACCAAACTCGATATCACCATTACAAATGAAAAAACACTTATTATATTTTGGATCAACTTTGTTTCTATCACATTCATTAATATGCACATATGATAAACAACTAAACACATTCAAATAAGAAATATTTACCTTTTTAATGTTTCAAACTTCTAGAATTATGAATTCAAGAGGTATAGAAGGTCTTCTGTTTATCAAGTAGGTAATAGTGTTGATAGCTTCTGTCCATAACGTTTTTGATAGCTTGTTGTGCAATCTCATGCTTCTAGCACACTCATTCAAAGTTTAATTTGTTCGTTCATTTACTCCATTTTCTTGAGGTGTTTGGGGAACATTCTTTACCATATTGATCATATTCTTAGCACAATACTCTTTAAAATATGAATTGATGTACTCGCATCCATCGTCGAATCTCAAGCACTTAACCTTCTAATTTGTTTCATTTTCTACCAAAGTCTTTTACTTCTTGAAAATAACAAATAATCAAAATTATTCTTCATAAAGTAAACTCATATTTTTCTTGTCGAACCATCTATAAACGTCACATAGTAGTGTGATATGCCAATAGAAGAAAATTTTGTATAGGTCCCCAAATATCAATGTGTACCAACTCTAGCATTTCTTGCTTGAGCTCCTTCCCACTCTTTAAGAAACTCACACGTTTTTGTTTTTCAATAATGCAGTTTTCACATAACTGATGTTCAACAAACTTTAGTTTTGGAATCTGACCATTCTTCAAAAGAATTTTCATCCATTTTTTTCTCATATGGCCTAACATGTAATGTCATAACTCATTGTTCTTCGAGTCATCAACAACAACTATGTCTATACATGTTGACGACATGTATAACATTCTTGTTTTGTGATCTCGAGCAATATCTATTGCTCCTTTAGTCATATTTCATGAACCGTTTTCACAACTAAAACTATGACTTTCGTCATCAAGTTGTGTAACATAAATCAAATTACACATTAGACCCGGAATGTGTTTCACCTTATTAATATTCCAAACAGTCGTTTGCCATTTTCAATTTAATATCCCCAATACCCAAAAAATATATAGTGGCTCACCATCTGTAAGATAAAATTTCTAACAGTTTCCAGCCATGTAATTATCCATTAAATCTTTGTGAGCAGTGGTGTGTAAATACACTCCCGAGTCCAAAACTCATTAATATATTAGGCTATCAACTGATAGAAGCAACGCATCAGTGAGATATTTTATATATACGTTGGTTGCATCATTTTTATCATCATTGTTCTTCTTCAATACTTTGCAGTTCCTCTTCAATTGACCATACTTACCATAATTCCAACAATTAAATGTTTGCCCACATTTGGACTGACTTCTCATGTTCTTCAACATTGACTTTCTCTTACCTTGATTGAAATTTATATCATTACTTCTGTCCATGTTTTAAACATTCAAGGCATATCTTTTTATCGTTTCACTATAATCATTTTGAAAATATGTTTTTTGTTTTTTTTGTCAATCAAGAGGGACTCCAAGATAGCTCCCCTTCAAAGTTCTGAATTGGAAATCTAAGAATATTTGCAAATCTAATTTGGACATTCATCGGTGTATTTTTTAAAAGGAGACCAGTTTATTAAAATTAACTTGTTGTCCGCGGATGAATGACAAAATCGGTTAATTCAATCTGTATGTTGCTTATTTTTGTCATCGTTCTCTCTCACATATCTTCCTTTGAGAAAAAGGGTTTTTTCGCTCGTTCGCGCATTTTCATTTTTCGAAAAGATAGAAAATGTATTTTCTATTACTAGGTTTATTTATCCATTCGAATGTCCTATCTTTAAGAAAGATTTGTGTGATCTGAAATTAGTTGGTCTCATGCCTTACCTATCTGTTTGCGTGCTCCGCCCATGGAGAGGCACACAATGAAGGATTTCGATGGTAGACGTAACTTGTGCACTTGTTTTAGAAAAGATAGAACCTATTGGTTTACATTCCTCTCGAATCTCACAAAAAGTATATAAGAAACTTTTCATGTAGGATGTTGTCCTATGTTTTGAGAAAAGGAATCAAAATAGAGTTTTATATCATAGACTTTTGGAATTGGCCCGTACAGATTTTAGATTAGTACGCATAGAATCGTAATAAACTAATTGACTTTAAGAATCGCAACTTTAGTTTACTTCACAAAGAAACTAAAGGAAAGAAAAATATAATATTCACGTATTAAGGGTCCGATGCTTGGTTATGCATTAGGAAATGGTCGTAGCGTTATGTATTATGTGTCTATCCTTAAAGATAGTCTTTACTCGAATGTAAATGGTCGTTGTGTTTGTGAAGGTTCGTTACACATTGTATTATGAGTTCAAATTTTTTTGCTTATGAATATCCTAACATCGTGTTTAATCTAAAGGATTAACCCTATTCCTTGTTCAAACTTCAATTAAATTTAGACAAAGGTTGATATTAAACCATTAGAATTCTCTTGGTTATCATCATCATGTCTTAAGTCTATTTAGATAGACAACCTTATTCTTAGTTTAAAGATGAGTCTAAACTTTCGTTAGTTTTTTCTTAGACTAAAGAAGATATGATGAAACCTTGAATGCTCCTCGGGTACACGTGAAATACAATGTGTATTCGTCGATTTGAATGTTGCTTGAGTATTAGTTTACCGAGTTCAAAATATGAATCATTGATGGAAAGGAGTTCACGAGTGTAAACCAAGCTGTGAATTTTTATGAGGAAAGAGTTCACGAGTGTAAAAGATGTAGATTAAAGATTTGAGGGAACTGGGGCCAAAATCAAGAACTTTTCGAAATATGTTTGATTTTTTTAAAAGTTCCAGCACATGTCGATCATATTTTTAAGAGCATTTCCCACTCAAGTTTGAAATTTTCAGACATGACACTATTAAAATGAGTGTTTTTTCAAAAGTATTCTGAAAATTCTAAAAAAGTTTGTGGAGGTCAAAAATAATCTTTTAGACCCACTATAGAAACTAGCATTTAGCCCGTGCATTTGCACGAGTAATAATATAAAAAACCGTGAAAAAAATTACGGATAACATTTTGAATTTTATTTTTAACCGTTTTAAGTTTATGGGTGGGTCAATCCACAATCTGACCCAAGTATCTATTTACTCAACATCATTATATATTAATTAGTTAAAAAGTTGAACTTATATTAATATTAAAACGTCCCGCGTTTATCAAATTTGGTGTTGAATTTAAAATATAAAGTCTTTGTAGCCTAGTTGGTTAAAGAGTTATACTTGTTTTGTTAGGTTGCAAGTTCGAAACATACCTCTAGCATTTTTAATTTTATTTTTAACCGTTTTAAATTTAAAAACGGGTCAACCCACAATCCGACTCAAATATCCAAATTAACCACAGTTCTCGACCCGGCAATCCGGACACTTTAAAAATTAAGCATCATTATATATATATATATATATAGATTAGTTAGTTAAAAAGTTGAACTTATATTAATATTAAAACGTCATGCGTTTATCAAATTTGGGTTGAATTTAAAATATAAAGTCTTTGTAGTCTAGTTGGTTAAAGAGTTGTACTTGTTTTGTTAGGTTGCAAGTTCAAAACATACCTCTAGCATTTTTAATTTTATTTTTAACCGTTTTAAATTTAAAAACAGGTCAACCCACAATCCGACTCAAGTATCCAAATTAACCACAGCTCTCGACCCGGCAATCTGGACACTTTAAAAATTAAGCATCATTATATATATAAAGATTAGTTAAGTAAAAAGTTGAACTTATATTAATATTAAAACGTCCCACGTTTATCAAATTTAGTGTTGAATTTAAAATATAAAGTCTTTGTAGCTTAGTTAGTTAAAGAGTTGTACTTGTTTTGTTAGGTTGCAAGTTCGAAACATAACTCTAGCATTTTTAATTTTATTTTTAACCGTTTTAAATTTAAAAACGGGTCAACCCACAATGCGACCCAAGTATCAAATTAACCACAGCTCTCGATCCGGCAATCCGAACACTTTAAAAATTAAGCATCATTATATATATATAGATTTTGTAGTTTTCTGAAGCATAGAACTCAAGATATGAGCATTTGAAATTAGGCCATTTTCCAAACGAGCCCTAAATATTGTGAAAAATATTATTATTGTAGAAAATAATATGTTTGACTATCCCTGAATTTTTTTTAAAATGATTTAGATGTTTTATTGATGAAACAAGGTTGTTTGGTATGAAAAAGAACCTAAAAAGCCTTAAGAAATTTCCAACAAATGTTGAAATTGAAACTTTATATCCAAAATTGGGCATATATAAAGTTTAAGGGCTGAATTGGACATGAAAAATAGTCCAAGGATCAAAATATTTCGAAATTATTGAAAATAATTCGAAATAGAAAGATTCTGATTAAAATTGGACATTAAAAGAGTTCAGTGGTCAAATTGCACATTGGTAGAAAGTTCAGGGACCAATGTAATTCTAAATTAATTAATTCAGAATTAATGTTTGAGGGTATTTAAAATGATGAAAAGTATGAGAGCCAAAATGAACCTTCCTCGGAACTTCAAGAAATCAGAACATGAGTCTAACAGAGTTGGTCGTCTTCTTACTTGCTTCATCCATCATTGTCGGTTCTCAAAATTGAAGCCTTGAAAATATTCTTTGGAGGTGGTCTTCTCAAACTGTCCTCGGGAACTCTCTTTCGTCTTCGCCTCGTCGTTGCTTTAGGTCGTGGAGCTCGTCATTCCAATGAATCACCGATGCAGGGGGATTATCGATGGGAGTCATAGTTCACAAGAATGGAAGGAAATGAAATCAGAACGGAGATTCTCCTATGGATCAATGCTATGTTACAGAAAAAAGAAGAAGAAGAAACCTACTTGAAGAACAAAAGAGGAGGAAGAACAATAGTTGGAAAATAAGTCGTCGAAGAGGATGACTTTCTCGACGGAATCACCTTATAAATGTTCTTGATTTGGTCAGCTCCCAATTCAGGTTCTCTAAGTATGCTTGGAAATCTTTCAAATGGAAAAAGTTTCCTCAAATGAAAATAATGACGAGGGATCCTTATATACCTTTCTCAAGGGTAACTTTGAAATTAATTGGTTTAAGAACTAGTAACTTGGTAATTGAGTTGAACTGACCTATTCATTCACTCAACCAAGTCTTGGTTGAGTTGCTTCTTGTAGGTAACTAACTGGTCATGCTACAATTTAATCTTTGAAACAAGACAAATGATCAAGTGTAGGCCGAGTTACACTTTTTTAAAGTTACGCATCTTCTTGTCTCGGTTGTCAGCCGTCTTATTCATACAGAAACTTCAAATGGCTATAACTTTTCACTCAGATCACCATTGAGACTGAATCAGGATTAATTGGAAATTTATTGAGGTTAGCTAAATATTTTGTCTTGCCCATGAAGTTCAAGACATGCCACAAATTCATGCAATTCACGATGGAACATCATTGGCCCGAAATGAACATTCTGGTTTACGGGAGATCTAGCGTGGGTTGTAGGTCGAGCAATGAGTGATACTTATTCTAAATAGAAATTCAACTCAAAGATCTTTTCAATGGTAGTTCACTTCACCAAATGATCGGATGAGTCGAAAGATATGAATTTATGAAGTCACGTCTAGCTTCAGTTCACTCCAGGATTGAAGTTGGTGTACTTGCATCATGTTGTCGGGCTGCATAGACCACCTTAGCCCTCGAATGGAGACTCAGGACGGGTGTCATTCAATTGAGATCTGTATTAGCTTTCCAACCACATGTATAAATCTATTTTGAGGCCATGTGACTCAAGTTATGAATTTCTAACTGTAAGCATGTCTGGTTTGATCCTATTCTAGTCGCATTGTCTTGTAACATCGATTTTTTAGGGTTAAGTGCTTCGAATCAAAACATAATTCAAATAGGCCTTGTAGAGGTCTCTTCAAACTTTCCAAAACATCCAAGATCATCCAAAACCATCGAGTGTAGCGATCTGATAGAATTTTTGAAGTTGAAGGTCCTTGTTGATCTTCCTTTAGCTAAACAAAACCAAACAAAGATATTTGTACATTTTTCAAATAAAGTGCGCGCCTGACATCAGGATAACGTCACCCGTTCATTTGAATGGCCTGGAAGTGCGAGAGTTTTTGCATTGCCTTTCGTTGACCCAGCCTTTAACCATTCGATTTGACTCAGATTTGATTATTTTCCCTTTTAAAAGTCTTCTACACAACATTACAAACAACAATATTACACTCAAAATTTATAATCTTTTTGACCAGTTAATCTGAACGTATCAAGTCTTCTGAATTCCGACTTTTTATGAAAAGTAGTGTTTGGATTCAAGAACAAGCCTAATAATGGTTGTTCTGTACATTTTGCCAAATAACAATATTATACTCAAAGTAATGATTTTATAAACCGATCAATTTGAAGGTGTTGGATCATCCAAAGTCTGATTATTTTTAATAATTGGCATTTAGATCGCTTTCAAGGGTCATTTTTAGCCGATTTTAAAAAGTATTTTCTAATTTTTATTCTTAATGTTCAATAATCAAGTATGATCATCATACTAGACCGGACAAATTTATTTTAATTTTAGGGTGTAAAAATGGGGTGTTTACACAATCCAAAAGAGTTTCTCATTATCATCCCGAAAAAAAAAAAAGTTTTTAAGATCTATTAAGTTTGTAAGATCTATTAAATTCTAAAATTCATTTATAAGGTCTTCTAATTCATCATCCTCGTCATCAATACCTACATTAATATCATTTCTTTCATTCGAAGATCTCGTTTCCCCATGAAAGTATCAAAAATTATAATTTTGACGGATCTCAAATACAATTAGATGATCTCTAACCACGGTTATTCTCATAAGTTTGATTTGCACACTTTACACACGGAAAAGCAATCAAATCTTTGTTAGTAGACCTAATCGTGAAGTCTATGAAAATTTCAACTCCTTTAATATAATTTGGATCATTTCGACGTAGAGTCATCCAACTTTTATCGAGGATTTCTATTTTAACTAGGAATTAACAATAAATAATGAAATTAAGATCTATCTATTTAATTACTATCAACATATAATCAATTAATTAACCTACCAACCAATTAATGAAATCAACTGACGCTAAGCACATGAGTTAGGGCAGATCAATTCAAAACATAATTATTAAACTTAATAAGTAAAAATCAACATAATAGATAAAATTATTGAAAACAATTTATCATATTTGTTAAATTTAATAAAATTAAAATGAATTTGTCTAGGACAACCCAATAGTGAGGGTCCCATTGGTAAGAGTAGTACCATGTCTATTAAGTTTGATACTTTCTCCTTATGTTTTTCCAAAATAGTTTTGGAGTGTTTCAAAAACCAAGATAAATATGTAAGGTGAGAGGGAGTCACCTTATCTTAGTTCTCTTGTTGGTTGGTAAGGTTACCATTAATTTTGATACAATAAGTGGCTCAAGACACACAATTCATAACCAAAGACACCAAGACACCATACGAAACCCCATTTTTCAAAAAAAAAAAGTTTTTAAGTAAATCTCATTTGATTTGATCATAGGCTTTGTTAAATATCAACTTTCATAACAAAATCATAATTGGTCTTTTCTTTCTTTCTTTTTTTAAATTATGAATAACTTTTTGGACAATGAAAATATTGTCTTAAATTTGTCTACTTTTAATAGAGCGCTATGTTCTTTTGAAATCAAACTGGGCAGAATATTTTGGAGTCTATTGGTAATGATTTTGTAAACTACTTTATAAATAAAATTGTAAAGACTAACCTCAAATGAATTGAGCATTTTGGAATCAAGTCAAACAAATATTTCAACAATGTCAATAAATCCTTAAATAACTATGCTTGTGAAACCGTCTACTCTTGGAGCCTTTATAGAGCTAATTCGAAAAACCATTTTCTTAATCTTAACCACATTTGAAATCTTTTCCAAAGTCTTATTCATATTCTCCTCCGCCACTATAAAAATAGGCTCTGATATCTGAATGCTTCCAGTTCAATCTCTTGATGATCGACTCACAGTCTGAACGGAGTTTAAAACTTTGTAATCAGATTTTTATATTGTCTTTGCATTGTTAAGGTATGGATTTTTGTGTGTTTTTATCTCCCCATTTAATACATTTTTTCACTAGACATCATTGCCCATTATGTTTCTTCCCTCAACCCCAATTTTCTAATTTGTTCTTTAAACTCGGAAACTCTAGTTTGCTAGAAACTAATCCTATCCCTATTCATTTTCATTGTAAGCTCTGCCTTTTTTTTCAATTTCTTTTCTTGAATTTCTTAGGGCATTTATATTACAATCCATAATATTGCTCGCCACTTTGTTAATCACTACTTCTCAACCGTTCAGATGCTCCAAATGCTGTCATGAATTTTGAACATGAGGACGACAATCCTCTTTGTCTACCCAAATTTTCTCAAACATTAATCTTGTTTTTCTTGAATTGAAAAGGACAATCATATAGAAAATAGGGTTGTGGTCTGAACCTTCAAGAGGAAAAGTATGAGCCACTAAGTTTAGATGTACAATCCTCCCAATTGTTATTAAATAAAACTTTATCAATAGCTGATATATGATATTGGTATTGCCTCCATGATTATTTAACCAAGTATAATTACAACCTTTAGGCTTCAAACTCCATCATATCACAATTCTTCATTAACTTAAGAAGATGACAATCATTCACTTTTGCTACTTTATAATTATTGCAAAGAACAGTTGAAGATGAGTAGTCATTAAAATCACCAATAATACACCAACTTTCAGATTAACATATTCATAAATACTAATATTGGAAATCATCCCGTCACACCAAAATTGGGTAAGGGTTTTACAAACAAACTTAACCATATGAGCCCAATATACTGCAATCCCTCATGCACTCTTGCAAGGGGGTAAAGAAACATAATTAAGAAAACCCAGCTTCCTAAAATCTTTCCTAACAAAAAACCTCTTTCTGTCCAGGAGGATCCGAGTCCTTAGTAATTCCAACTTAAGATTTTTATTTAAATACTTGGGTTGTTTTAGAACAACCATCAAAATCTCTTCCGTTTTCAAAGTATGATCTGCATTTTCCTTTTTTTTTTGTTTTAGAAATATTTTTTAAAATATCCAGGATAAAGACTTTCTCTCAAAGATATGTTGCATTTGTTGAGATACTCCATATTTGTTTCCATTTAAGGGTCATCCTCTTCCAATTCTCCAGCATTCAAGCAAACAGCTCTGCCATTTTTAATCGATTCCCTCCTTCCATCCTCCATAAGTATTGACCCTTCTATTCGAGGAAATTTGAGACATTTTTTTCCAGCTGAAGATCTTTAGTCTTTATTTATGATGATGAATGATTTTGATGAGTAGGAATAAACCTTGTTGGAGTAGTTACATTGTTTATTTAAATATATTTTTTTGAGTTTTTTCTACTATCTTACTAGTATCAACAAATGGAGAGAGATACAAATTTGATCATGGTTAACAGTCTACATCTTAATACAAATACATTAATCTTCTTTACAAAAGAACATAGATCAACATCTAAAAATTATTAACTAAAAACAACTTTGTTGTTAGAGTTTTTCATTCATAATTTTGAAGAAAGAAGTTGATCATCTCTCAAGTTCTTAGATTAATAATTTTATTTAACCAAATATGAAATAGGGTTTCTTTCTTAGACTTTTTATTTTATCTAATTTTTGTTCAGTAAAATAAACATGTAAAATAAATACAATAACATTGTTTGAAAACCTCTAACAATTTTTTTTTAAATATCTTATTAGGGTATTAATTTAAATTAAATAATATTCTAAGTATATATTTAACAAATTTAATAACATTTGTTTTCAGGTCCAATAATTATTAATACTACTTTATTTCTTTATTTTTATTTGAATAGTTCATCCTTTGCTTAAAAAAAAGTTCTTAGAATAGTTTTTTACTAAAATCTAAATAATTTTCCACATTAATATTTTAGTAAGATAAAAATATATTTAATATAATTATTCATTTAAAATAATCTGATTACTGTGTTATATTGTGTTGCTTTAAAAGATAAAAACTTGTTTTATTGATCCAATAATAGCAAACATTCCAACCTAATAGTGAAAACCTAAAACAAACAAAAAATTAAATTATGACAATATTGGTCATAAATTTAACCAAAAACTACTCACGATCACCACATTTGTGATCACCCAAAATCTGTTTACACATAAATACAAAAATATTATCAAATTCAAAACAAACCATATAAATAGGAGTAACAATGGATCAAATTAGTCATGCATCAATTATCCTCAATCAAGACCATATATTAAATATTTGATAACAGACCTTTTACATCCAATAAATCATATTTGTAAATTAGCTAAACCTTTTTAATAATCAAATACACTAATAACAAACAAAAAACAAAAATATAAAGTTGATGTATCTGTAAAAGAGCTCAACTTTAATTAATATATTTCGAGAATAAATCGGATTAATTCAGTTATTTGAATAGACCCTTATATCCGACTCCAACATATCGATCTTTATTGTATCAAAATCCTATAACCAACTGACAGATCAAATGGTTTTCATTTCGAATTGAGTCAGTACAACAGATGGACGGCTAGGATAGGTTTAATTGCCTACTCCTCCTAATACAAACAGTTATTTCGAAAAACAAAAACCAGCTAGCTCCCAGACCTAATACAAGCAATCATTTCGAAAAACAAAGACCAAATCTCCAAACCTAATAAATCAATCCAATAAACACCTAGTTCAAATGTCTGGGAGAATGAACTGAAATTATCATTACATCTATTCTCATCAATTATCATGTCTTAATCGAAACACTAAGACCAACCAAGACATTTTAACTCAGCACATAAACCAAACTAATAAGATCTACCAATATCTCTATAATACAAACTAATAAGATCTAACAATTGTTACTTAACCTAACTTAATTATTTAGATTCAGCTCTAATTCTAATTATGTTCTACAACCTAACACAATTCAGTAACTTGACTCAATAATAATAAGAACATTCAAATTCAAAAGACAACTATAACCCTGAAAATTAATCAACTTACATCATTATCAGGGTAAGAAGGCCTTTTAAGTACCTTTCCAATATCAATTCCCACATTTGATCAAATCTACTCATGAGCATCAGTACTTAAAATTCATTAAGCACTAACCTTTTTACTCTTATCCAGATTGCACACAAACTGGAGGTCAGTCTACTTCCATTGAAGGTTGTATCTGCACATCAATCAACAAAGAAAATCCACAAGAAGGCTATATGATCATAGTAGCAGCATGTTAAGAGAGTAGTTTAGCCACAACAAGACAAAAAAACAAAAACGAAAAAACTTCAACCCTGTGTTTGCAATCATTAAGAGACATGCAGATCGTCTTAACCAACAAATATTCAAGATTTGCCATAACACAGTAGCAAAAAATAGTCTTAAGGCTGCTGCATATGTTAAAATGGGGAATTTACAAGAAAGATAGATACACTGGTAAATATGCCGACAAAGCATGTGCAGGTTTTGTTTTTCAATTGCTTGTGTACGTACACAGATATACAAACACTTGAAAATTGATGTCAATCTTCAAAATTCATATTATTACCTTATAAAATTCCCCCATGTCTGAATCCACTTTCACCACACTCCCCGCCAGAATCTAGACCGCAAGGGGAATCATACCATTTTGAATTCTCTGGATAAAAGCTGTCAACAAGACCTACATCTGAAACAACATTCTCATCCTGCCTAAAAGGCTTTCTCAATTTCGACTCCTCCTCACACTTCAACCACCTTTCAGGTTTGTTACTTCCCAGAAGATCCTTCTCATCCCACGTTACCACATCGCCGAGTGTTCGGCTAAAGCTCTCTTCTTCTTCACCTTCTTCGAGCAATTCACCATTCTCCTTACCCCAATGTGCTAGATCATTCTCACCTACCAACATATCATCCGATTGATCATGCCTGTGATCAGAAAGCAATCCAAATGGTTTCACTTGATATTCTCCTACTGCTCTAACCTTATTGACAATCTCGCTCAAATCTTGTGAAGCCAAACCTAAAAGCTCATCTGGGTATTTTGAAATACTCCCTTCAAGTGATCCGACTAAATTTCTTAATTCTTGAATTTGCTGCGAGACTAAACTTCGTAGATCCCCCGTATCCTCCTTCCTTATGAACCCCCCTAAAGTCTCATTCTCCATTTCCTCGCTTATCCCATATACAGTGTCCTGATCAAGTAAAAATCCTCCTTTATGCCCAACAACTCGATGGATTATCCTTGCATTGCCATCCAATGGCCCTGGCTCATGGCCAGAATGGACTGCAAATAGCTTAAATATAGCTATTCCCTCTTCTTGATAGATAAATGTCTTATCTTTCTCATTGTAATTAGCAATTGGTACTATTGCCCTAATACGAAATCCACATCCACAACGCTTGGATGCGTAAGGTTCCCTTTTCAAAATCTTGGATTTCTTTGATGAGGCTGGCTCTCCTGCTCTGTGGCAAGCGTAGTCCTTCACCTCTGCCATGAAAGGCTTATATCGAATATACTTCTGCCTTATGCATAAAACAACTTTGTGTTTTGCTGCTAACTGTTGTAACCTGTGTGGGACTTCTTTAGCGGGGACATCGAACGATTCTGTGTACTCGAACCTTCTCCGTTTGTTACGAAGCATTGAACCAGATGAGTCTGAGCAGGCAGGACATGCGGTAACACATACCCTAATGAATGATTCAGGAATGCCATAAAATTTAGCACCAACTGTCCAAACCTGCTTAATTCTCTCTATAGTTTCCTTAAGACCTAAATGTTTCAAATCAGCATCACCATGAAAACTCATAACTATATCCTGCCACTGATTAACATGTGACACGAATTGATTCAAATTGTTCTTGAAGCACAAATAATCGTTACCGTGAGCATCAACGTGCACATTGAGCTTCTCCTGTATCCTCTTCCAAGCAGTTAGGTAAGCTGTATCTTCATTCCGATCTTTCCACACCGAACGCCAGCTAGCGAGGACGTGCGGAGGGGTTACCGCTCGGATCTCATCAGGCATCGCTAATCGTCCTTCTAGGATGCAACGAATCATCATGGCGTGCGATTCGCCATTGAATGTGTAGAACTGACTTGAAGTGTGAGGCTCGGGGTTAATGAAACCCGGACGATGAACCCTAGGGTTTTGTTCATCCAAGGAATGACCGTTGTTGTTGTTGTGGGAGAGGACGGAGGAATCGACACCGTTTAGACTTCCAGAGACGTCATCGGCGTCAGAAGAGGTATGGCTAATGGAATCGTCATCGTCTTCGTCGCGGAAAAGGACGATCTCGGACATGGGTGGGAGAGGAAAAGGCTGGTCGTGATTGTGATCCAAAATCAATGGCTCTGAATCGACGGCATGAGCAAGGATGGGGGAATCGAGATGATTTTCAAAGAGATCGTTGTTGTCTGCTTTGGTCGCGTTCATGGCACCGGAAGCTATCGACAGGTTTCAATCTACACACAAAAAAGACGCACACTCTCTTTCTCTCTGTCTGTGTCGTGTTGTCAGTTTTATTTTTTATTTTTTCGTCGGCGGTTTAAGTTTAATCTGAATCGTGACTTTTTATTAGACCTTGTTTGGTTATATAAGAGATCTATCGATAATCTAGAGAGATATTGAGAAAGACAATTTTTTTATTTTTAATCATTATTAATTTATTTAAAATATAAAATTTTATTGAAATTACATTTTTAAAGTATATATATATACATATATTTAAATTTTATATACCGATATTTTTTATTTTTTATTAATAATTTAAATAATTTAATAGTCTATCACCCGAATTTATAAAAATTATAATAAAATTATGATTTTTGTTACTATTGAGAACTAGCATGAGTTAGGGAAACATTTGGTGGATTAATCTGAAATCTAATCCGATTCCGAAATACTAATTTGGATTGGATATTTTGGATCGGATTAAATTCAAAATAATTAACCCCATGGTGAAAATAACTGTTTTAATTTAGTTTTAAATAAATAAAATCAAAATAACTAATCCATGAGAAAAACTCAATTAATTAGGATTAATTATTGTAGTAATTAATTAAATTAATTAAGGTTAAGGCTAAAACAAAAAAAATAAAATTATTTGGGATAAATGTTGTACCCATTTTATCTCAAAATAATTTTAGAAGAAATTAAAAAAAATAAAATAAATAATTTAGAATGAATTGTTGTATCCATTTCATCTAAAAACAATTATGTATTTAACCCTAAAAATATACAAAAATTAAATAAATTGGTAAAATATTTTCCATATTTATTTTAATATTTTGTGAATTTAAAAATATCATAATTAAAGTCAAAAGAGTGAAAGAAAAATCAATTTCAAACGAACCCTTAAAGATTTAATATAAATAAATAAAATCATGATCGGGTGTAGCCGAAACTGGAGGAAGAAAGCTACAGCCGAAGACAGGGCCATTAGATGAGCGATGGATCTCATCCAACGACCTAGGCACACCCGCGTAGTCCGTTGCAACGAAATAAACGCACGCCCGCGCCGCACCTGATTGTGTAAATCTTGTTAGCCAGATCGCTAACGGGACGACCAGACGCATTGGCGCCTTCACGGAACGCCAACAGAATGCACTAAGGCGCATGAAACGGCGTCGTTTCATGCGCCACCTTCGTCTCCAACGCGTCGCTGGAGTGATAAACATCAAAGACCCGTATTTAATTTTTCCTTTTCGGAACTCCCTCATTAGTCAACCATTTCGGTTGATTTAAAGTCTGAAATAATCACCCTACAATGATGATCATTTCTTTTACAAGAATATGAATGATTCATCCTTATTCCGACCAACTTGAGGAAGAACAGTCAAAATACCATAAATGGATTTTGGTTGATCCAATCCAATTAAAGCCTCAACCGACCTTGGGCAATTGTAAATATCCCCCTGAGTCGATTCGAATGTAAGAGATCCACTCTCCACCTTCTAATCATCGATATTCAGAAATCCACCAATACAACTTCAAGTTTTCGGATTTTTTGAAAATTTTGGATAAGGTCTTAAAGCTTGGATCTGAGCATCCCAACAGCTTCCCTAAGGTCTAAGGAGTGTTCTTCAATCCTTCTTAATGTTTCAATCACCCTCTAATTCATATTTATAGTTTGAATTTGAAATTTTTATATTTCAAATTGCATAAGCTTATATGTTTGTTGTTTATGATGTTTTATAGTTAATCTTAATCCTAGGATCATTTAGAAACTATCTAGATAAGATAGAATCGATCAATCGGTCTTAAAAACAAAAACCCAAATTTGAAATTTTAAAATCAAAATTCGGGTTTATTATTCTTGGGCTAATTCTGTTGAATCACAGCCCAGAAAGCATCCCAATATGACTGTTTGGATCATATTTGATCCATCCTGATCATGTTTGATCAAAATAAAAAAAATGAAATTTGTTTAGTTTTTGATTTGGTCAAACGATCGGTCAGTGTTCATGTTTTAGTATCAATCACGTATATATGAGGTATAAGAAAGCTATTGAATAGTTCATTTCACCTCAAAACAGCCTTAAAATCAAAAATCCAATTTTTGATCACAAACTGTTTTGAACGATTTGATCATCATCCATGTTTATCAATACCTTGAGATGATGATCAACATGTTCCTAGGATCTTTGTGAAGCTACCCAAACCCTTGGATAAAAAATTTCAAGCTAAAAAACGAATTAAAAAAAAAAACTTTTAGGTTCTTGAGGACCGATGCTTGTTAGCCTAGGACCGAGAGATCCAATCGAGAATCATTGATCCAGACCGAAACCTAGGACCGAGAAATTTGAACTTAGGATCGAGAGGTCTGACAGATGTTCTTGAGTTAGGACCGAGATATTCGATTGATGTTTTTGAGCTAGGACAGAGATGTCCGACCGAGGATTTTAATCTAGGATCGAGAGGTCCAATTTAGGATCGAGTATCCCTAAATCTAGGACCGATGAACTTAGCCTAGAGTTAACTCAGGACTGGTGAGTTTATACACCTAGACCGATGAACTTAACCCAGGGCTAACCTAGGATAGATGAGTTTATACACCTAGACCGGTAATTTTAGCAAATGACAGAGAGTCCTTGGCACCTAGATCGATAGACTTTGGTACTCCGACCGAAGATCTCGAGCCTCGACCCAGACTGAGAGTTTTTAGACCCCGACCCATAAAAACAGACTTAATGCCTAGGACTCCGGCCCTAAGGCCTGTTTGGTTCCACTTTTCAAAACCCAAAATTATTTTTGTAATTTTGGGACCCCAAACTATTTTCTAAAAATTCCATAAAAATAGAAAATTATTTCAAAATATTTTGGGATATTTCCTCAAGAAATATTTTGACTAAGGCATGTTTGGTGTTTATTTCTAAACCCTAACATCCTTAAAATTACTAATGTTCTTCAGGTATAATCCTACATAGTTATCATTAGTAACATGTACAAGCATTTTAAATATTGTTTTTTAAAATATTTTAAACAACGCTAAACCTAGAAGCATGACTAGGACCGGAAAAATAATTTGTTAAAACTCAAACGTTATACAACTGATCTTTAAAAGGCAACTTTATAAGTAGAGACCGTTTTAGAACGGGTACAGAGGATGAAGCGCAAAAGTTTTTTTCCAAGTATCGCCAAACTACGAACTAAAAGAAAACTTTAGTCATTACGTTTGTATACGTATGCCAGCTTTTATTGATTTTCAAAAACTAATTGGCGACTCTTTTTCAAAATAAATAATATTTTAAATTAATCACGTTTAATTAATTTAAACTAAGGGATTTAAAAAAAAAAATTATGATTTGATTACCACAAATCCCCGAATTATTTAAAATTGAACCTCGAATACAAAGGATTTTTTCGGAGTTATAAAAGTAGGTGTAATTTAATATATTATAAAAATATAATATTATAAAAAAATAAGTTAAATATTTTACAAATTATAAAAAATAATTAAATAAATTTATGATATTATTTATTTACCCACTTATACAAATATCATTCTCAATCAAACAAGAAAAAATCACCTAAAATAATATTATTTGAATCAAAAACTACTATATTTATGATATTATATATTATGAACTTTTTTAAAGATGAAACAAGCACTAACTAACAAAATTAAGAAATTGAATTAATTGAACATCCAGAATTAATAATATCTAAGCACATATAGAATGTCAAAGTACCAGCTACAAAGTGTAGCACGACCAAGGTCGGCCCTAGTGTAGGACGAATTGAACTAGAGTCACCCTTCCCATGGGCCATCCTATTTGCAATAAAGATATTTAATGATGTGAAGGCTTGAAGACATGAATAAAGATAAATATAACAGAGAAAAAACAGATAAATAAATGTTAGAGTGAGGTTCTTGAACCAAAAACATAACCAATTACATTATATTCATTTTTTTATAATTTTTATTGTTATAATATTATATTTTTTATTTTTTAATAAAAACAAATATATTTTAGAATAAATTAATTAGATATTTCGATTTCTATTAACAACAATCTAATCAGAAAAATTAAAGAGAAGTAGACTCACATCAACTATTGTGAAGTTGCACTTCTCAACTTTTAACAAGCGACGACTATTTCTTCTAAATAAAACATTTTATCAATTTAAATTATGTTTTAGTCATGTGTCTCCTCTAGTTTAAAAGTGTTTTTTTACTAGTGCGAAAAAGATCAAATTTAATGAGGTCTTCTCTTCCTAATTAGAAAACAATTTATAGTAACGATTAATTTCCTATTGTTGTAACATAAAAAAGTTTAAATAATTCAATGATACGTCTAAGTAAGTTCTAATCAAGTTTCGATCAATTAAAGAACAAATTTGTAAGAAGATTGAGAGAATGAATAGAAAAATTAAGAAGTTCTAGTTGTCGATTTCACATCCTTGTAGTTGTAAAGAGGCCCCCGAATGGGCAACCTTATACATTTCTTTGATGGTTATGATGTTGAATTTCCTTTGTATTTCGTTTTTTTTTGTGTGTGTGTTAGGTTTCACTCAAACTTTTTTTCATGTTAGTGTTACAACTTATGAAAATGATTATAGCAAGAAGATGACATTAAGATCTGAATATGAGCAAATTAAAGTAAAAACTTGGATTGATCTGATTAAAATATGTGATGATGATATATATAAATTAATAAAATTTGATATCTTGATTGAGCATATATGTTATAATGAGAGAAGATGAAGGTGGTTGCGTGAAGGAAGCTATGAAATCATGCATGGTGTGTTGGTTTTGCAAAAACATCATATCTCTAGCTTAGAATCCAGTCATAATCTTTCTCTCATTTTCTTCAACATTTCACTCAAATCATCATCTTTTCAAGGAACTTGCATTCCTGCAACAATGGTACTTCAGGTTCTGGATCACCTTTCTAGCTATACAATTTAGTCAATTATCTTGTTGGCAAGGGTTTATGTAAATAAACTTGAGTTTATTTTAAAAAAATGTTAATATTTATTTATATAGTGATATTAAAAAATTTAAAATTTATTAATATATAATGGTACTATATTATTATTTTAATTAAATAGAGGGTATTTTTGGTTAAAGCATTGAATAATGTAATTGATAAGAAAAGATGAAGTGATATTTAATTACGGTTGAATTTAAAGAAATTAACTAAACAAAACTTAAATTTTAAAAATAAATTATGATTTTTCATTTCGATTCTCCCTAAAAAAAAATCATTTTCATTTAAAAATGGTTATTAATATTGTGGAGGAAGTGTTAGTCACTGGGGAGGAAAAAAGCAAGTGAAACTATTAATGATTAATTGTTTTTCTTATTTTAAATTAAGTTGGTTTAAAACTTTAATTTTAACTTAATGCATTATAAGTGAATAAATAATAAATTTATTTCTTTAAATTTTCTAATTATTTTAATTTACATTATTATTTAAAAAAAAATTAACTTTTTAAATATATGTGATTTTGGAATTGGGCTAGTGAGGAAGAAAGCCCACTAAAGTTCGCCTCGGAATAGTCATATTGAACACCTTAATTTAATCAGCAGCACTTTTATTTATATTTTTAAAAGTATGATTCTTTAATTAGCAAACAATAAATTAACAAAATAAATAAATTTGTTATTATATTTTAATTTATTAAGTATATTTTATGTTATATTATAAATATAATAATTTTGGAATTTTATTAATAAAATTTATTTAATTTTGTTTGTTAAATATTATGTTAATTAATATATATATTATACTATAAGATTCAAACTTTATTAATGTAAGGTGATCAAATATATCAAGTTGGATTCTCACTAACTTAAGTCAAAATGGTTACAATGAAGACTATCTTTTAAATATTAAAAAATTAATTAATTTATGATCCACATCTCTTTAAGTAGTATATTTTATTTGATATGATATATCTCAATAGATAATTATCTTCATACTTTTATTTTTTACAAAATAAATGTATTAATTTCATAATTTGTATTGTTATATCAACCCCTTTAAAGCTCACTCTTTTATACCAGTTAGAGAATACTCCCGGATGCTATGAGAGTTATAAATTATAAACCAATTATTTAAAAATAAATTATTTGAGATATATACACATCAAAAATATAACCTTAATCATAGAAATATATATTAATTTTTACTTTTTAGTTTTAAAAATTTGTAAACCTTCTTAACTATTTAATGTTCCATCACAATTTATATTATTAATTTTTTTTTTTTTAATTTAAGATTGTACACACAAAATAGTTAGTGTAAAACATGTGCTCGGATTGACTAGTTTAATTTATTTTTAATTTTAATGAATTTTAAAAACCTTTTAATATCCTCTTTCGTATTTTATCATGATTATTTTAGAAATCTAAGATGAGTCATTCCTTTAATTTAATTAGTGAGTTAGTAATAGAATAATATATATATATATATATATATATATATATATTATTAGTTTTTTTCTGGTAGTACAGTAGTACTCAATCACGATAATCATCGAGGCTGCTCCTTGTTTGGGGAGCACATCCCTTAAATTATAAAACACATTTATTTTATTTAAATAATTTGTTGACAAATAGTAATGTATACAATTGTTTGTGTATAATACCTAGGTTTTGACCACACGAATGCACAAACAAAAATTTAACAACAATGCTTCCCCACTTGTCCAATGGCCATATTTATTAATTTTCCTAATTATTTCTCTTATAAAAAATAGCTTAGTCACTAAAAATGGAAAAATAAATATAGCAACAAGCAAAAAAATATTCATAAGAACAAAATAAACAATCAAACCACAAAATAAACATCAACCTTTAAACAAAATGAATTCATATGTGAGTAATGGTTTTAGTTACTATGAAGGAGTTCCACAATATTGTAGGTAATATCAAATAGGGTTAGCAAATTTCTGACCCAATACAAAAATACGACTAAATCCAACACGAAAAAATTTAATTGCGATAATGTATTTTTTTAGTTTAGGTCGACTCGTTTAACTTGATTAATAAACAAGTTAAAATCAGATCGACCTTAAATGACCTAATCAACCTGTTTACAATTTTCTTTTATAGGGTTTTGTGTTTGTCATTTCCTTCTTATTTGAAATGAAGGAGATTTGTGATTTAACTTAGTTAAATTTTTTATGTCATTTTAATCTGAAATAGAAAAATGCAATATTAATTAAATCGAGTTGAGTTGGGTTCAAATCAATTACAAATAAACATATTAGGTTCAGGTTAGAGATTTTTACCCGAATTATTAAACCGATTATATTCAAATTAGTAACGCTCAACCACAATCTGAACCCGACTTGAATTGACTAGTATCAAACACAACTTAACGTTAATCTATCTACTTAGATAATAGTTTTCCTTAAATATTAAAGGATCGTGTCTAATACTACTAGACCACTCGAGATTTAAGGGCATTTGTGAATTTGTTTTTGTCAATTCTATTGAAATGTTTCTTTTTAAATTTTGCATGTCATATTTTGTATATTATATTTTCATATTTCAGATGAATGTAACTTGACTGATCTATGACAAATATTATTATTAATTCTTTTATATGATTTACTTTTTTCTTAGGATAAATGTAGATTAATGATAGAGAGTCTTTTATTTAGAAAAAAAAACTAAGCCACCAAAAAGTCACACTAACAATTAATATATAGTCATGCTTGTAATATCTATATAAGTCAGGCCTCAATTCCAACACAAATCATAATAAGTGTATCATAAAACAAATTGTTTTTATTATTATTTAAGTTTACACAAATATTTAAGTAGTAATATTTGATGGTATAAAGACACAAATATCTTTCCTTAGAATGAAAGGCTTTGACATTATTTTCCCAATGTGGCTAATACAAGGGACAAACTTGTTAGACACCCACATGCTTACCTCTCTTAATATTTATACATGTTTATACCAATTGCTTTGGTTTCACTCTTCCTTCCTTTGTTTCTTTCTTATTTTCCTTGATTTTCTTTTCTAATGTCATTTATCCTTACAATTAATTATTGTCAAATAATGTTGTATCTTTCCAATTTATTATGTCAGTCAAAACTAACCCTTAAAAGTATTGTAATAAATAATCACTCATTTATAATATCGAGCAAATATAGTATTAAGACACTTAGACCAATCAAGTGCTTTCAACCTACTCCTTTCGATTTTTTGTTCCTTGTATTATACTTGTATTTTTGAGGCATTATATCGTAACTTAATTTGTCAAATGTTGAGATGATTCGTGGATAAATTTAAAAATAAAGTATTTAGAATATGATCTTATCAAAACAATCTATTTTTACATCAATAACATACTTTACCAAATAACCCCAAGATTAAACAAGATCCATTTTGAAAGTTAAGACTCAATTTTGAGGAGGTCAATGTGATAGATCGAGGTAGGACAGTTTGAGAGTCAATAATCATTTTGTTTTTTTTTGTTTTTTTTTTTTAATGTCAATCTTGACAATGAGAAAGACATGTCTATATATATAGGTGTGTAACTTTTACACTAGAAAGTAAATAATCATACATGTCTTTAGTTGGTATAGAGTTTTAGCTAGTGATGATTTCATTTTCACACTAGACAATATGCATGTACTTATAATATGGATATCATAACTTTTATTTATACTTTTCATTAAAATTTATTTATTTATTTTTCTAATTTACAAAATTAGGGCAATTTCTCACGGTTATAACTCCATATTTCAACTTAGGTGCTAGATAAGGCTTTTATCACTTGAGCAAAAAATTTGTTTTGCTCCTTCAACTTACATCAAAAATTTGTTTTGTTTTCTCAACATAGATTATGTTCAATATGACTTTCTAAACTTTTAAAAATTGTTCAAATGACTTATTTATTTTATCATTTTTTTGTTAACTCCATTAAAGTATTGATATTATTTAAAAAAAACATTTACACTAATTGTGATTAAAAAGATGCAAAATTTTGATAAAAAAAACTTAAGCAAGATATTGAATCATTTTTAAAAGATCAGATAAAAGTAATAAATGGATATAGTGAGCTTGTTTGATTTTGAGATTTTGGTTTAATCTGGGTTTAAATAAGCCTTATTTGACTTAATATTTTTAAAATTTAATAATTATTATATCGTCTAAAAGATGAGATAGAAAGCCAAAGAAAATATATTAAATAAGAGTATTTTGATATTGTATAGATAAATGTTCAATAAAATAAAAATGAAAAGAGATAAAATATTAAGTTTTCAATAAATAAATAATAATAACAAATCAATATCAAACCAGCTAGGAGTTAATGAAATAAAATGAACTTTTATCCTTAAATTATAATACCAATGTGAATTGGATATTATTTAGAATCCTGTTATTTGTATGATATGTTACTTGTTTTGTAATTTTTTTTTTATTAATTCAAGTATGCAAAAATTAATTTACAAATAATATAATATAACATATAAACATTAAAAATAGTAAACGATAATCTAAACATTAAATAATATATTAAATTTGTAAAAATTAAGACATTGTTCGATTTGAATTTTTTAAATAAATCAAACATTATTTCACTTCCCTCTCATCCATTACATTATTCAAATCATTAACCAAAATACTAAAATATCATTTATTTTAAATTGTTATTTTTTTATTTTATTTATATATATCAATAATCTATAAGTTTTTTTTACTAAAAATAATCATTATTTTCTCAAAATTATCAATAATTATTATTTTATTTTCCTTTAAGTTTTTAAATAACCCCAATTTGAATAAGGCCTAAAATTACAACGAAGATAATCCAACAATCTTGCATTCTTTGAGGGTGACTCCAATTAATTATGAACTCGTTGAGTTTTATAAGGATGAGTGAGGAGGTAAAGTAAATCGAACAAACCAATTTAATGTTGTCGGAAGAATCTCTATCAAATATTTTGGGCGACAATACAAATTGTCCTTTTCCATGTGTTGATTAGCAACACCAAATTTTTTTGTCAAAACATAACTAACCATCTACATATATGATCAAAATAATGAGAAAGACATAAAAAAAATTATATACATATATATATCTTTTGCATTGTTCAGTTTTAATAATCATTCAAATATCATTTTATTCTTCTTTTCATTAATTATCTTAGGTCTGGTTCGGTTAGGTTTTTTTTTAAAAACCAAGAGAGAGAAAAATTGATTGATAGGTGATGATTTTGAGGAGGTAATGATTATTTTTGGTAAAAAAACTTAAATGGTATTAATATATATAAATAAAAAGTAAAATAATAATTTAAATTAGAGGGTATTTTAATATTTTAGTTAATGAAATGAGTGATGTGATTGTTAAGAATTGATTGATTGGAAAAGTGATTTGGTTTGGATTTTTTAAATAACCCAAGGAGAACAAGGCCTTACTCAATTAATTATGCATCGTTATATTTTAGATGATTTAAATAATCCAACACCATTTTACATGTTTTTAATCCATTAAATCACTCAATTAATTAGTCAAAATATTAAAATATTTTTTTAAAAATTATTAATATATATATATATATATATATATATATATATATATATATATATATATATATATATATATATATACCCTTTAAATATTTTTACCAAAAAAATATCATTATCTCTTTAAAATAATCACAAATATTATTATTTTTTTCCTTCCAAATTATTCAAATAACCTTTACCAAACAAGCCCTAGAACCAAAATATTAAAATAATTTTATTTTAAATTATTATTTTTTATTTTATTATATATATAATATTCTTTCAGTCATTTAAAAAAAACAAAAAAAAAACTAATAAATAAATAAATCAACCCTTAACAAAATTATAATATTTTTTTTTCTCTATCCAAATTATTTAAATAATTTTAATCCTTCTAAAAATAATAAATATTATTTCAAAATAATTAATGAAATTAAAAATCTGAAAAATGAAAGTGAAATGGATGATGGAATGTGGTAACAAACAGTAAAAGGGTGCGGATTCATAGGCGTTTGGTAACGGATTAGACTTTTAGAGTGAGAGGAACTGTTCCACGTAAGCAGCCACTCATCAGTCCTGAAACAATAATTGGTCACATCATTACACGTGTCGGTCAAACGTTAAACCTATTGACGAGGAAATTTATAGTTGCTTCTTTTTCACACTACACGTTGGACAAGAACCGGACGGCGCGGTCACTGTACCGCCGGCCGGTACTTACTGTTACAATTCCGTTCTCCTCCGTTTCATTCATTCTCCTATCTAATCTAATCGCCATTACTTAATACTAAATTAATTTTAAAATTTAAATTAACATAATATTTTATAAAAATATGTTAAAAATTATAATGTGGGTCCCAATTGAATGAGGATGAGGTCATCACCTATCCAGCCGTTACGTTAGGGATCATCACCGACTCAACAGAGACGGTGAGATATGCTGAAATATTTATTTTTATTTTCTCTTTTTTTAATTAGCATCTTAAGAATTAAGATAGATTAACCCAGTTCCAAATAATTAGTTGATTTTTTTAAATTATAAATGACACTTATTTTGAATAATATATATATATATATATATATATATATATATTTAAGTTATAACAAACTAGCATTCTTACTATTTTTTAATAATTATTTTAAATTATTGTTTATTAGTTCAAATTATCATGTTAATTTTAAGTGACAATTTTTCTTAATTTTATTCTTTATAAAATTAAATAAGTAAAACAAAATTCAAGGTACAAATTAATATCATAGGGATGGGATGGTTTCCTAAATGTTCTAATTCTTTGAAGCCTTCAAGATATTCTATCAAACATGAGTTGTCTCCAATTTTGTTAAATTATTATTATTTTTGTAATTTTAATGTTACAATATTATATACTTTTATAATTTTTTTAGAAAAAAATATAATGAGGAATTGCAAAAATTAAATAACTTAGTACTTTATCTCAGTTCTCGGAGGTATAATGTATTGGTATGACAAAATGATATTTCACTAATATTAGACAAATTAACAAGTCTTTTCCGATCTCCCGTGTTTATTAGTACTTTGATCATGTCTTAAAACGATGCAATGTTTATTTTATTTTATTGTGTTTGTTTTTGTTCTATTTTTTGGATCTGAAGTTTGTGTGATTTTTGATGCATTTTGTGTTATAACATTATAATTAATTATGAAAGACTTGTTCTATTCTTTTAGCACTCATTTGTTGAGTTCTCAAATTTCAAGACAAGCATGCATGAGAGTACTGTTGAGCTCCATAGAGCTTTAAGTTTTTCTAATATTTTGTTATTTATTTATTTTGATATATCATAATTAAACCTTCAACAAACTATATGTTTTCTTATATTATAATACAATGTCCTGAATTTCACATATAATTACTCTATTTTAACAAACAAACAAATAAAAAACTTAAGTTTTTTTTATTAAGGAATAAAAGAAGACTAACATGACACCCCACAACTATGGTGCTGCTTAAACTCAAATTGTTTCGAATATAATCAAACTCGTAACATTTTGGTCTCTTAATTCGACTTTTACCAATGAGCTATTTCTATAAAACAAAATATAGTTACTTATCATATAAATCTCAAACAAAGTAATTATACTTAATGAACCCAAACACCACATATAATTACTTGAATATATATGATCCAACTCTAACAACAATAAAAATATAATATCCCAAATAAAAATATACTTTTGTAAACTTTTCTTTAAATAAAATCAACCGTTTCAATAAATAAAGTAGTAAATTAATACTTTAAAATATAAAATTTGAATAAAAGTTTCTTCTTTTTCAATTAACAATTCAACCAACTAATATAACGGCTGATCAACATGTGAAAAGTATAAACAAAATATTTTTAGTTTATTTCTTCATGTTTCCAGTAAAGCATCATTGTTTGTTCACTCTAAAGTTAAAACGTTTTTTTTTGTTTTTAAATTATCTATTTTTATGTGATAACTTGATTAATAAAGAAATTAAAGGGTTAATAACTAGGTTAAGTTATTAAAGTAAACTAAATACATATTCACGAGATAAATGAAGAGATAAAAATTATATATATATTATAAGAAATTAAAAAGAAAAGAAAGGCAGCTGGCTTATCGCATGTTTGCTTCACGCAAGCAGCTAAATGGGTGTTTGCTTCATCGCGTGGCTTTAAAGTCTTCACTTAAAGTTCAAACAATACACTCATCTTTCTCTCTCTTTCTCTCTCTTTCCTTTACCAAACCCTTAAATCTACAAAACCCCATTAATCTCTCCTTCTGTTTCTCTCCCTTTTCCTTCTTCAATCATTGTAATACAATATTTTGACCTAGAAATCAATCAACTAGCTAATCCAATGAGTGCAAACCCATGCACCGGCGGCGGTGCCAGCTCCGGCGGAACTAGCAGCGGCGGCGGAGGAGGAGGCGGCGGCGGCGGCGGTGGTGGTGGTGGTGGTCCATGTGGTGCATGTAAGTTCTTGAGGAGAAAGTGTGTGGCTGGATGTATATTCGCACCTTACTTTGATACCGACCAAGGAGCAGCACATTTTGCGGCGGTTCACAAAGTTTTCGGAGCTAGCAACGTTTCCAAGCTGCTACTACATATTCCTGTTCATAAACGACCAGATGCAGTTGTTACTATTTGCTATGAAGCTCAGGCTCGACTTAGAGACCCTATCTATGGCTGCGTTGCTCATATCTTTTCCCTTCAACAACAGGTATTTTTATTTTATTTAAAACAAACAAGTCCTAACATTTATTCCTCGTGAAAAATTACATCATTGTCCTTGCTTCTCTTTGAAAAACCTCATTGCATCATGTGTATACACCAACAAAAGAATGATGTAACACTATTTATAGAGGAGAGATAACTTGTATATTATATTCATGCATGTATTAATGTTAATTTGTATATACATGGATTTGTTTTTTTTTTTATAGATTAAAATGAGTTTTTTAAATTTATTTTATAACTTATGAGAGGATTTGTTAATTGAAGGGTGAATTATTTGAGCTTAATATTTGGTTTTTATTGTTAAGTGGTAGATATTTTGATTAACTATCTTTTGTAAACCGATGTTATAATATATACTAACCCTTTTTTTTTTTTAATGAAAAAGATTAAGAAGTTTCAAATAAAAGATGTGAATTTATGGGTGGGAGAAGTGTGTGGACAAAAGAAAGTTTAAGATTTTGGAAATATATGAAATTAGAGTCATAGTCAAGACGGTTAAGATTGATTCGTCCTAAATGCATGTATATGTCTTTTTTTCACTTTCTCAATAAAAAAAAGTTGCACCAATTAAGAAAGGTCCTATGAATGTATATTTTCTAGTTGGATGGACAATTTCATTTCAAGAAGCAATCATATAAGTAGAAATTGTACTTAAAATAGCTCTAACTCCATTTCTAGATTATAATTAAGGTTGTAACTTATAATTATTTATGTATGTAACATTATTAACCTATTGTTATTCTAGGTTGTGAATCTACAAACAGAGCTTTCGTACTTACAAGCTCATATATCGACTCTAGAGCTTTCGCCTCCGATGCAACCTATGCAAACGCCCCAGCTAACTCCTTCTCCTCTATCATTGTCGGACCTCCCTTCGAGTTCGTTTCCAGCCATGTATGATTTGTCATCGCTATTCGATATTCCTATATTGTCTCAACAATCTAATTTGTGGGGGATGAATCAGCACCAAATGGGACATAGAGCTCCGGTTAATGTTGTGTCTTCGTCTGGCGGCGTTGGAGGTGGAAGCGGTGGTGGTGGTGGCGGTGGTGGTGCTGGTGGTGGCAGCGGTGGTGGTGGAGGTGAAGATCTTCAAGCATTGGCTAGGGAGTTACTTCAGAGACATGGGTGTCAAGTTGCGACATCAGGAACAAAAATTGTGCAAACAATGCCACCTCATTCTAAATGAAGATACTTTTGAAAATCTTCCAAAATATTAACTATAAAAGGTTTATAACTGCCCCCACTCAACTTCATCTGTCTCTATTACTTGGCATTTGTCATTTGGGAAGTATAATTTTATTAACTGCCTTTCTTCTTCTATTTTTTATTTACTTTTTTCAAGATTTTCTTTATTGAAGAATGCTAATCATGAAATTCAACCTATTTGATGATAGATATGGTAAAAGAGTCGTGTTTTCGTCCAATGTTTTGTCTGATATTCTTGTTATAATTTGATAACAATGATGAAAATGAAAGAATCGGGTTGGATTCTTTTAGGTCTAGGGTGACCTCTTTCTTCAGGTTTGATCCTTTGAGGTCTAGGGTGACACCTATCTTTTGATCTTTCCTTGCATGTTAGAGGCAAACTTATCCCATCTAAATAATATATAAATAACAATATTTTATATATTAGTTTAAGCTAGTAACAAGATCATCAAGATCAAATACTTTGTGACATTGTAAATTTTGAGTTATTATTTGTTTTTGGGTCTAAATATTTGAACTAAATTTGAGACTAAACTATACCCTAAAAAAAAGTGATAGAGAGATGCTCACACCTACCCTCTAATAATTTTCAACTCTTTCTATCTTTTTAAAAAGTCAATTCATTAAATAATAATATTTAAAAGATTTAAAAGAAATGCCCAACAATAAATGTACAAAAATAATGTGTTAGTAGTATATGCAAAATATATTTATTGTGATATAGGTAGTAAATAATGTCAAAAAATATTTTGAGTTGAGGCTATCAAAGGTGTTTTTCAATTATCAACCTACAGTGACTTAAAGACCTTAAAAACTCATTATAAGGTGGAAACCATATTTACTAGACCTTCTAGAACAATAAACGAATTAGACCAAGTGACAATGTCAAATTATTTCTTAAAGTATTTCAATTGAAAATATACCCTTTCACATGTCTACCTAATAAGAGTTGGAGATTTTCTTGGTGAAATACCAAACCAATCAAAATTGTATATAAGCATGATCACCAATACCTCTTATGTTCTTTGAGGTCTAGGGTTACCTCAGTTTTGTTTAGTAATGACCGTTGTTTTGAAATTGGCAACTTTAGGAAGGCATTCTCTTGAACCCTTATGTTTTATGAGGTGGCCGCTTTTTGAAATGTTGGCTATGAAAATACCAAACCAATCAAAATTGTATATACCTCTTATGTTCTTTGAGGTCTAGGGTTACCTCGGTTTTGTTTAGTATCACCGTTGTTTTAAATTGACAACTTTAGGAAGGCATTCTTTTGAACCCTTATGTTTTATGAGGTGACCGCTTTTTTGAATTGTTGGCTATGAAAATACCAAACCAATCAAAATTGTATATACCTCTTATGTTCTTTGAGGTCTAGGGTTCCCTCGGTTTTGTTTAGTATCACCCTTGTTTTGAAATTGGCAACTTTAGGAAGGCCTTCTTTTTTAGCCCTTATATTTGATGTTGGTTATGGACATCAAGAATCTAATCTTATCTTAATAACACATATATAATAAAGTTAAAATCATTAAAAATATGTATTAAACTAATAACATCAAATACTTTGTGTCAATGTAACTATTTGAGTTATTATTATTTTGGGGTCAAAATAATTGATTCTAAATCATATAAAAAAACAAAAGAAATAGAAAGATACTCTCAAGTCTCGCCTACCCTCTCTAGTTTTTTTTAAGTCAATTTATACAAAAACATCTAATAAATATACAAATTAAGAAGAAAAAAATTGAAAATAAATGATAAAAAATAAAAAGTAATTGTGAGAGATGTATAAGCAAGATAGAGTTATTAATTATCATATGAGATTGTTAGAATGTATAAAAAAAATCATATAATAAGGGGACTGTCATCTTCTTAAAAACAATAACGAATTAGACCGACTAGCAAGATCACATTGCCACTCAAAGTTTTTTAATTATTAAATATATACTTCCAAGTGATGATCTCATTCGAGTTGAAAATTGTGTTTGGTAGAAATATTAAACTAGTAAAAATTGTATTTAATAATATCAATATTACTCACAAATTTTGTCATTTTATAATAAATTCTTTAACAATATTTAAAGAGTACTTTATTAAATGTCAAAATATTTTATTATTATTATAATTATTATTTTAAAACTTTTGTGACTGAAACTACTCAGTAGAGTTTGACCTTAATAATATTTTTAAATTATTTAATTGAATAAACTAAACTACTTATATTAATTTAAATGTAAAATTATTATATATTTTTAGTATAACATACCAATTAAATAAAATATAAGAATATTTTTTTTACTAGCCCAAAACTTCGAAAACAGCCTGTGTTTATGGATATAGCATATTTACCCTCAACCCTTTCTTCTTTGGATCTAGTAAGAGCCCCCAAGTGGAATCCGACTGAGATACAAAGAGGGAGAAAATCCCATCTTCAAGGCTAGGATAGAGGTCATGTCCAAGATATTTAATTTATGAGCAAAAATTCTTAACTTTAGCTTTAACCAAAATCATAAAACATCATTGATAAATAGAAGTTGAGAAATCGTGTAGGATGAATTAGGTAAACCAACCTCCGCTGTAACCATAATCATGGAGGGAGTCTCAATCAAATTTACAAATAGTGAAGAACATGTTTATGTTTATAATCTGTTTAACAAATATTTGATTCATTACATCCGTTTAATACATTTTAAACCAATTTAACACGTTTTGACATGTTAAATATATTTTTATCTCGATTAATACATTTTTAAAACTCATTTAACAGAATTTTATACATTATATCCCGTTAAACACATCTTTGATCAATTTAACACGTATTTGTTTCGTTTAACACAATTTTGACTCATTTAATACGTTTTTAGTCCATTTAACAAATATTTGATTATTTTGTCATGTTTAATATGTCTTTTAGTCATTTAATAAATTTTAACTCATTTTAGCATATTTAATAAATATGTGACCAATTAATCTCATTTAATATATTTTTGTCATATTTAATATATTTTTAATTTATTTAAAATGTTTTTTATTAGTTTAATATTTTTTTTTTGACTTAATCACATTTGACTTTAATATTTTTTGTATTTTAAAATTAATTAAATATATAAATTAAAAAATAAATATCATATTTATGAGTAAGAGATATAAGAAAAAAGAGACGAGAGAAAATGATAAGAGACTAGCTAGAAGCATGAACAAGGGATAAGAAGAGATGAAATTGAATGAAGTGAAAGAGAAAGGAGGATATAGGAGGTGAGATGAGAGAGAGAGGATAGGATAGGGGCAGAGGATGAAGTACATAAATGATATAAGTTATATTTTAAAAATTAAAGTTATTTTATTTGGATAATATTAACCTAACTAGAATTAAACCAGACCCAAATTAAATTTAACCAAGTTCAACCCAATCCAAAATTAAACCAAATCAAATTAACTTACCTAAATTCATATTTTAGGTTTGGAGTTAGGATTGAAATTTTAGCCAATCCAAATTATACTCACTCCTACATATGATTTCAACTTTAGTTACAAATGTCAACAATCCCTTCTCAAACCAATCTTAACACTGTTTTTTTGAACAAGGAATGATCAAACTTAAGAACAATAAAAATATCTAGAATTCCTCCATTTATAATTTATTAATTAGAATGTCTTACACTTATTTATTTTCTTTTATTATTTTGTGTATATTAAATCATAAATAGTTTTTACCTCGCTGTTCATTGAATTTCAAATAGTTTGAAAAGAAAATTAAACAATGTCAAATGTATAAGTCCAATTATATTTTTTGGAAAATAAATTAATTTTTATTAGTTCAAATAAGGAGTTACATAGTTGTATGCATGAGTTTTTTTCTCTCGTCCTATCCCGTTTTAGAAAAGATTTTTTTTTCCCATAAGAACCTTTCCTATTAGTTGGTTTTCCATTTAAATGCCCTATTTTAAGGTCCGTTTGTGCGATTCGCAATTGGTCAGTCACATGTCTTACCTATCCTTTGGAGTGCTCCGCTCATGGAAGGGACGCAATGAAGAACTTAAATGGTATACTTAACTCGTGCATTATTTTAGGAAAAAGCGTTTCTACGGAAATTATGTTATAGAACCCATTGTCTTACATTCCTCTCGAATCTCATACAAAGTAGACAAAAAGACTATCATTTCGGAAGTTGTCCTATCTTAGACATGATGAACGGAAATAAAGTTTTATAGCATAAAAACTTTCATTTGGCCCATACATATTTTAGATTAGTACGTAATGAGACGTAATAAGTTAATTGACTTAGAGAGTCACCAAGTTTACTTCACAAAAAAACTAAAGGAAAGAAAATCATGAATTTATTTTTAAGGATCACGTGCTTGGTTACGCATTAGAAAAGAGTCTACGACGCTATGTCCTATGTGCTTATCCTGATGGACCATCTCTACTCGAATGTAATTGACCATTATTTGTTTGAGAGGATTGTTACACATGCGTTATGACTTTAGAACTATTTTTCTCAAGTGATTATCCTAACCCAGGTCTAATCCAAGGAGTTAGCCCTATTTCTTTCTTAGAGATGACTTTAAATATCCATTAAGTTTTAGACAAGGTTGAGACAACAAAGCCACGAATGTGTCGCGATCAAAAGATGAACACAAATCTGAAGTGAAAAATTCACACATTCCTTGATTGGGATTCAAATTGTGGATCATTGTAGAAAAGGAGTACACGAGTATTGAAAAATTCACATTGAGAATTTTGAGGTATTAGAGCCCCGTTCATGTTACTACAAAAGTCAGGCATTTTTTCAAAAATATTTGAAAAGTTCT
Source organism: Impatiens glandulifera (assembly GCF_907164915.1). NCBI lineage: Eukaryota > Viridiplantae > Streptophyta > Magnoliopsida > Ericales > Balsaminaceae > Impatiens > Impatiens glandulifera. Next base: position 102,256,357 of record NC_061862.1, on the reverse strand, counting down.
AAAAGTTTTTATACATGTCAAGAATATTTTTGGAAGCATGCTACACTAGAGTTTAAAATTTTCAGTGTTATAGAACTCCAGATAACATTGCGAAATAGAGTATTCTTAAAATTCTGAAAACTTTTATGGAAGTCAAAAATATTTTTGTAGACCTGTTGTAATAGTTTCATATTTTTTAACTTCTAATATTCGAGATATGAATTTTCAAAGATAGATTGTTTTTCAAACAAGTCCTAAAAATTATGAAAAAATAATGTTACTGTATAAATAATATTTTTGATCATCCTGCACTTTTTGGGATTTTCTAAAATGAATGAGAGGCTATAATCCATGAAAAGAGTTTGTTTGATGTAAAATTGAACCAAACAAACTTTGAGAATTTTTTTAAAATTATAAATAATTAGAACTTTAAGGCCAAAATTGAACCTTAATGAAGTTCAGGACTGATTTGTACGTGAAAGAATAGTCTAGGAGCCGGATAATTACAAATTAATTAAATTAATTCGAATTAGAATATTGAGGTGGAATTTAGAAAGTATAGAAGATGAATGTTTGATTTGAACATGGGATTGAATTTTAGGGACCTAAAAAATCGGATGACAACGAAGATTCCTGGAGTTCTAACTGCACGTAGTGATTCATCGTCTGTCAACCTTTTGTTCGAGGTTTCCGATGACAACGAAGATTTCCGAACGAAGATTGACAGACGATGACAAAGAAGATTTTCTAACAAAAGGTTATCGGAAACCTCGTTGTCCTCACAATTATATGTCTTTGTCTTTATCTTTGCCTAGACTTCCAAACATATACAAAATGTGAAAGAACTTTAGGCAGAATTATAGGACATTAGGCCAGAGAATTCCAATTAGATCAGAATCAACCTAAGATAACGTCATACGCATCATTCATTAAACAAATAACAATTCAAACAAATTAAATCACAAGTTTCTCAAACAACTCAAGTAGAATATGAATATTGATGAACTTGATTAGCAAACTGTTATGATGTCAATTTAATTCATTTACAATATAATTAGAACTTACTTTAAGATGAATGAAGAAGCACCAAAAGAGCCGGAACTAAGACTTCGGCCGGATGTAGGTGCTTTCGTCGGAGAAGAAGCACATTAGGTACGGTGATCCTCAGACTTTTGATGTTCTTCTTTTGCTAGCGATTGAGAATTCTCAAGTGTATCTCTCTAGAAACTAGGCAAATGATGATCTCTGTTCGTTAACTCTCTTAAAAAAATGTTAAGAAAATGCCTTTAAATGTCCCAAGGCAAGGGTAAGTCGGTTTCATTGGATATCGGCTCAACGAGTCAAATGGGCAGTGACTCGGGCCTTAGAGTGAGTTTGGGTAGAGTAACTTGTGTAGGTAACAGGTCAATCTTCAATCTCCAACTTGAATCACTTGTATACCAAGTTGTGATTTTTTAAAGTTAGCATTTTTTAGAGTTCCGTTTTTAACTGTCTTATGAAAATAGAAACTTTGTCGATCCACCCTAGGTGGCTTAGGACATGCCAAAGCTTGGGGATTTTTAGAAAGGTGAGTCAATTGTCTACAGCTCTCATGTTGTTCACCAATGTCAAGACATGTCGTAGGTCCATGCATTTCTCAATGTAACATCATTGACCATGAATTGACACGTTAGGTTACGAGCGACCTAGCGTGGGCTATGGGTAAAATTATAAGCGTTGCTTGATGTCTTTAAAAATAAAACTTAAAGACCTTTTCAACAGTAGCTAATTATCCCAAATGGTTGGGTAAATTGTGAGCTATAAATTTTTAAAGTGAAACCTAGCTTCAGTTTTCTATAGGAACTAGGTTAGTGCACTTACATCGTATTGTGTGGATTGTTGAAATTAATGTTTTTAATTAAAATAAATATTTTTAATTAATTATGGTATTGATTAGGATAATATTGGGAGGTTAATTATAAGTTACAATATTTAATTCAAAGATAACGAAAAAAATTTTATTTTTATTATATATTTACCTTGTAATGGGATGATTGGTGAATCACAACAAAAAATAATATTTTCATTTCCTTTTGTAACCTTCGTTCCTTATTTTTCTCTTCAACCCAACAAAGTGGTATCAGAGCTTCAAGATCGATCCATGGCGATGCTAGGAGATTCTTGGCCGATACGAGGAGCGCAACTCATTTTCGACGGAGAAGATTATGATTATTGGAGTGTTATGATGAAGACACTCCTAGTCTCACAAGATCTGTGGGATTTGGTGGAGAACAGACACATTGAAGATCAAGATGCCGCAGGATCATCAGATCGTTCATCCGATAAAAAGTTGAAGGAGAACAAAAAGAAAGATGCGAAGGCCTTATTTATTATTCAACAAAGTATTTCTCGTAAGCTTTTTCCGAGAATAATAGGGGTTAATACATCGAAGGAAGCGTGGGATATATTGCAAAAGGAATTTGAAGGGAGCGATAAAATGAAGACAGTGAAACTCCTGACTCTCAAACGAGAGTTTCAAAATTTAAGGATGAAGGAGAAAAAAACTCTACAAGAGTACTTCTCAAGGGTGATCGAAGTTGTAAATCAAATCAAGTGTCTTGGCGATGACTTGACCGACAAAACGGTTTGTGAGAAGATCTTGATAAGTCTTTCTCCAAAGTATGACAATATGGTGGCCATTATTGAAGAAATGAAAGACCTCTCGTCACTCAGTATCACGATTTGATGGGTTCTCTTGAGATGCATGAACAACGGATGAAGCGACATACCGAAGCTTCCATCGAAAGTGCTTTTCAATCAAAAGTGAGTGTAAAAGAAGATTCTACTGAAAGCTCGAGTAAACGTCAATATTCTCGTGGCAGTGGAAGTTATGAAAGAGGTCGAGGGCGTGGCCGAGGGGGAGGTAGAAACTTCCATGATAACAAATTTTGTCATCATTGTAAAAGATCGGGTCACGTTGAAGAAGACTGTTATCATAAAGGTAAACCTCAATATTTTAATTGCAAGAAGTTTGGTCATATGCAAAAGGATTGTCGAGATCAAAGAAGAGAGCAGGCCAATTATACCGAGGAGAAAAGGAATTGTGAAAGTGATGGAAACACATTTTTTGCATGTCAAGCGGCTATTGGAAAAAATGATAACGAGTGGTATGTTGATAGTGGGTGCAACAATCACATGACCGGAGATGAGTCAATTTTTTGCAAAATTGACAAGAGTGACACAACTCGGATCACAATGGGTAATGGTGCTGTGGTGAAATCAAATGGAAGAGGTACGATCGCAGTAGATTCAAAGAAAGGTAAATTGCTAATCCATGATGTGTTGTTTGTTCCGGATTTAGCTCAAAATATGCTGAGTGTTGGGCAGCTTATGCAAAATAATCATGCATTGTACTTCGATGATGATTATTGTAAAATTTTTGACAAGAAAAATAATAGAGAGTTGATTGCGGTTGTTAAGATGGAGAGGAATCGAAAATTTCCTCTTAATCTTAAACCTGCAAGTTGTGCATCGATGAAGACCGATGTTGAAGATATGTCATGGTTGTGGCATAAACGGCTTGGGCATGTGAACTTTGAGAGCTTGAAATTGCTAAGCAGAAAAACTATGGTATATGGGTTGCCAAATATTGATGACAAGCATGATGTTTGCGAGGCATGTGCTCTTGGTAAAATCCATCGAGAGACGTTTCCGAAAGAGAAAGCCTGGAGAGCAAAATCATTGTTGGAGCTCGTTCACACTGATATCTGTGTTCCGATGTCCAAAAACTCTCACGGAGGTAACAAATATTTTATCACTTTTATCGACGATTTTACAAGAATGTGTTGGGTCTATTTTTTGAGGCAAAAATCAGAAACACTTTCTGTTTTCAAGAAGTTTCAAAGAATGGCTGAGAGACAAAGTGGTAAGGTGATTAAAAGATTAAGAAGTGATAGAGGAGGAGAATACAACTCGAAGGAGTTCAAGAAATATTGTGAAGATATTGGTCTTGAAAGACAATTGACGACGAGTTATACGCCAGAACAAAATGGCGTTGCTGAGAGGAAGAATCGAACAATTGTCGAGATGGCGAGAACCATGATGAATGCAAAGGGGTTACCATTGACTTTTTGGGCCGAAGCAACCTATACAGCAGTTTATTTGTTGAATCGTTGTCCGACAAAGGCGGTTGAAAACAAGACACCATTCGAGGCATGGTCCGGGGGTAGAAAGCCGTCAGTCAATCACTTGAAAGTGTTCGGATCCATTTGCTATGCTCATATCTCGATGCAAATGAGAAATAAAGTCGAAGATAAAGGTGAAAAATGTATATTCGTTGGCTATAGCACCAAGTCGAAGGGATATCGACTTTTTAGCTTGAAGAAAAATAAGGTGATTGAAAGTCGGGATGTGATCTTTAATGAAAAAGAACAATGGGATTGGAAAGAGAAAGGTGTTGAGGATGTACAGATGCCGGTTTTTGATGAAGATCGGAGGGAGTCATCTAGACAAGTCAATGAAAGTGGTTATGAAGAAAGTGAGCATCAACAATCTCCGACAACACAACCCGGGGCGAGTTCATCCATTCCGATCCTTACTCCGGTAAAAATGAGAAATTTGAACGACATATATGCTCGATGTAATTTCTGTGTTGTAGAACCTGAAAGTTTTGAACAAGCTATTCAAGAGGAGATTTGGGTGAAAGCAATGGAAGAAGAAATCAACATGATCGAAAAAAATGAAACTTGGGAGTTAGTAGAGAAGCCGAAAGAAAAAGATGTGATTGGGTTGAAGTGGATTTACAAGACGAAAATGAGTCCTGATGGTTCGGTTAAAAAATGCAAGGCAAGATTGGTGGCAAAAGGGTATTCTCAACAACATGGAGTCGACTATCATGAGACATTTGCACCGGTTGCGAGACACGAAACGATAAGGATGTTGATTGCATTAGCCGCTCACAAAGGATGGAAGCTTTACCAACTTGATGTGAAATCTGCATTCTTGAATGGAGTATTGAAAGAAGAGGTGTATGTGGTACAACCACAAGGCTTCAATGTTGAAGGAGAAGAAGAAAAAATATACAAGTTGAAGAAAGCGTTGTACGGATTGAAGCAAGCACCTCGTGCTTGGTATGGAAATATCGATGAGTATTTCTCTAAAGGAGGATTTTTTAGGAGTCCTAGCGAGCCGACACTCTACATCAAGCATGGTGAATCCGGTATGCTCATAGTCTCTTTATGTTGATGACTTGATTTTTACTGGAAATGATGAAAACATGATTAATGAGTTCAAAACTGATATGATGAAGAAATATGAGATGAATGATTTAGGTTTGTTACATTATTTTTTGGGTATTGAGATTGATCAAAATGATGGAGGTGTATTTATTTGTCAAAATAAGTATGCCCAAAGCATTCATTCAAAATTTAAAATGGAGAATTGTAATCCCGTGATGACTCCATTGGTAGTAAATGAGAAGTTGGTGAAAGATGATGGTAGTGGTGATGCTGATGCGGTACAATATAGAAGTCTGGTTGGGAGTTTGTTGTACCTTACGATTACAAGACCCGATATCATGTATGCTACGGGTTTATTATCTCGGTTTATGCACCGACCAAGCAAAATTCATCTTGGAGTCGCAAAGAGAATGTTGCGATACATTAAAGGGACTATGGAGTATGGTCTCATGTTTGAAAAAAATGATAGTGAAGATATTGAGTTGTTTGGGTTCTGTGATAGCGATTGGGCTGGAAGCATGGATGACATGAAGAGTACATCCGGATATTGTTATTCACTAGGTTCAGGTATTTTTTCATGGGCCTCGAAAAAGCAAGAGAGAGTTGCACATTCCTCCGCCGAAGCCGAATACGTATCGGCAAACGAAGCAACCAAACAAGTGGTTTGGCTAAGGAAGATTTTAGAAGACATGAGGGAGAAACAAGATATGGCTACAGTTCTCTTTTGCGATAGCAAATCGGCAATTGCTATGTCGAAAAATGCGGTATTTCATAGTCGAACAAAACACATCAACCTTAAACATCACTACATTCGTGAAGCAGTGGATGATGAAGAAGTAATGATCAAGCATGTAAAGACTGGAGATCAACTTGCAGATATTTTCACTAAAGCACTTCCTTTAAACAAATTCGTCTACTTACGAGATTTGTTAGGCATGACCAACAAAAACATTAAGGGGGAGTGTTGAAATTAATGTTTTTAATTAAAATAAATATTTTTAATTAATTATGGTATTGATTAGGATAATATTGGGAGGTTAATTATAAGTTACAATATTTAATTCTAAGATAACGAAAAAAATTTTATTTTTATTATATATTTACCTTGTAATGGGATGATTGGTGAATCACAACAAAAAATAATATTTTCATTTCCTTTTGTAACCTTCGTTCCTTATTTTTCTCTTCAACCCAACATGGATGTGTAGACCACCTTGACTTTCAAATGACAATTTAGGACCTATGACATTCAATCATGCTATATCTTAGCTTTCCAACCGTAGATAAAAATTCATTTTTGAGGACATGTGGCTCAAGTTATGAATTTTAAACCGAAGGTATATCATGTTTGATCCTATTTTGGACATCTTGTCTTGCATCGATGATTTTTCGCGACCAAGAGTTGTAATCCAATATTAGACCAAATCAATCTTGTAGAGGACTCTCCAAGATTTCCAAAACATCTAAGATCATCCAAATCTATCTAATATTGAGGTTTAGATGAGTTTTAGAAGTTATGGATAATGGCTGGTCTTCCTTACTGTGTAATGTGAAGTACCCATGAGTTCGTTCATGTATAGCTTATGCTGATGTAACAATGATGTCATCCCACTAGTTTGAATGGTCCTGGAACGGTTGACTCACGTTGATCAAGTATCGAACTATCTAGTTTGACTCGGTTTTCTTCTTTTCAGCTTTTTGAAAACTTTCTATACAAAATTATTAATAGCAATATTATATGAATATATCAGATCTTCTAAGTTGTGATTTTTTTTTTTGAAAAATAATATTTGAGCATAAAAATAAGCAATAAAATAGTTGTTCTATACATTTTACCAAATAACAATATTATACTAAAAATCATGATTTTTTGAACCGGTCAAACTGAAGGTATCGACTCATCCAAATTTGAAGTATTTTGAAAAAAAAAATCAACGTTTGGACCAAGTTTAAAAAGGCAAATTGGGTCTCTTTTGAAAATGTGTTTCTATTTTTAGTCTTTATGTCTAACAATCAAGTATGATCATCATATCAGACTAAACATATTTATTTTAATTTAGGGATACAAAAATGAGGTGCCTACAATATAAAAAATTAAATTGCAGAATATTGCCAACAAATCAAAACAACTAAATAAAAATACAAGTGTTAAATAATATGACATATTTGCAATAATTGAAATTCTAATGTTGAAGATCGAACAATCTTGTAATTTCTTGAGGGTGATTCCAAAGATCCGTAATGATGAGTGATAAAGTAGAGCAAGTCAAACAAACCAATCAAATAGTGTCGGAATAATATCTACAAAATATTCTAAGTTGTATAGAATTTTGTCCTAGACCGAGGTTGGTAAGCAACGTTGGAAAAGGCCGTGCTAATTCATAACTGATCATCTACATATATGGTAAAAAAAAAGTGAGAAATCCGTAGAAATAATGGGAGGATACATGTAATAGGTCCTTCGACTAAAAAATCTTATTCAATGACTCTTATTAGAAATATAAAAAACAATTCAAAATCCGGTAACTTTATCTCTTTTGTTGCTAAAAGGTGACGAACACGGACTAAAAAAAGCATCACCAACACAATCGGAGGATATGAGCAGCAATTAAAAGATCCACGGAAGATTGAAAGAATTATTCGGATTACAAAAATTTGAAATAAGAAGATTGAAAGTATAAAATACAGTACCAACTAAAATCTGAGTGGTGCAAAGAAAAACATGACACCCACAGTTGCTTGAAAAGCCATGAGAGGGGCAAATAAAGAATATCTTTTCAACTTCTCTAAAAAAAACAATTTTTGTAAAGAGAACAGAGAAGAAGAAGAGTTATATATATTAATTGAACTTCTAAATTTGACAATGTTTAATTTTTCCATGGAACCTTTCAAAATCAATTTTGAAAATTTCATTAACCAATGTTTAAAGAATAATTTCAACTTCATTGCTTGAGTATTGCTTACTTTGAGCATTAATGAACTCAATCCCAAAAAGTGAGTATGTGAGTAGGATAAAATCTTTTATTTTTAAAATTTGTTTTGTTCAACTCATTTTGATTGTCATAGCCTCTATCCTGTTTGGATGTTCTACCTTTCCGAAAACCATTTCTACATGAATGATTTTTCATTTGGTATCGCAAACAAAGATTTCACAAATATGAGAAATTATGGAAGCAGCAATTACAAAAGAGAAAACAAGTTTATTCAAACTTTAATGTGAAGTGTAAAAAATGATTAAGAATGCAATTAAGTTTAACTTTATGAGGATTAATATTAAAGATATTTTTAAATAAAAACATATTCATTGAAGAGCTTTCTCGTATTTTGTTATTTAATTTATAGCTTTCAAAATTTGGAAGATTGAAATTGTAATAAAGTAAGAGAAATTAGTTTCAAGAATGTTTAGATCCAAAACTTTTGTAATATACAATGAATAAACGTTTGAGTTGACGTTTCATTAAAGTTTTTACAAAAACAACATCAACTACTTTAAATTTAAAATTTAGTTGTAAGTTTGAAAGCATCCAAACAGGGCTCAGTATCATGATTTTATATTTTAAATAATACTAATGAATAATGATACTTATCTATTTTGTAGATAGTTATAATTTTATTTTAAAATAAGTTATTTTATTTTAATAAGTTAGATGGTGATTTAAGATAATATAAGATAGTTTATGGGTTAAAGTAATATTTGTTTATCAAACTTTGCCTATAAGGTATATCACTCTCAATGTAATCACTTTTATTTTTCCTGAGTGCATTAATGATAAAGAGTTCAACTTTTCTTCTTAGTTCAGGGTGTTCATGGCAATTTTGTTCAATTTTTAAGAGATCTCTACATGAGAGTACCATATCTCTATATGGTATTAGATCTATTTGATTTTGAAGGCAAAAATTTACTTGAAGATGCAAAAGAGGAAGACAAAGACACATATCAAGGTAATCTTCCAAAATTTTGGGGAAACATTCTTAAAAATTCTAAACGCTAAGAAATTTCTTCGAATCATTCTTCTCTGAATTCATCAAGAATGACAACCAATAAGAGACACAATATTGATCTACTCTACACACACAGTGGAGAGATTTCAGGTACTAACCCTAACTTCAACAATACTAACTAGGGCAAACTATTTTGAATGGAGCACACGTGTTGAACCCTTGACGGAAAAGATGAAGATGTGCTTTGTTTATGAGTCTTGCACTAAACCTAAAGATCCACAATATGTCATACTTTGGAAGATGAACCACATTAAAAAAAGTTATGGGATGAAATCAAGTCTATGTATGAATGATAATTGACCAACTTAATACAAGTTAAAGAAAGACATATGTATGGCTAAACAAGCCATGTTTGTGAAGAAAAGTTCCTACAACAACCCTAGAAGAAATTGAACTAAAGGTGTGAGATATAGAAAATAAAACACAAATATATATGTACACATTGCAACATAAAAGGTCATCTTAAAGAAGGATGTTATAAGATCATGAACTACCCTAAATGGTGGACAAACAAGAGAAGGAAGAAAACATTTTCATATATAGCTAATGCATCATATTTTGATAAAGAAAATGAACTAATAGAGATTTCTAAATCTCAATATAAGGAAATTTATAATTCTATGAAGGCTGTGAATGAGGGAAATGACAAAATAGAAAGTACATCCAAGGAAAAAAAATTGCATTGACATTGACTTCGCTGTAGGCAAGTCTTCGAACTCAAAGTTTTTTATATTAACTAATTATGAATTGAGCATTAGTTTAAATGATCTGAAAACCAAAAAGCATGTTTGGCTAAATAATTTAAGGACAAATAGTGATATATGTAACAATAAGAACCTTCTCAATGAAATTAGATAAACTAAAAAAGAAAAAAATATATCAAGAAAATGGTTCGAATAAGATTATAAAATAAACTAGTAATTTGGTATTAAGTGACAAAATTACTATAAGGGATATACTTTACGCACCTGATTTTAAATACAATTTATTATCTTTTGCTAAACCTTTTAGAGATGAAAAAATGAATTGTATTATTTCTTAAATATTTGTGTGATGTAGGACCTTAATAAAATATCTTGTTTAAACTTGGAAAAAGGATTGAGAATATATTTTTTTATTCTTCTTAAATAATTTTTATTCAAATTCTACTAATAAAGTTCCTCTTTGTGAGACATGTTTGTTTTCAAAATCTCATCGCTTACATTTCTCTACTAGTACAACTATGACAAAAGATGTGTTTAATTTTAATTCATATAGATCTTTGGGGTCCTCATAAAGTGAGAATCTTTCAAAAAAAAACACCTTATATGTTTACAATTGTTGATATTATTTAAGATGCAGTTGAATTTTTTTTCTAACTAATTAAACTTTTATGTTCAACAAAATTTAAAATTTCTTTTTCCTAATAAAATATTAGTACAATAAAACCATCAAGAAAGTTAATAGTGATAATGGAACTGTAAATCTAAAATGAAAAAAAAAATGTTAACAAAATGGAACAATTCATCAAATAACATGTGATGTAGAGCGAAAATATAGATCATTAATGAGTTATTCAAGCTTGCCTATAAACTTTTGTCCTTTTTAATTGAAAATGTATCAAATCAGAATTTATTTTTTAATAAATTTAGTATAAGAAATAAACAAAACATAATGAAAGCAAAGCGACAATTCAAGACAAGTTTTAGCATGGAAAAAACTCTATTTAAATCGAGAGTAAAAAACTATGAGACCGAATATGTCACTTAACAATCCACTTAAAACCTCACAAAATAAATCTTCACCGTTCAGAATGTAATCCCAAAAATAACCAAAAAGTTGACAAAGTTTAAGTCGATAAAACGATGCAAACTATGATAAACAAAAATCATCTTCAGCTACTACTCCAAACCCCTGAATCTATTTTGCTCAACCATCTCTCCATTTCTGTTCTATCAAACCCTATTGGCATATGCTGTATAGCCCTAGCTTTTTTCTCATCTAGGTAGCACTGCAGCACTGCAACAGTCAATACTCAATACTTTGTCCATCGGCCGTTGACTACTTATTTGTTTCGTCTTTCTTCTCTTCGTTCTCGCCTTCAAGGGTTCGTGGATTCAAACTTGGTTCTAGACTGTAGCAGCCAATACTCAATAATTCGCCCATTGTCCGCCGACTACTTATTTGTTCCGCCTTTCTTCTCTTCGTTCTCGTCTTCAAGGGTTCGTGGAGTCAAACTTGGTTCCAGTTCCAGAAACTTCACACTAAAAGTCTGAAACTTAATATTATGTTAAATAAAAGATTCATTTTCGAAATGGACTCCTCTCAAAATTAAGGTATTAATTTGGATGTTGATGAATTTAAAAGTGCTAAGCATTATGAATTTGTTGAACTATTTGGTCAATTAATGTGTAACGATAGACAAAACTCTTGTTTGGTGTGTATTATGACTATTTGATCATGTTCTTAAACTATTGTTTTATAAAACTATTAATGATTTTTATTTGTAATGAGACAACCCGCGGACTGACCTGCCTAACCCGTAACCCACATTGGGTTGGGATGGGGATTTTCAGCCCGCCAGGATGGTGGGTCGGCCCACCGTCGACCCGTCAAACGATGGGTTTGGGTGGTAGGCCCACCCTGCTATGGGTTGGCCCGTCTGACCGCTCTAGTCGTGTCTCATAACTTACATTCTTTCGAGTCTCGAGTGAGACGAGAACTAAAATGGTAGGCTTGACTAGAGTGTATTTAAGAAACATCGATTTAGGCTAGGTTTAACTTTTTATAGTTGCCACCTAATTACTTCTCAAGAAAATAGGAAAGAAAAATAATGCGCATGTTTAAACAAGTTTTAGAGATTTTGTTCTTGATTCGGTACTTGGTTACACGTGAGAAGGGCATCAACGCTATTTCTTATGAGTACATCAATTGGCGGTCTCTATTTTAAATTTTGGTGATGTTAAAGAATGTTATTTTACACATTATTTATTTATCCAATCCTAGGGATTTGAAAACCAATGCCACGAATGAACCAAGGAAAGGAAAATTGAACGGAAAGCAGAGAAGGCGAAGGAAAGGCTTAGCCTAGCCAAAAAGAAAGTAACTTCACTGACTGAATGTCCGAGATTGAATTAGAATAGGAAGTTGTTACAGAAGGAGCTCTGCATATGCAGGCTAACTATCAATTTCCAAATCTCACTTAAAAGAGAACAACTCCATGTGACTAGACGAATTCCTCCGCTACATATCTTGTAACAAGGTATGCAATAACAGCTGATTCTGTGCATGCACCTAAAATTTTATCCAAACTTAAACATTGATTTTTTTTTATTTTTATTTTATGAAAATAAAGAAATGACCCAAACAGGTCCTAAAGAAAAATATGTTTTTGGTTTTGTTAAAAATATTGTTTTAAAGTGTTTTATATATTTTTTCTTTTATAATTTTTTGAAGTTAATTAAGGCATTTAAAAGTACTAGATAAACAAAGAAAACAAAATGACCAAAGCAAACTGGCCCTTTAAGCCAGTTGGCTCATGAAGTGGTAGTAAAACTAGACAAACAATTTAGAACACATGTAGGGGCCTTTGTTTGCTTGGTTCGAGAGTTGAATGTTTTGAATGTGAGTGTGAGGTCGGTCCTAGGTTCAAATTCTAGGAGTTCCATTTTTTTTAAATTCTTGGAAATCGAAAGAAAGCTCAAATATCTAATGGGTTATTTATTCAACAAGACTATACCAACGTAGTGGTGCATAGATCGAACGCTTGTTAGGCGTGCGTGCTGATATGAGGCCCATGTTATTTCTAGCAATGTCACATCTTTTCCTTAGGATTTTTTTACCTGTTTTCTTTTTACAGCAGAAACAAACAAGTTTGCACAGCAAAATCAGCACATAACAAAATTGCATATATTACTATAAGGTCAACACATATTAGGGAGAGTGCTTGAATCTAAATCAACACATAACAAAATGGCATATTTTCAATACTAAATCAAACAGAATAAGTTCTAAAATAGTGTAACTAATCAAACTGCAACTTATCAAACAATCTAACGCCACGACAGTCTTAAGCGTTAATCACAAAATGTCTTCAACAAATGACAATATAATACTCTAACACAAAATATAAACCAATATATAATTTCCCAAAACCCTCTTCGCCAACATGAGAGCCTCATTCACAAAGGAAGAAATTTCCCTTAACACCAAAATGTCACAGCAGCCTCAAATGAAAAATTCAATTTTTTAACCAAATAAACATGTGATTTCTAGGCAAAAATGTTCAAAAACATTTTCTGAGATCACCCTACCTTCTTAAACTCCATTTAAAATGTACCTAGCTTATTTATGATAGGATAATTGACCTTAAAAATCCTAAGAACAAAACATGTACAAGCATTGTTCTGAAGTTACAAAATCTTGTTTTTTATTTTCAATCTCATTCAAACATTCTAGTATGTTTAGAAACTAACCTATAACATGATCATGAAGGAAAGACATCTAAAACACAAGCTTAACATTTTTCATTCAAACTGTTTTTTTAATCCAAGTTACATGATGAATCACCACAATATAAAAGCTTACATGTATTACTATGATAGTGATTCGAAATAGTGATCCATAGTCGATCCTACAATGAGTAGAAGTTCCTAGCTCTAAATCCCCCAAATTCGAAAGAATAACTTTCTTCTTTTAGTAGCAATCCGCCCTCTACTTTTTTTTTTTCTCTTCCATCTCTCTAAATAAAAATCAATTTCCTGGGTAAACGGTCTCCTCGAGCTCCTTAACACATAACAGACCTATCTGACTATTTAGGGATTCGTGCACCCTTCGTATTTTTTTTTGTGATGTCAGATTAAGAGGTCGAAATCACTACAAGGCGCTATGCCCTGAGGCCTAGTGATTAAGGATGAAAATGAGAATTATCCCAACTCATTCTAATTTCCCAACTCATTCTAATTATCCCAACTCATTCTAATTTCGGGAGTTTTTAATATTATTTTCGCCCGGTTCAATTTCAAAGAATCACTGTCACTACCAAAAAAAAATACACTTTCGGCCCTTATATGTCAACCCTTATTAAGCATGGATAAAAAATAAAAAAAATTTTTTACCCAACTTTATACATATACAACCACCTTTATTATTTTATATACAAATTTTTTTAAAAACCTTAAAATTTAACTATTCTAAATTAAATATTTTTAATGTTATATATTTAAACTATATAAATATTTTATTTCACTATTTTAAACATTAAAATTTAATATAATATTTTTTTTTTAAATTTGAAATATTATTAAATTTTTTTATAATTATCATCTGTCTTTTATTTAATTAGTATTTAAATTTAATTAAATTAAAAGTAAAAAACAATATAAATAAAAAATAAATTAATTAAACATTATATTATATTTAATAATATAAATTTAACTTATATATACTGTGTAATTAGGAATCAGTTTTTAATTATTTAAAAAAGTTTGGTGGTCATTTTCTTTCTAAACAAACAGACCAATTTTTTCTAACCTAAAAAATCATTTGTTTGCCTAATCAGTAAGCCAGACTATCATCCTTCGACTCTCCGCAGTCAGATTGTCGTGCGCACGAGGTTAGTTACATCTTTTTCCAACCATTAAGGCTTGCCTTCATCTATACTATCATCCTTTAAACTCTCTGCAGCCTGATTGTCGCGCGCACGAGGTTAGTTACATTCTTCTTCGACCTTTAGGGCTTGCCTTCATCTGCACTATCATCCTTCGACTCTCCACAGCCAGATTGTTGCGTGTACGAGGTTAGTTACATTCTTCTCCGACCATTTGAGGTTTGTAAGTTTTTCAGCTTCAATTAGGTCTCTTCTTGATTTGTCGTTTAAGAGTTATTTGAAGCTCAAAGTGGCATAACTATTCATATATTTATGAGCCTGTACTAGTAATTCAGATCTGATCTGGATTAGTTGATGATGAACTGTGAAGACAATTCCTTCTATTTCTTAGTGGTTTGCTTGGACAATTCATTCAATTGTAGCCAACTTACAGGTTTTTTTAATAGAACTTCAAAAAATTGGTTAGTATTCAAAGGGGGAGCTCTTTAGAGTTTAGTCCTGTTTTTCCACTTTGTGAATTGGAAGACAGTTCAAAAAATGTTCTCCTTTGTAATAGATTAGGATAGTAATTCTGCAAGAACGTTAAGATTTCTACTTTCAATTTAACAATGACAAATGATTATATGAATCATGTTTGCTAATAATTATGAAGGTTTTCGTGGAAATGTGGCCCCTTGTGTACTCTAAGCAAGTAATGAGGAAAGACTTAGTTCATCTCCTACATCTTTCGCAATCCACTATTTACCTTACTTAGGCCTATATTTTGTGACGGATCATGTTGGCGTGTATGAACTAGTTTAATGTTTTTCTACAACATATTTTGCTTTAGTAACTATAATTTAAGAGAAGTCTTATGCGAACATAGTTTGAATTCAACATTCCCCTTTAAGTATTTTCAATTTCCTGTGGATTTTATGTTAAACGCCACTCACTTTACCAGGTAGGATGCTAGTAGATGGTCTTCATGAAGGAGGAAGTGAACCATTGGGTTACCATGAGTGAGCAGCAACAAGAGCTAACCAATGCTTCTTTAGCCTACCGTCCCTAGGAAAGTTGATACCAATTGAAGGCTTAGGATACTCTGGAGGCACTTCTTGAAAAGGTATAGAAGCCTCCCATTGCTCATTAGGATTTCCATATAAACACATATTCTCCTTCTCTGTCAACAACCACATATGGCAGAGAAGGAGAATATGTGTTTATATGGATATCCGAATGAGCAGTGGGAGACTGCTATACCTTTTCAAGAAGTGCCTCCAGAGTATCCTGAGCCTTCAATTGGTATCAACTTTGCTAGGGATAACCAATGCTTCTTCAGCATAACGTCCCTAGGAAAGTTGATACCAATTGAAGGCTCATGATACTCTGGAGGCACTTCTTGAAAAGGTATAGCAGCCTCCCACTGCTCATTCGGATTTCCATATAAACACATATTCTCATTCTCTATCAACAACCACATATGACAGAGAAGGAGATTATGTGTTTATATGGATATCCGAATGAGCAGTGGGAGGCTACTATACCTTTTCAAGAAGTGCTTCCAGAGTATTCCGATCCTTCAATTGGGATCAACTTTTCTAGGGACGGTATGCTAAAAAAGCATTGGTTAGCTCTCGTTGCTGCTCACAATGATGCTTGATTGATTTCTGTTTATGTGCCAAATATGCTTTTAAAAATATCTTACAGGTAAATATTTCTTCCTGGTTGTATTGTTTAATACAATGTTTCATATCAAGTGACACGTTCTTTTGAATGATTCTCGCATTCACAACAATTTTCTCATTAATGAAAAGTTTACCCTTATTAAAAAAAATGATCAAGTGACACATGTTCAAGATGGCGTAATTTGTAAACCCTTTTTTCTGTAAAGTATATTTCATGTGGATGTCGATCTATATGAAATCACTTTTGAAAACAGAACTTAAGTTGTATTATTAGAAGTCGAATTTGTGTTAAATCTATATACACACAGGATTTAACATTAAAAGAAAAGAAATAGAAGTTTCATAGATATATAAACTTAAAATGTTTGTTTTGTTATTTTGTAAGATTGAATTCGATCAAAATTCTATGTTCTTACACAATTTATGAAAATTTCGAATTTATTGTTCTAGGATGCGACTTTTCAATATAATGAATGATCTCCCTACTGTGTTTGAAGTTGTAACAGATTTTTGCTAAGAAGTGGCAACAAACTGAGAAATCTTTGGTCATTAACCGAAACAGCAACAAGTCAAACTCCAAAATGGTAAGTCCATTTTTTTAATATTATTTAAGTTTTCCTCATGGATTCTTTTACACTTATGCAATATCTCATTAGCCTTGTTCTCTCTAGTAAATGTCAAAGTGCTTGTGTTATGTGCACTATCTGGAATTTTATTTGTCTCAATGATTTAGGCTTCATTTGGTATAATGATTAATTTTCAGAATTATTTTGTTATTTTTACTTCATTAGGCATAGTTATATTTTCTCTATCATTATGATATTTTTCATACATAATAAATGTAGGTTTTTATGAATCAAATTATAATCAAGATGAAACAAAATGTATGCCCAAACAACTCATTAAAGGTATTTCCGGTCATTTGACTTAAATAATTAACTCTATCATTAAACAATATTATTTTCAAATAACCCCGCATCAAACATGCCTTAAACATGTTTTTTCTCTTGATGAACTCATTTACTGTAATTTTTGGTGGTGTAGGGAATAGTAACTGAGTATCATGGACAGAAATCGACATTGAGAGTCCTTTAAAACTAGATTAGGGTAATAATAGGCAAATCGAACATTTCCTCCTCATTCTTATAAAGGATGTTCATCACATAACTTCTGCACATATCACCCTCATTGATACAAGCTCCTATTGGTTATTGATTATGGCGTCATATTCAGGAAGAATCATCTAAAGGAAAGGTAACTTTTGTTCTATTAAAAATTTCCCCCTCTTTATTGATAAGTTATTCTTACCTTAATTTGTTTCTTTTTTTAAGCGACAATAATTAATTCTTTTATGAAGCATTATATCATATCATGTCATGGTGTTCCACTCGGCGGCATTGAGTAAAATCCTATATAATGAATAGCTGCAATTCTCTTGATTTATAAAATTAATTATTACGAAAGCATTCGTATGAAGCATTTTAATGTTTAAACAACAGGGTGGCTATGTCAAAATTCGTGCCAATCTTTCTTATTCCCAGATGCAACAAGTGTTCAAGCATGTGGTAATATGTTCATTACCTAAGAACTATCTTTAATTATCCCCCTATGGATTGTTATCCCCTTTGCCTTTCTTGGAGATAACATGTATATTTAAAACATCTCACTGCAATATTTATTTATGAGTTTACCTAGCAATATTTAGCATGGCTATGTTATAAATATGTACTATTGGCTAAACACAATCACATATAGCCTTGATACTTAGAGAGGCTTTGGGTTGTTGTTGGTGCCATATCCCGCATAAGGATCGTCAAGGAAGCTACTTGTCAATTTATGACCCGTTTGCCCTACTATTTCAGGTTTTATTTATTTATTTTAAGTTTAAAAATAACTTAATTAGAAAACTATCTACGTTTCAGATCTTTATACTTGTCATTTCCATTTTGATTGTCTAGTTTTAAGTTTTATAGTCTTTACACTACCCTAGATTTGCTGATTATTTACTGAAACTAGTGGTCATCCACGGGACCCAGTGTTAAATCAATGATCATGATATGATGATGAGAATAAACCAAATAATGTTGATAATTGATTATAATATATGTTATATAAAATAGATAGTTAATTAGTAGGTAATTAACTATCTAAATAACCTAACCAAATCCACCGTTTGTGCAGGAGATGCAGGGATCGGTCATATTCTCAAAATAGCTTTATCACTTTAGTCCGGTCGACCGATATCAAAAAAGCGGCACCAACTAGGATTCTCTAATCAAACCATCTATTCGGCTATCTTTACCACGAAACAAGTAGATGATCGACTCGGTAGTGAAAAACGGTTTTACCGCTCAACTGTATGATCGGTAAACCTATCATCTATACTTCGAAGAGAAATCGGCTCATATTCTTTCTTAGTGTGTCTGGTCCACTGATATTGAAAAGACGGTGCAACCGGTGATCTGTCTAGTAAAATACTTGGTGCAATTTTAAGCTTCTATACAAGATATAAAATGACCGGCAGCTAAACCGATCAGATCAAAGATGTGGGATCAGTCCTATGCTAAGAGTTTTAAACTGAGAACGGCTGAAAGTTTCTATTTTGGTCTAATTTAGAATTCTTTGGGAATATGCAGAAGGAAGCTTTCAAGTGTACAGATTGTTATTATCATTTTAATGCAAGTCTGATAATTGACTTTGGGAAGCACAAGACTGCCAAAAGTGACCAGATACCTATTTTGGTATAAGTCCAACAACACTCCCCAAGGAACAGGTATCTGTCAAATCGCCCTAGATGATCAAATCAATATAAGACAAACCTGCCGGCTGATATGTTTCTTGGGAAGTAGCAAACGCATTTAATGCCATGTTTCACCTTCTTCACCGACCAATTAGAATCAAGGATCAAGAATTACCATGCAAGTATCCGTTAAATGAGAAATATGACCGTTGTCATATTTCACTATTTAAGAGAATCTTGAAGAACAGCAGCAAGACACCTAGAACAACACAAGACAATGAGACATCATATTTTAGAATTTAATCAAAGCCTGAACTATTCTTGTTTACATACTGTCGAAAGTGTTGAGTGTATTATAATTCCATTCATTCTATGTAAGAAGTGAGAGTTGTAAGTCAATAACGAGCAGTAAATAAGGCTCAGTTATTTGACGTATTGTAAAGTGTGTTGAATATTCTTAGTGAATATCCTTCTCGAGTTCGAGAAGAAGGGGTGACGTAGGAGCTTTATCTCTGAACATCCATAAATCTTGTGTTGTGTTTCTTCTCTACTCCATACTTCCTTATTGTTGTCCAAACGGTGTGTGTTGCTTCAAGTTGAAATGAACTATTCCGCACTTAAACTCAGTTCAAGAGTTTGTGACAACTTGTGTAGTATTGAGACCGATATTAACCTCTAACGGAGTTAGTATCAACCGACGTGTGTGTAAGCGTTCGTCCTAGCGAGACCCCCAGTCTCCTTCGGCGATCCCGATCCTAACTATATATATATATACATTGGTTAATGATATATATTTCCACACCATGATTTTAATCTATGAAAACTTGTGTACTTACAAGCTCAATTACATTCTTTCTCCATGCAAATTGCATACCTATTGTCAATAATTCACTCTAAATTTAATTTGAATTAGTATTAGATTTGGATGTTTAATCATAATAAGATAGGTATTTTACCTGACTTCCTGTGTCAATACTGTTGACTTGATTTTCATTTTAAGTATTCAAAAACTGAATTGATAGACCATCTATTCCACCATTCCACCACTTGAAGCAAGAAGACTAGACTAATGGGGAGACCAAGTTATGACCTAAACTACAGCTATATGCTTTGTTAATTTTCGAACTGGCTGTTGTGATAGCAGGTTTCAAACCAAAAGCTATTTCATTCATCTTCTTTTTAAAGATAACAAACCATCCATACCTGATTATCAAGTTCAATATCATCATATGACCATTTCAATCTACATACCTAATTCATTACAACAAAATTAGACTCATTATAAAAAAAATTCAGATGCAAGCTCTATGTTCTATTATTGATTTATTCTCTAGTTTGCAGGTAGAGAAAACAATGAGGCACTTGAAAATGGAAAAGATCAGCCTCTATTGTAGGTTGTTGTCGGTTCATAAGACAACAAATATTATAAAGACAACGATGATGAAAGTGATCGAAGTGAAGGAGATCTAGTGTAATCTCGTGTACCAGTTTGTTCTATTGGATCAGCCTATATATATTACTTAATTGTTTTGTCTTTAAGTATACAAATATTTTTATTTTAGTCTAATTGTTTCTAAACCAATTAAAACATCATTAAAAACTTGTAATATATATATATATATATATATATATATATATATATATATATATATATATATATATATATATATATATATATATATATATATATATGATAAAATTGTTTAAAGGATTTATGTTTTTTTATTATTATTATTTAAAAGGTTAATAATTGGTAGGTAATGATTTTCTAAATGTTCTTTTTAAAGATTATTTAATTTGAAAATAAAAAAAATAAAAATTCAGATAAAATTGTCTAAAGAAACTAAAAATAAATTTAAAAATAAAATATATTTTTGGTAACACTTAAATGAATGTTACCGACGCTAAAATAAGCGTTGCTAAAACTTACGCCCACCCTATTTTTGGCGACATAAGAATAAGGGTCGGTGATCTTTTTGGCGACGCTTTTAAGGGTTGACAGAAGTCTTTTAATGCTTCGCTGGAAGTCCTTTTTGTTGTTGTGTATGGGGCATCGTCATACCATATTCTTTAAAATAAATAAAAATTGTTTTTGATAAAATTATATAAACGAATTTTTTAATATTATATATTTGATAGTATATTAAAAATGTATATTATTATAAAGAAATAAACTTAAAAACTCTTATAAGATATGAAAAATAAATAAATATATTAGTGATATAATATATTTTATTGTGTTTATAAGTGTTCAGGGAGAATTAGTGTGAGATCGGGGAGAAGTCAGAGCGGGGAACACAAATACCATCCACGATCAACTGTCGGTCAAACTGAGAAAAACCGCCCCATAATGGGGAATTTTGGATCAGGAACCGCATGGCGTTTTATAATTGATGATTTCTCATGATTTACATGGGTATCATTTTTACAATCAAAGGATACAACTACTGAAAATTTGATTAGAATCTTTAAAAGAATTCAGAATCAGAAATCTTTGAATATTGCTTGCATTAGAAGGGATCAGGGAACTGAGTTCACAAACAGACACCTTTCCTCTTATCTCGAGGAGTCTGGGATTAGGCACGAGTTGTCTAGTGCTAGAAATCCACAGTAGAATGATATTGCTGAGAGGAGAGTGAGGACTCTGAAGCAAACAACGAGATCTATGCTAGCTGAATTAGACGTTCCTCAGAGGTTCTGGGCTGAAACAATTAACACAAGTTGCTACACACAAAATCGGTCAATATTTAACAAACGTTTTGATAAAACTCCTTATGAACTGTATTACTGAAGAATTCCCATAGTTTCGTACTTTAAAGTATTCGGGTTTAAATGTTTTATCTATAATAATGGAAAGGTTTACTTGACCGATTTTGATGCTAAAGTAGATGCTGGATTCATGCTGGGATATTTTTCAGTAAGTAAGGCTTACAGAGTATATAACAACAAAACTCAAACTGTTGAGGAATCCCTTCATGTCGTTTTTGATGAGTCTGTTGAGAGTAACTCCATCGATCCCATTGACCTCGCTAACAGATTAGAAGCGACAAGTCTTGAGTCTGTAAGTGAAGATGAAGCTCTAAATAAATAGATTTCGTTGTCTGATCATATGGCTGATCCGGTTGAAATCTAACCATACATAAAAACTCCTATTCAACAAACTGTTAAGAGTTCAGACGTCGCGGAGTCACCTGGTTATATGACCAATCCTTTAGGATCCAACTTCAGATGGAATAAGAATCATCCACCAAAATTGATCATCGGGAATCCTAACTCTCCTCGTAGGACAAGACGTCAATTGATGGATGAAATGGACAACTCTGCTTTTATTTCTCAAATTGAACCCAAGAAAATTGGTGAAACAGTGGTTGATCTAGATTGGATCAATGCTATGCAGGAGGAGTTAAACCAATTTGTTAGAAATAAAGTGTGGCATCTAATTCTTAGACCGACTGATCAGTCAGTCATTGGAACAAGATGGGTCTTTAAAAACAAGCTCAATGAAGATGGCCTAGTTATTAGAAACAAAGCCCGTTTAGTTGCTCAAGGATACAGACAGGAGGAAGGCATCGACTTTGATGAGTCTTTTGCACCTGTAGCAAGACTTGAGGCAATTAGAATCTTCTTGGCTTATGCATCATTTAAGAATTTTAAAGTTTTTCAAATGGATGTGAAAAGTGCATTTTTAAATGGTAAATTAAATGATGATGTCTATGTTGAGCAACCACCTGGTTTTATAGATCATACTTTACCAAATCATGTTTTTAAACTTGACAAAGCTTTATATGGTTTGAAACAAGCTCCTAGAGCGTAGTACGATATTTTGTCTGAATTTCTGTTTGATCATGATTTTGTTATTGGAACTGTTGATAAAATACTGTTTAGATATACTAAAGACTCCTACATTCTGCTTGTTCAAATATATGTTGATGATATTATATTTGGATAAACTAAACCCAAATTGTGTGAAAAATTTGCCAAGCTGATGTAGGACAAATTTGAAATAAGCATGATGAGAGAATTAACTTTCTTCCTCGGTCTTCAAGTTCGTCACCTGGAGAAAGGAACCTTCATCAATCAGGCCAAGTATACCAAATAGTTACTGATGAAGTTCGGGATGGATAACTGCTCTACTGCAGCTACTCCAATGAGCTCCACTAGTAAGCTGGACAAATATGATGGTGGTCAAAGTGTAGATGTCACATCTTATAGAGGTCTTATTGTGCCATTTCTCTATCTCACTATCAGTAGGCCAGACATCCAATTTGTTGTTGGTGTTTGTGGAAGATTCTAGGCTAATCCTAAACTTTCTCATTTTACTACTGCTAAATGCATTCTGAAATATTTGACGGGAACTCAAAATGTGGGACTGTGGTATCCGAAGGATTCCAGTTTCAATTTAACTAGTTTCTCAGATGCAGATTATGCAGGGTGCAAAATTGATAGAAAGAGCACGAGTGGAAATTGCTAGTTCCTTGGAGATCGTCTTATCTCATGGTTCAGCAAAAAGCAGACGTCGACTGCCACGTCTACAACTGAAGTAGAGTACCTTGCTGCGGGTAGTTGTTGTTCACATCTCTTATGGGTTCAACAACAGCTTAGGGACTATGGAATTGAGGCTGAAGAATGTCCAATTTTCTGCGACAACACAAGTGTTATCGCAATCACCTATAATCGAGTTTTGCACTCTCAGACAAAGCACATCGAAATCAGACATCACTTCATCCGAGAGTATGTCAATCAGAAGCAAATTCGTCTTGAATACATCTCAACAGATCAACAAACTGCACGAAGCCTCTACCCGATACCAAGTTTTCTCACTTTAGAAATATTTTAGGACTTGTTGATCTTGATTGATTTTATTAAGTGCATGAACTGAGGGGAACATATTGTTCAAATGAAATTGGACAGACAAGAAGACAAAGGTCTCAATATGTCCAATTGACTAGAAATTTAAGAAGTATAACTACTTAGACGCATGTTTTCTCAGGCAGTTTTTATCTTCTTTTGGGGATTCATGTCTTGGTTAATTAGCATGCACGGTTAGACGTATGCGTCTAATAGACGTTAGACGTTTATAGGACAAGAGCAATTGGAAGCTCACGTCTAACCGGACACACGTCTAGTACATGGTGTTTATGTATAATTAGACGTTCTAAGTCTAATAGACTTGTGACCGTCTATAAGAAAAGCATGATTAAACGTTAACGTCTAATAGACGCATTTCTCAATTAGAAGTGAAGAATGTGGAAAGTAGTTTAAACATCTAACTACTTGTGTATTCAGACTTTTCATCTTTTGGCTATCGGGACAACTGTCCTCTTTCACTGTATCTGTCTATGTATTTTTCCCGCCTAAAATAGACCAGTCACTTCTCAAATAGATTAAAGACAGTTGTCTCTCAATATTTAAAGAGTGAATAAAATTTCTGATAACTTTCTTCTATACGTCTAACATTAATAGTGCATTTTCATGATTAATATTAATTGATAGTTGTGTCCCTTGGGAATAGGTTTCTTAAATTTTTGACGGTTGGTATAATCATTAAATATTAAATGTCACACGTTAGCTCTCTTGTATTTAATGAATGGTGTCACTCAAATGGTTGAGTACTCCTAAATCCTCGATTCTCTCTCTAGAATTCGAATCGCCAAGATCCTATGTTCATCTTGCCAAAATAACTTCTCTTTCTCCAAAATCTCTGCAAATAGACTTTACGTTTGTTTCAACTCTAATGATTCCAAAAATAGTTCTAATGTTTGAATCTTTGAAAATTTATTGGCTTAAGAAATTTCTTCGTCCCCACTACATCTTTCACGAACAAGCAGTTCGTGAATTCTTTGAAACCGCTGGCTTTTATCATAACCAATATATTCGTGCGAATGTACTTGTCAAGAATATCTATTTCTCTGAAGAAACATTCGTCATGTTATTCTGACTTCCAACCGAAGTGATCCATGAGTTTCCTTCTTCTTCAAATGAAATTTTGTCTGAAATGACGCTCGTCTTCTTAGATCAAGTCTTCGAAGGGCAACTCCTTCCGGTTGAGCCTCACGGAAAGAGTAACTGTCCGAAGGTTGAGTTTGCCCTACTCAACGACATTATCTCCAAATCCATTCTTGTGAAGGACTCTTCCTACATCTACTGTACGAAAGTCTTTGAACAAATGGTGGCAATCACAAGAGGTGTAGCCATCAACAAGTCGAAATTCCTTTTCAACAATATGGTTAAAATGATTTTCTCTCGGAAGAAGATCTTCGTTACGACGCTCCCCTTAGCGCATTCCTTTGTTGTTTCCTTACTAAACTCGACAATGGGTTTCAGGCCAATCCTTCTAAAGTCTTAAACGGTCCAAGGGTTCTCGACTATGTTCTTCGGGGGGTGGACTCAGGTCAAAGAAACGAAATAGAGAAGTTTATAAATCGGCTATAACCTTATCTTTAGAATCGGCCGTAGATTCCCTCCCTGAATGATGTTAAAATGGGGGAAAGAAAAGGAAAAAGATTAGCCTTAGACTTAGGGGGATGGGAAAATCTTTTGATGCATTTGGGAAGAAAAACATGTTGTTGTTTTTGAAATGTGTTTCTGTATTTTTCTTTTGAACAATGTTCCTGATGTTTCAATTTATGCTTTTATTTGCTATGAAATATGAACAGTCTATTGCCATCTACTGCATTATTGAATATTCTAATATTTTAATTATGTTAAGTTTTAAAATCAACATAAAAAATGGGGATTTTTGTTGGGTCAAATTATTTTGAATAAAGGTCAAATCATTTTGACTAACGGAATTTTGATGATGAGTTTGTGTAAAACTTAAATAAGAAGGAAACTAATCTGTATAATTGTTTTTGTGCAGGTGTAACAAAAACGCGCTAAATTAGACTAAGTCTGAATGAGGTTCATTAGACTTACTGGCTATTAGACGCATTGAGTTAGACGTGCAGTCTAATAGGCATAGTTAGACGTGCAGTCTAACAAGAATAGTTAGACGTGTAGTCTAACAAGAATAGTTAGACGTGCAATATAACAGGCGTAGTTAGACGTGCAGACTAATAGATGCGTAGTTAGACGTATAGTCTAACAGATGCGTAATTAGACGTGCAATCTAACAAATACGTAGTTAGACGTACAATCTAACAGATACGTAGTTAGACGTGCAGTCTAACAGATACGTAGTTAAACGTGCAGTCTAACGGATACGTAGTTAGACGTGCAGTCTAACGGATACGTAGTTAGACGTGCAGTCTAATGGATACGTAGTTAGACATGCAGTCTAACGGATACGTGCAGTCTAACGGATACATAGTTAGACGTGCAGTTTAACAGATACGTAGTTAGACATGCAGTCTAATAGATGAAAGTTAGACGTGCAGTCTAGCTCCTTTAGATTAGTCTAAAGGGACTCATAGTTAGACGTGCAGTCTAACAGATGAAAGTTAGACGTGCAGTCTAGCTCCTTCAGATTAGTCTGAAGGGACTCGTAGTTAGACGTGCAGTCTAACATATGAAAGTTAGCTGTGCAGTCTAACTCTTTCAGATTAGTTTGAAGGGACTTGTAGTTAGACATGTCGTTTAACTCTATTAGACTTGGTGGTCTAATGGATCTTGCTATTAGACAGGGGCGTCTAACTTCATTAGACTTGTCAGTCTAATTGAAGCACGTCTAATGCCTTGCTTCAGCAGTTGTTTGAAGCTAGCATCCATCTACCCATGATCAATTAGATGTACGCTACTCTTGCTCCACTATTCCGTGCAGATTAGTATGACAGTCGGTTACATCCAATAAATTAATGTCACATAAGAAAATATTATTCCCACTACTTGTTTCTTCCAGGACAATCCTAGAAAAATATTCGGTGCACTACCAAATTGGTACGGCCACGATCATGGTGCTCAGTGTCTGTTGTACCTGTGTACTATGGAGGCTCTCCAATGGGTATTCTCCACGTGTCATTTTAGAAGATTCGACCGTTGGTATCTGCTCTTTATTTAAGGATCCTCAAGAACAACAGACGAACTGTCGGCCAGACACTTGATATGAAAACTTGCTTTCTGATTCTCACGAATTGCTTTCTTGTTTACTATGTCTGTACATCAAGAGAGAGATAGAATCAAAGTATTGTCTAGCTGAGTGATATTCTTTAATATACTGTAAGTTGAACAGAGTTTGTTCTGTTCAACAGTGAGCTAGCCTTGCAACTGTATTTGATTCTAAGTAAAGTATAGTGAATCCTTCCGGTTGTTGGAAGAAGGAGTGACATAAAAGAGTTTTGCTCCGAACATCCATAAACATCTCTCTGTGTCATTTACATTCTGTGATCTTCGGTTCTTAGCTTCAAACTTGAGCAAACATTTCCGCACTTGAATCGTTTAAGAGTTTGCAAGGGTTTGTGAAGAATAGAAAGTGATTTAAATCCCTAATAGGATTTCTATCAAACCGTTTTTGTACGAAGCTTTCATCAATAGCTAGACCCCTGTCTCTATTAGTGCCACCGATCCTATCATAAACTTAAAAAAGAAAATATATATCTAGAAAATGGTTCAAATAAGATTATAAAATAAACTAGTAATTTGGTATTAAGTGACAAAATTACTACAAGGAATATACTTTACGCACCTGATTTTAAATACAATTTATTATCTTTTGCTAAACCTTTTAGAGATGAAAAAATGAATTGTATCATTTCTTAAATAATTGTGTGATGTAGGACCTTAATAAAATATCATGTTTAAACTTGGAAAAAGGATTGGAAATCTATTTTTTATTCTTCTACAAATAATTTAATATAAAAGAAATAGTTTTTAATACTCATAATTCTTCTTATATTAATAATTGCTACAAGATGCACCTAAGATGTGACCATCCTTCAAATAAAGAACTCGATTTTATTTATTCAAATTCTACTAATAAAGTTCCTCTTTATGAGACATGTTTGTTTTCAAAATCTCATCGCTTACATTTCTCTACTAGCACAACTACGACAAAAGATGTGTTTGATATAATTCATATAGATCTTTGGGGTCCTCATAAAGAGAGAATCTTTCAGAAAAATACCTTACATGTTTACAATTGTTGATGATTATTTAAGATGCAATTGAATTTTTTTTCTAACTAATTAATCTTTTATGTTCAACAAAATTTAAAATTTCATTTTCCTAATAAAATATTAGTACAACAAAACCATTAAGAAAGTTAATAGTGATAATGGAACTAAGTTTGCAAATCTTAAATGCAAAAAAAAGTTAACAAAATGGAACAATTCATCAAATAACATGTGATGTAGAGTGAAAATATAGATCATTAATGAGTTATTCAAGCTTGCCTATAAAATTTTGTCATTTTTAATTGAAAATGTATCAAATCATAATTTATTTTTTAATAAATTGAGTATAATAAATAAACATAACAGAATGAAATCAAAGCGATAATACAAGACAAGTTTTAGCATGGAAAAAACACTCTTCAAATTGAGATTAAAAATCTATGAGACCGAATATGCGACTTAACAATCCACTTAAAACCTCACAAAATAAATCTTCACCGTTCAGAATGTAATCCCCAAAATAACCAAAAAGCTAACAAAGATTAAGTCGATAAAACGATGCAAACTTTGATAAACAAAAATCATCTTCAACTACTACTCCAAACCACTGAATCTATTTTGCTCAACCATCCCTCCATTTCTGTTCTATCAAACCCTATAGGCATATTCTGCATAGCCCTAGTTTTTTTTCTCTCCTAGGCAGCACTGCAGCAGTCAATACTCAATACTTTGCCCATCGTCCGCTGACTACTTTTTTGTTCCTCCTTTCTTTTATTCGTCATCGCCTACAAGGGTTCGTGGATTTAAACCTTCTTCCAGATTGCAGCAGTCAATACTCAATACTTCTCCCATTGGCCGCTAGCTAGTTATTTGTTCTGCCTTTCTTCTTTTCGTTCTCGCCTTCAAGGGTTCGTGGAGTCAAACTTGGTTCCAGTTCCAGAAGCCTCACACTAAAAGTCTGAAACTTAATATTATGTTAAATAAAAGATTCATTTTTGAAATGGACTCCTCTCAAAATTAAGGTATTAATTTGGATGTTGATAAATTTAAAAGTGCTAAGCATGATGAATTTGTTGAACTATTTGGTCAATTAATGTGTAACGATAGACAAAACTCTTGTTTGGTGTGTATTATGACTATTTGATCATATTCTTAAACTATTGTTTTATAAAACTATTAATGATTTTTATTTATTTTTATTTATAATGAGACAACCCGTGGGCTGGCCTGCCTAACCCGCAACCCACATTGGGTTAGGATGGGGATTTTCAGCCCGTCGGGATGGTGGGTCCGCCCGCCGTCGACCCGTCAAATGATGAGTTTGGGTGGGTAGGCCCTCCCTTCTATGGGTTGGCCCGTCTGACCGCTTTAGTCGTGCCTCATAACTTATATTCTTACGAGTCTCGAGTGAGACGAGAACTAAAATAGTAGGTTTTACTAGAGTGTAATTAAGAAACATCGATTTAGGTTAGCTTTAACTTTTTAGAGTCTCCACCTAATTACTTCTCAAGAAAATAGGAAAGAAAAATATTGCGTATGTTTAAACGTGTTTTAGAGATTTTGTTCTTAATTCGGTACTTGGTTACACGTGAGAAGGGCATCAACGCTATTTCTTATGAGTCCATCAATTGGCGGTCTCTATTTTAAATTTTGGTAATGTTAAAGAATGTTATTTTACACATTATTTATTTATCCAATCCTAGGGCATGCACCTAAAATTTTACCCAAACTTAAACATTGATTTTTTTTTTTGATTTTATGAAAATAAAGAAATAACCCAAACAGGTCCTAAAGAAAAATATGTTTTTGGTTTTGTTAAAAATATTGTTTTCAAGTGTTTTATATATTTTTTCTTTTATAATTTTTTGAAGTTAATTAAAGCATTTAAAAGTACTAGATAAACAAAGAAAACAAAATGACCAAAGCAAACTGGCCCTTTAAGCCAGTTGGCTCATGAAGTGGTAGTAAAACCAGACAAACAATTTAGAACACATGTAGGGGGGCCTTTGTTTACTTGGTTCGAGATTTGGATGTTTTGAATGTAAGTGTGAGGTCGGTCCTAGGTTCAAATTCTAGGAGTTCCATTTTTTTTAAATTCTTGGAAATCGAAAGAAAGCTCAAATATCTAATGGGTTATTTATTCAACAAGGCTACACTAACGTAGTGGTGCATAGATCGAACGCTTGTTAGGCGTGCGTGCTGATATGAGGCCCATGTTATTTCTAGCAATGTCACATCTTTTCCTTAGGATTTTTTTACCTGTTTTCTTTTTACAGCAGAAACAAACAAGTTTGCACAGCAAAATCAGCACATAACAAAATTGCATATATTACTATAAGGTCAACACATATTAGGGAGAGTGCTTGAATCTAAATCAACATATAACAAAATGGCATATTTTCAATACTAAATCAAACAGAATAAGCTCTAAAATAGTGTAACTAATCAAACTGCAACTTATCAAACAATCTAACGCCACGACAGTCTCAAGCGTTAATCACAAAATGTCTTCAACAATTGACAATATAATACTCTAACACAAAATATAAACCAATATATAATTTCCCAAAACCCTCTTCACCAACATGAGAGCCTCATTCACAAAGGAAGAAATTTCCCTCAAAATGTCACAGCAGCCTCAAATGGAAAAATTCGATTTTCTAACCAAATAAACATGTGATTTCTAGGCAAAAATGTTCAAAAATATTTTCTGAGATCACCCTACCTTCTTAAACTCCATTTAAAATGTACCTAGCTTATTTATGATAGGATAATCGACCTTAAAAATCCTAAGAACAAAACATGTACAAGCATTGTTCTGAAGTTACATAATCTTGTTTTTTATTTTCAATCTCATTCAAATATTCTAATATGCTTATCATTATCATATAGCATGTTTAGAAACTAACCTATAACATGATCTTGAAGGAAAGACATCTAAAACACAAGCTTAATATTTTTCATTCAAACTGTTTTTTTAATCCAAGTAACATGATGAATCACCACAATATAAAAGCTTACATGGATTACTATGATAGTGATTCGAAATAGTGATCCATAGTCGATCCTACAATGAGTAGAAGTTCCTAGCTCTAAATCCCCTAAATCCTCTACTTTTTTTTTTTTCTCTTCCATCTCTCTAAAAAAATTTAGGTAAACGTTCTCCTCAAGCTCCTTAACACATAACAGACCTATCTGACCATTTAGGGATTCGTGCACCTGACCATTTAGGGATTCGTGCACCCTTCGTATTTTTTTGTGATGTCAGATTAAGAGGTCGTGATTACAAGGCTCTATGCCCTGAGGCCTAGTAATTAGGAATGAAAATGAGAATCATCCCAACTCATTCTAATTTCGGAATTTTTTAATATTATTCTCGCCCCGTTCAATTTTAGAGAATCACTGTCACTGTAAAAAAAAAAAAATACACTTTCGACCCTTATATGTCAACCCTTATTAAAAAAAAAACTTTTATCCACCTTTATACATATACAACCATATGTATTTTTTAATATACAAATTTTTTTAAAAACCTTAAAATTTAACTATTCTAAATTAAATATTTTTAATGTTATATATTTAAACTATATAAATATTTTATTTCACTATTTTAATTTTTAAAATGAAATTTGAATTAAATTTTATTTACATTAAAATTTAATTAATATTTTTTTTTTTAAAATTTGAAATATTATTAAATTTTTTTATAATTATCATCTGTCTTTTATTTAATTAGTATTTAAATTTAATTAAATTAAAAGTAAAAAATAATATAAATAAAAAATAAATAAATTATACATTATATTATATTTAATAATAAAAATTTAACTTATATATTGTGTAATTAGGAATCAGTTTTTAATTATTTAGAAAAGTATGGTGGTCATTTTCTTTCTAAACAAACAAACCAACTCTTTCTAACCTAAAAAATCCTTTGTTTGCCTAATTAGTAAGCCAGACTATCATCCTTTGACTCTCCGCAGTCAGATTATCGTGCGCACGAGGTTAGTTATATCCTTTTCCAACCATTAGGGCTTGGTTTCATCTATACTATCATCCTTTTAACTCTCTGAAGCCAGATTGTCGCGCGCACGAGATTTGTTACATTCTTCTTCGACCTTTAGGGCTTGCCTTCATCTGCACTATCATCCTTCGACTCTCCACAGCCAGATTGTCGCGCGTACGAGGTTAGTTACATTCTTCTCCGACTATTTGAGGTTTGTAAGTTTTTCAGCTTCAATTAGGTCACTTCTTGAAATGTTGTTTAAGAGTTATTTGAAGCTCAAAGTGGCAAAACTGTTCATATAATTATGAACCTGTACTAGTAATTCAGATCTGATCTGGATTAGTTGATGGTGAACTGTGAAGACAATTCCTTCTATTTCTTAGTAGTTTGCTTGGACAATTCATTCAATTGTAGCCAACTTGTAGGTTTTTTTATAGAACTTAAAAAAATTGGTTACTAATCAAAGGGAGAAGCTCTTTAGAGTTTATTCCTGTTTGTCCACTTTGTGAATTGGAAGACAGTTCAAAAAATGTTCTCCTTTGTAATGGATTAGGATAGTAATTCTGCAAAGAACGATAATATTTCTACTTTCAATTTGACAATGACAAATGATTATATGAATCATGTTTGTTAATAATTATGAAGGTCTTCTTGGAAATATGGCCCCTTGTGTACTCTATGCAAGTAATGTGGAAAGACTTAGTTCATCTCCTACATCTTTCGCAAGCCACTATTTACCTTACTTAGGCATATATTTTGTGACGGATCATGTTGGCGTGTATGAACTAGTTTAATGTTTTTATACAACATATTTTGCTTCAGTAACTATAATTTAAGAGAAGTCTTATGCGAACATAGTTTGAATTCAACATTCCCCTTTAAGTATTTTCAATTTCCTGTGGATTTTCTGTTAAACGTCGCTCACTTTACCAGGTAGGATGCTAGTAGATGGTCTTCATGAAGGAGGAAGTGAACCATTGGGTTCCATATAAACACATATTCTCCTTCTCTGTCAACAACCACATATGACAGAGAAGGAGAATATATGTTTATATGGATATCCGAATGTGTAGTGGGAGGTTGCTATACCTTTTCAAGAATTGCCTCCAAAGTATCCTGAGCCTTCAATTGGTATCAACTTTTCTAGGGATGGTATGCTGAAGAAGCATTGGTTAGCTCTCGTTGCTGCTCACAGTGATGCTTGGTTGATTTCTGTTTCTTTCTGTTTATGTGCCAGATATGCTTTTAAAATATCTGACAGGTAAATATTTTTTCCTGGTTGTATTGTTTAATACAATGTTTCATATCAACTGAGACCTTCTTTTGAATGATTCTCGCATACACAACAATTTTCTCATTAATGAAAAGTTTACCCTTTATTAAAAAAAAGATCAAGTGACATGTGTTCAAGATGGCCTAATTTGTAAACCCTTTTTTCTGTAAAATATATTTCACGTGGATGCCAATCTACATGAAATCACTTTTAAAAACAGAACTTAAGTTGTATTATTAGAAGTCGAATTTGTGTTAAATCTATATACACACATAACATTAAAAGAAAAGAAATAGAAGTTTCATAGATATATGAACTTAAAATGTTTGTTTTGTGATTTTGTAAGATTGAATTCGATTAAAATTCTATGTTCTTACAAATTTTATGAAAATGTCGAATACTTTTCAATATGATGAATGATCTCCCTATTGTGTTTGAAGTTGTAACTGATTCTGCTAAGAAGCGGCAACAAACTGTGAAATCTTTGGTCATTAACCAAAACAGCAACAAGTCAAACTCCAAAATGGTAAGTCAATCTTTTTGAATATCATTTAAGTTTTCCTCATGGATTCTTTTACACTTATGCAATATCTAATTAGTCTTGTTCTCTCCAGTAAATGTCAAAGTGCTTGTGTTATGTGCACTATAAGGAATTTTATTTGTCTCAATGATTTAGGTTTCATTTGGTATAATGATTAATTTTCAGAATTATTTTGTTATTTTTACTTCATTAGGTATAGTTATATTTTCTGTATCATTAAGATATTTTTCAATCATAATAAATGTAGGTTTTTATGAATAGAACCATAATCAAGATGAAACAATATGTATGTCCAAACAACTCATTAAATGTATTTCTTGTCATTTGACCTAAATAATTAACTCTATCATTCAACAATATTATTTTCAAATAACCCCGCATCAAACATGACATAAACATGTTTTTTCTCTGGATGAACTCATTTACTGTATTTTTTTTGTGGTGTAGGGAATAGTAACTGAGTATCATGGACAGAAATCGGCATTCAGAGTCCTTTTTTTTCTTCTAAATGTTAATGTTTGTACAAAATAGAGTTGTCGCAAAAGCAACCTCTAACCATACGAATGGTGTGTATAGACTTGAACGTTGTTCATTAAACAACTCATCAATGAAGCCATATAAAATTGGTAACAACAACTCATCCATGAAGCCATATAGAATTAGTCATTGAGTGCCACCTTTTGTACAACTGTATCTTCTATAACGCTCTTAGTGTAATGATTTTCTAGAGTGTACACAACTTATAGATAGATGCTCTAAAACTTTAAAATCAGATCAGAGTAATAACAGGCGAGTCGAACATTTCCTCATCAATCTTCTAAAGGATATTCATCACATAACTTCTGCACATATCGGCCTCTTTGATACAAGCTCCTATTATCGATTATGGCATCATATTCAGGAAGAAGCAGCTAAAGGAAAGGTAACTTTTGTTCTATTAAAAATTTCCCCCGCTTTATTGATAAGTTATTCTTACCTTAATTTGTTTCTTTCTTTAAGCGACAATAATTAATTCCTTTATGAAGCATTACATCATATCATGTCATGGTGTTCCACTCGGCGGCATTGGTTAAAATCCTATATAATGAATAGCTGCAATTCTCTTGATTTATAAAATTAATTATTACGAAAGCATTCGTATGAAGCATTTTAATGTTTAAACAACATGATGGCTATGTCAAAATCCGTGCCAATCTTTCTTATTCCCAGATGCAACAAGTGTTCAAGCATGTGGTAATATGTTCATTACCTGAGAACTGTCTTTAATTATTCCCCCTATGGATTGTTATCCCCTTTGCCTTTCTTTGAGATAACATGTATATTTAAAACATCTCACTGCAATTTTTATTTATGAGTTTACCTAACAATATTTAGCATGACTATGTTATAAATATGTACTATTGGCTAAACACAATCACATATAGTCTTGATACTTAGAGGGGCTTTGGGTTGTTGTTGGCGCCATATCCCACATCAGGATCGTCAAGGAAGCTACTTGTCAATTTATGACCCGTTTGCCCTACTATTTCAAGTTTTATTTATTAATTTTAAGTTTAAAAATAATTTAATTAGAAAACTATCTACGTTTCAGATCCTTATACTTGTCATTCTCATTTTGATTGTTTAGTTTTAAGTTTTATAGTCTTTACACTACCCTAGATTTGCTGATTATTTACTAAAACTAGTGGTCATCCACGGGACCCAGTGTTAAATCAATGATCATGAGATGATGATGAGAATAAACCAAATAATGATTATAATTGATTATAATATATGTTAGATAAAATAGATAGTTAATTAGTAGGTAATTAACTATCTAAAGAACCTAACCAAATCCACCGTTTGTGCAGGAGATGAAGGGATTGGTCATATTCTCAAAATAGCTTTATCACTTTAGTCCGGTCGACCGATATCACAAAGGCGGCACAAACCATGATTCTCTAATCAAACCATCTATTCGACTATCTTTATAACGAAACAAGTAGATGATCGACTCGGCAGTGAAAAACGGTTTTACCGCTCTACTGTATGATCGGTAAACCTATCATCTATACCTCGAAGAGAAATCGGCTCATATTCTTCCTTAATGTGTCCGGTCCACTAATATTGAAAAGACGATGCAACCGGTGATCTGTCCAATAAAATACTTGGTGCAATCTTAAGCTTCTATACAAATTATAAAATGACCGGCAGCTTGACCGATCAAATTAAAGATGTGGAATCAGTCCTATACTAAGAGATTTAAACTAAGAACAACTGGAAGTTTCCATTTTGGTCTAATTCAGAATTCTTTGGGAATATGCACTTGGAAGCTTTCAAGTGTACAGATTATTATTGTCATTTTAATGTAAGTCTGATAATTGACTTTGGGAAGCAAAAGACTGCCAAAAGTGATCAGATACCTATTTTGGTATAAGTCCAACAGTAGTCCCCAAGGAGCAGGTATCTGTCAAACCGCTCTAGATGATCAAATCAATAGAAGACAAACCTGCCAGCTGATACGTTTCTTGGGAAGTAGCAACCGCATTTAATGCCATGTTGCACCTTCTTGACCGACCAATCAGAATCAAGGATCAAGAATTATCATGCAAGTATGTATTAAATGAGAAATATGACCGTTGTCACATTTCACTATTTAAGATAAGCTTGAAGAACAACAGCAAGACACCTAGAACAACACAAGACAGTGAGACATCATATTTTAGAATTGAATCAAAGCCTAAATTGTTCTTGTTTACATACTGTCTAAAGTGTTGAGTGTAGTACAATTCTATTCATTCTATGTAAAAAGTGAGAGTTGTAAGTCAATAACGAGCAGTAAATAAGCCTCGATTATTTGACGTATTGTAAAGTGTATTGAATATTCTTAGTGAATATCCTTCTCGAGTTCGAGAAGAAGGGGTGACGTAGGAGCTTTATCTCCGAACATACATAAATCTTGTGTTGTGTTTCTTCTCTACTTCATACATCTTTATTGTTGTCCAAACTGTGTGTGTTTTTCTTCAAGTTAAAACAAACTATTCCTCACTTTAACTCAGTTCAAGAGTTTGTGACACCTTGTGTAGTATTGAGACCGATATTAACCTCTAATAGGGTTAGTATCAACCGGCGTTTGTGTAAGCGTTCGTCCTAGCGAGACCCCAGTCTCCTTCGGCGATCCTGATCCTAACAATATATATATACATTGGTTAATGATGGATATTTTCACACCATGATTTTATTCTATGAATACCTGTGTACTTACAAGCTCAATTACATTCTTTCTCCAACCAAATTGCATATCTATTATCAATCATTCACTCCAGATTGAATTTGAATTTGAATTGGATTTAGATGTTTAATCATAATAAGATAGGTATTTTACTTGATTTCCTGTGTCAATACTTTTGACTTGATTTCCATTTTAAGTATTCAAAAACCGAATTAATAGACCAACTATTCCACCATTCCACCACTTGAAGCTAAAAGACTAGACTGATGGGGAGACCAAGTTATGGCCTAAACTACAGCTATATGCTTTGTTAATTTTAGAACTAACTGTTGTGATAGTAGGTTTCAAACCAAAAGCTGTTTCATTCATCTTCTTCTTACAGATAATAAACCATCCATACATGATTATCAAGTTTGCTATCATCATATGACCATTTCAATCTACATACCTAATTCATTACAACAAAATTAGACTCGTTATAACAAAATTCAGATGCAAGCTCTATGTTCTATTATTGATTTATTCTCTAGTTTGCAGGTAGAGCAAACAATTAGGCACATGAAAATGGAAAAGATCAACATTTGTTGTCGGTTAAGAAGATAACACATATGATAAAGACAACGATGATGAAAGTGATGGAAGTGAAGAAGATCCAGTGTAATCTCGTGTACTAGTCAGTTATATTGGATCGACGTATATACATTACTTAATTGTTTTGTCTTTAAGTATACAAATTTGTCTTTTAGTTTAATTGTTTTCTTAAACAATTAAAACATCATTAAAACTTGTAATATATATATATATATATATATATATATATATATATATATAATAATAATATTGTTTAAAGGATTTATGTTTTTTTTAATATTATTATTTTAAAGGTTAATAATTGGTAGGTAATGATTTTCTAAATGTTCTTTTTAAAGATTATTTAATTTGAAAATAAATAAAAAATAAAAATTCAGATAAAATTGTCAAAAGAAACTAAAAATAAATTTAAAAATAAAATAGATTTTTGGTAACGCTTAAATGAATGTTACCGACGCTTAAATAAGCGTTGCTAAAACTTACGCCCACCCTGCTTTTAACGACATAAGAATAAGGGTCGGTGATCTTTTTGGCAACGCTTTTAAGGGTTCACAGAAGTCTTTTTAAGCGTCGCCAGAAGTCCTTTTTGTTGTTGTGTATGGGGCATCGTCATACCACATTCTTTAAAATAAATAAAAATTGTCTTTGATAAAATTATATAAACGAATTTTTTAATATTATATATTTTATAGTATATTAAAAATGTATTAGTGTGAGATCGGGGAAAAGTCAGGACGGGGAACAAAAATACCATTCTCGATGAACTACCGGTCAAACTGAGAAAAACTACCCATAATGGGGAATTTTGGATCAGAACCGCATTGAGGATTATAATTGACATCCCTATTCTTGATCCTCACCTCTCAAGGTTTTCTTGACGCTATGTTTCGGACGATTTGGTCCTACAAATTATTGATTGGAGTTTTTCGAAAGGGGTTCTCGTTGGCTTTTTTTATCCTCACGGTGAGTGAGAAAAAATAGGTGATAAGAGGGAATGGGGATTTATTTGATTTTCTTATTTTGGGATTTGGGCATCTACGCATGGGCCTTGTTTGATTTGCTTCTTTGGGGTCTAGCATCTGTGTATGGACTTTGTTTGACCAACATTTATTTTCTTAACTTGAAAAACAAACACACAACCAAATTAAGTAAATAAATAAGATTCATTTTAATCCATTTTTTTGTGAGATTTTTATTTTATCTAAATAATCTCAAATTTTAATTATAAACCTATAGTGCAAAATACGGGTGTCTATAATAGTACAACAACTTTCTCAATTTATACATAAACTACTTTGTAACTCCAGGAATCTCGTAGCTTAACACATGTGGGTGGACACATGACAATACGGGCCCATAGTGGCTCGAGGTTCAATAGTTCAACCTTTGTTTGAGTGTTAGTCATATTTTAAAATAAAAAATTATTTTTTTAAAAATTTTGATAGTACCTGTAGCTTTTAAAATTAATTATGTAAAAAAATTAATTTTATTCAAATTTTAATAATTTGGGGATTTTCTATAATCAAATGACAATTTGATCTTTTATGAAATCTGATTTAAATTAATTAAAACATAATTAATTTAAAAAAGATTATTTATTTGAAGACAGAGTCACCAATTGATTTTAGAAAAATCATTAAAAAGGTGTACGTGTACAAATTTATTTTATACTAGAGTTTTGTTTTGGTTCGAAGTTTGGTGATACTCGGGAAAAGGGGTTTCGCTCAATTTCCTCTATACTCGTTTAAAAAGGTCTCTACTTTATAAATTTGGCTTTTTGAAAATCGGTTGTATAACGTTTTGAGTTTTAACCGTTTATTCTTCTGGTCTTAGTCATGCTTCTAGGATTTAACATTATTTGAAATATTGAAACAACAATATTAAAATGTTGGTACATGATGCGGATGATCATTAGGATGGAAATACCTGAAGAATATAAGTCATTTTTTAAAGGCATTAGGGTTTAGAAATAAAAGCCAAACAAGTTTTTGTTGAAATATCCCAAAAATATTTAAAATGCATTTTCTAAATTTTCAAGATTTAAAAAAAATGATTTGGAATCCCAAAATTACAAAAATAATTTTGGGTTTTTAAAAGTGGAACCAAATAAGCCTTAGGATCGGAGTCCTAAAGCTTGAGTCCGATTTTATCAGTCGGGGTCCGGAAACCCTCGGTCTGGGCTCGGGAGCTCTTGG
This sequence comes from Impatiens glandulifera, assembly GCF_907164915.1. Classification (NCBI taxonomy): domain Eukaryota; kingdom Viridiplantae; phylum Streptophyta; class Magnoliopsida; order Ericales; family Balsaminaceae; genus Impatiens; species Impatiens glandulifera. Next base: position 102,216,305 of record NC_061862.1, on the reverse strand, counting down.
TCTGAGTACTGGAGTCTCTCGATCGAGGTGCTAAGGACTCTCCGTCCTTAGCTGATCTTACCGGTCTAGGTGTAAAAGCCTAGCGGTCCTGGGCTAGCCTTGGGCTAGGCTTTTCTGTCAATGTGTATAAACCTCTCGATCTAGGGCTAGCTCTAGGCTAAGCTCCTCGGTCCTAGGCTTGGGTACTCTTAGTCCTAGGTCTGGAATTCTCGAACCCAAGGTTAGACCTTTTGGTCCTAGGTCTTGGGAGTCTGGGTCCCAAGTTTGAATTTCTCGGTTGTGAGGTTTAGAATCTCGGTCCTAGGTCAGACCTCTCTATCCTAGGTGAGAATCCTCGGTTAGATTTCTCGGTCTTAGCTCAAAAACATTGGTCCTAGATCTCGGTCCTAACCTAAGAACACTGGTCATAAGTCTCGGTCCTAGCTTATTTTTATCTGTCCTTGATCTTGGTTTGGACCAAGGATCCTCGGTTGTATCTCTCGGTCCTAAGCTCACAGGCCTCGGTCCTTAAGAACACAATGATTCGCTTTTTAAAACTTATTTTTTAGCTCTGATTCTTTGATTTATGAGCTTGGATAGCTTCACAACGCTCCTAGGAACATGTTGATTATCATCTCAACGTATCAATTGACATGAATGATAATCAATTTATTCCAAACAGTTTATGATCAAAATTTGGGTTTTTGATTTAAAAGTTGTTTTGAAGTGAAAGGAGCTATCCAATAGCTTCCTTATATTACATATACTTGATTGGTACCAAACAAGAACACTGTCTATTCGTTTTGACAAAATTAAGAACTAATTTTTTTTATTTATTTATTGAAAATTTTGATTTTGATCAAACATGATCGGGATGGATCAAACATGATCCAAATAGTTACCCAACATCATTACAATCATGTTGGGAAGCTTTATGGGTCATGATTCGATCGAATTAACCCAAGAACAACAAACCCATTTTTTTGTTTTTTAAAATTCAAATTTGGGTTTTTGTTATTTAGATCGATTGATCGGTTTTATCATATCTAGATAGTTTATAAGGTGGCCGCTTTTTTGAAATGCTGGTTACGAAAATGCCAAACCAATCAAAATTGTATATAACCATGATCACCACTACCTCTTATGTTCTTTGAGGTCTAGGGTTACCTCGGTTTTTGTTAAGTATCACCTTTGTTTTGAAATTACCTTTGTTTTGAAATTGACAACTTTAGGAAGGCCTTCTTTTTGAGCCCTTATATTTGATGTTGGTTATGTACATCAAGAATCTAATCTTATCTTAATAACATATATATAATAAAGTTAATATCATTAAAAATATGCATTAAACTAATAACATCAAATACTTTGTGTCAATTTAACTATTTGAGTTATTATTATTTTGGGGTCAAAATAATTGATTCTAAATTATATAAAAAAACAAAAGAAATAGAAAGATACTCTCAAGTCTCGCCTACCCTCTCTAGTTTTTTTTAAGTCAATTTATATAAAAACATCTAATAAAGTATACAAATTAAGAAGAAAAAAAATTATCATATGAGATTGTTAGAATGCATACAAAAAAATCATAGAAGAAGGCGGACTGTCATCTTCTAAAAACTAACGAATTAGAACGACTAGCAAGATCACATTGCCACTCAAAGTTTTTTAATTATTAAATATATACTTCCATGTGATGATCTCATTCGAGTTGAAAATTGTGTTTGGTAGAAATATTAAACCAGTAAAAAATGTATTTAATAATATCAATATTACTCACAAATTATCATTTTATAATAAATTCTTTAACAATATTTAAAAAGTACTTTATTAAATGTCAAAATATTTTATTATTATTATTATTTTAAAACTTTTGTGACTGAAACTACTCGGTAGAGTTTGACCTTAATAATATTTTTAAATTATTTAATTAAATAAACTAAACTACTTATATTAGTTTAAATGTAAAATTATTATATATTTTCAGTATAATATACCAGTTAAATAAAATATAAGAATATTTTTTTTACTAGCCCAAAACTTCGAGAACAGCCTGTGTTTATGGATATAGCATATTTACCCTCAACCCTTTCATCTTTGGATCTAGTAAGAGCCCCCCAAGTGGAATCCAACTGAGATACAAAGAGGGAGAAAATCCCATCTTCAGGCTAGGATAGAGGTCATGTGCAAGACATTTACTTTATGGGCAAAAATTCTTAACTTTAGCTTTAACCAAAATCATAAAACATCATTGATAAATAGAAGTTGAGAAATCATGTAGGATGAATTAGGTAAACCAACCTCAGCTCTAACCATAATCATGGAGGGAGTCTCAATCAAATTTACAAATAGCGAAGAACATATTTATAATCCGTTTAACACATCTTTAACCAATTTAACACGTTTTGAGCCGTTTAATACATTTTTGTCTTGATTAACATATTTTTAAAACTCATTTAACATAATTTTATACATTACCGTTAAACACATTTTTGATCAATTTAACACGTATTTATTTCGTTTAGCACAATTTTGACTCATTTAATGCGTTTTTAATCCGTTTAACAACTATTTGATTGTTTTGTCATGTTTAACCTGTCTTTTAGTCATTTAATACATTTTTAACTTATTTTAGCATATTTAATAAGTATGTGACTAATTAATCTCATTTAATATATTTTTGTCAAATTTAATATATTTTAAATTTGTTTAATACGTTTTTTATTCGTTTAATATTTTTTTTGACTTAATCACATTTGACTTTAATATTCTTTTATTTTAAAATTAATTAAATATATAAATTAAAAAATAAATATTATATTTATGAGTAAAAGATATAAGAAAAAATAGACTAGAGAAAGAAGCATGATGAACAAGGGATAAGAAAAGATGAAATGGAATGAAATGAAAGAGAAAGAGAAAGGAGGATATAGGAGGTGAGCTGAGAAAGGATAGGGATAGGAAGATGACGCACATAAGTGATATAAGTTAAAATTATTTTATTGGGATAATTTGAATAATATTAACCTAATCCGAAATAAACCAAACCCGAATTAAATCCAACCAAATTCACCCGATCCAAATTTAAACCAAATCAAATTAACTCATCCAAATTCATATTTGAAGCTTGAGTTAAGATTGAAATTTGAGCCAATCCAAATTATACTCACCCCTACCTATGATATCAACTTTAGTTACAAAGGTCAACAATCCCTTCTCAAACAAAATTTAACACATTTTTTTAATGAGGAATGATCAACCTTAAGAACAATAAAAATGTATAGAATTCCTCCATTTATAATTTATTAATTAGAATGTCTTATACTTATTCATTTTCTTTTATTATTTTGTGTTTATTAAATCATAAATAGTTATTCCCTGGCTGTTCATTGAATTTCAAATAGTTTGAAAAGAAAATTAAACAATATCAAATGTGCAAGTCCAATTATATTTTTAACTTTTTTGGAAAAGAAATTAATTTTTATTAATTCAAATAAGGAGTTACATATTTATATGCATGCGGTTTTTTCTTTCGTCCTATCCCGTTTTAGAAAAGATTTTTTTTTCCAGAAGAACCTTTCCTATTAGTTGGTTTTCCATTTGAATGCCCCATTTTAAGGGCTGTTTGTGCAATTCGCAATTAGTCGGTCACATGTTTTACCTATCCTTTCGAGTGCTCCTCTCATGGAGGGGACGCAATGAAGAACTTAAATGATAGACTTAACCCGTGCATTATTTGAGGAAAAAACTTTTCTACGGAAATTATGTTATAGAACCCCTTGTCTTACATTTCTCTCGAATCTCATACAATATAGACAAAAAGACTATCATTTCGGAAGTTATCCTATCTTAGACATGATGAACCGAAATAAAGTTTTACAGCATAAAATTTTTCATTTGGCCCATACATATTTTAGATTAGTACGTATTGAAACGTAATAAGTTAATTGATTTTGAGAGTCATCAAGTTTACTTCACAAAGAAACTAAAGGAAAGAAAATAATGAATTTATTTTTAAGGATCACGTGCTTGGTTACGCATTAGGAAAGAGTCTTCGACGCAATGTCCTATGTGCTTATCCTGATGGACAATCTCTATTCGAATGTAATTGATCATTATTTGTTTGAGAGGATTGTTACACATGCGTTATGACTTTAGAACTTTTTCTCTATTGTGATTTTCCTAACCCAGGTCTAATATAAGGAGTTAGCCATATTTCTTGCTTAGAGATGACTTTAAACATCAATTAAGTTTAAGACAAGGTTGAGACAACAAAGCCACGAGTGTGTCGCAATCAAAAGAAGAACACAAATATGAAGTGAAAAATTCACGCATTCCTTGATTGGGATTCAAACTGTGGATCCTTGTAGAAAAGGAGTACACGAGTATTCAAAAATTCACATTGAGAATTTTGAGGTATTAGAGCCCCGTTTATGTCACTACAAAACTCAAGCTTTTTTTCAAAAATATTTGAAAAGTTCTAAAAGTTTTCATACATGTCAAGAATAGATTTGGAAGAATGAGTTAGGCCTTTGGGTCTAGCCCAATCAAGCATTAAATTAAATAAGCAAAACCTAAGAATGTTGCTCATTCTATCACTTCTAGAGAGAGAACATTCTGCAAAGAAGAAGACAAAACAGAGAAAAAGAAACAGAGGAAGAAAAAGAAAAGAAGATAGTAGATCTCTTACATTTTCACATTCAGGTTCCAATTTCTTGTTGTCTTATATCTAGACTAGCTTGAGTCTGAATGAAATTGGTTTTTCTCTATTTGTATACCTCAACTTTGGGTTTAAAGTTGAGAAGAACATCTGTATCTATTTCTTGTTTATAGTGAAATTTGCTGGTTGGCCCCGTGGGTTTTTACCCTCCAAGTTGAGAGGATTTTCTACGTAAATCTGGTGTTGTTTTATTCTATTCTTGATCTTCTGTTTTAGACTTGGATAACCTGTGTATTTACCCATCTCACATTGCTAGATTACAGTATAAAAGTAATCTTCGTTTTCAAAATTCCCAACAATTGGTATTAGAGCTGTTATGTTTATTTTTGAAGAGTGTTTTTGTAGGTTGAGATGGAAGGAAATAGCACAATGATCAGGTTGACAAATAATAATTGGCAGATTTGGAAATCCAAGATGGAGGATATCCTTTACTGTAAAGACTTGTATGAGCCGGTTGAAGGAGATAGTGCGAAGCCAAAAAATATGTCTGACAGTGATTGGACAAAATTGAACCGGAAAGCAGTCGGCACAATCAGACAGTGGCTTGATGATAACTTGTATCACCATGTAGCAAGTGAGAAGAGTGCACATGAGTTGTGGAAAAAGATGGAGTCATTGTATGAGTAGAAAACAGCAGGTAACAAAGCGTTTTTGATTCGAAAGTTAGTAAATCTGAAATTCAGAGAAGGTGCAGGTGTTGCTGAGCATTTAAATGAGTTCTAGAGCTTGATTAATCAATTGTCAGTGATGGAGATGGCCTTAGAAGATGAGCTGCAAGCCTTATTGCTCTTGGGATCATTGCCCGACAGTTGGGAGACATTGGTTGTGACAGTCAGTAATGCAGCTCCGAATGGTATTCTTACTATGAGTATAGTTACTAGCAGTTTGTTCAATGAGGAGACAAGAAGGAAGTCAACTAATACAAATAGTGCACAAGCCCTTGTCATAGAAAACAGGGGAAGAGTTGAATATCGATAACAATCAAGAGGGCATAACAAGTCCAGAGGCAGATCAAAATCTAAGGGAAGACAGTGTTATCACTGTGGTATAGAAGGTCACATGAAGAAAAATTGTAAAGCCTGGAAAAGACTATAGAATGAAGGCAAAAATCAGAAAAAGATGATGAAAATAGAAATACAACAACCACAGTAACTATAGATGATATAATAATTATTTCTTGTGAAAATGAACAATATCTACATGTAGAAGGTCACCAAGGAGTTGAGTGGATAGTTGATACAGGTCCTTGCTATCATGCTACACAAAATAGAGAGTTCTTCATGACTTACAAGGCTGGAGATCTTGGTATAGTGAAGATTAATAATACTAGTCACTCGAGCATTGTGAGTATTGGTGATATTTGTTTGCAGACAAAGCTGGAACATCAGTTAACACTAAAAGATGTGCGACATATTCCTGATTTGCGTCTAAACTTGATATCATGTGATGCATTGGACAAAGATGGATTCAAGCATTACCTTGGTAGTGGAGAATGGAAGCTCAACAAGGGATCAATGATTGTAGTAAAATGGAAGTCGTGGAACTCCTTATACAGAACCCATGTGAAGATACTCAAGAATGAGTTGAATGCAGTACAAGATGAAAGCTCTTTAATTCTGTGGCATCAATGTCTCTGCCACATTAGTGAGAAAGGGTTACGAATTCTGGTGAGGAAGCTTCACATCCCCTCAACCAAAGATGAGGTTCTGGATCTATGCGACTACTGCCCATTTAGTAAGCAACACAGAGTCTCTTTTAGTCAAACATCAGAAAGGAAACAAAATGTGCTTGACTTGGTTTATTCTGATGTGTGTGGTCCTTTTGAGGAGGAGTCATTGGGTGGCAATCGATACTTTCTAACATTTATTGATGATGCATCTGAAAAGGTGTAGGTTTATTTCATGAGAATGAAAGACCAGGTATTTAATTACTTTCAAAAGTTCCATGTCATGGTAGAAAGAGAGACATACAATAAACTGAAATGTCTTTTCTCTGATAACGGGGGAGAGTATACCTCCAAGGAGTTTAAAGCATATTGTGTAAAATATGGAATTCGACATGAGAAAATAGTCCCTGGAACTCCAAAACACAATGGTGTGGCTGAGAGAATGAATCGCACCATTGTAGAAAAGGTGAGATGCATGCTGAAGATGACAAAGTTGCCAAACAGTTTTGGGCAGAAGCAGTTCACAGAGCTTGCTATCTCATAAACAGGTCACCCTCTGTTCCTTTGAAGTTTGAAATACCATAAAGAGTATGGTCTAAGAAGAATATTTTATACTTGCAATTAAGTGTGTTTTGATGCAAAACATATGTGCATATTTCAAAAGATCAAAGATCCAAGTTGGATGATAAAACAATTCCATGTATTTTCCTTGGGTATGGAAATGAGGAATTTGAGTATAGATTATGGGACCCTAAAAAGAAAAAAATTGTTAGATGTAGAGATGTTGTGTTCTTCGAGGGCCAAAATGGGATAAACCAAGAAATCAACGAGAAGTCATAGAGAGTTGATGAGTCTATAGAACTCATACCAATTCCTTCACATGTACAATCAACAGTAACATATGAAGATGAACATAATGAAGAAGCCACTGAGGAAACCTCTGACATGAATGCTAGTAATGATGATGAGACTGTTTATGATGTTTCTAAGCAGGGGGAGCAACATCATCAAGAGGAGCCAGAAGAGCCACCATTAAGAAGGTCTGAAAGAGAGCACCAACCTTCTAAAAGGTACCCTTCTTCAGAGTATATTCTATTGACAGAAGAAGGAGAGCCAAAAAGTTTTCAGGAGGCACAAGTTCATAAAGACAAAGATAAGTGGCATAATGCAATGAGAGATGAGATGAAGTCATTGCAAGAGATGGGCACATATGAGCTGGTGGAACTTCCTAAGGGTTAAAAGACATTGAGAAACAAATGGGTGTTCAAGATAAATAGAGATGAAAATGGAGAAATTATGAAGTACAAAGCTCGACTTGTTGTAAAGGGTTTTGGACAGAAATAAGGCATCGACTTTGAGGAGATTTTCTCTCCAGTGGTAAAGATGACTTTCATTCGTACAGTGTTAGGTCTAGTAGCTAACTTAGACCTTGAGATTGAGCAACTTAATGTAAAAACTACATTTCTTCATGGTAACTTGGAAGAAGAGATCTACATGGTGCAACCAGAGGGATTTGAAGTGAAAGAAAAGGAGAACATGGTTTGTAAATTAAAGAAGAATCTATACGGTTTGAAACAAGCTCCGAGACAGTGGTACAAGAAATTTGACTCTTTTATGATGAGTCATGAGTACCAGAGAACCAAGGCAGATCCGTGTGTTTACTTCAAAAGATTTTCTAATGGAAAGTTTCTAATCCTTTTACTTTATGTTGGTGATATGTTGATTGTAGGACATGATGCTCAGATAATAGCCATGTTGAAGAAGCAGATGTTCAAGACATTTGATATGAAAGACATGGGCCAAGCACGTCAGATATTGGGAATGCAGATTACTCGTGACAGAAAGGCTAACAGACTTTGGTTGTCACAAGAGAAGTACATTGAAAGGGTGCTTGAAAGATTCAACATGCAAGGAGATAAGGAAGTAAGTTGTCCACTTCCTAGCCATTTTAAATTGAGCAAGAAGATGTGTCCATCAATAAAGAAAGAAATTGATGAAATGTCAAGTGTTCCATACTCCTCAGCTGTAGGGAGTCTGATGTATGCAATGGTTTGCACTAGGCCAGATATAGCGCACGCAGTCGGGTGTGGTAAGTAGGTTCTTCTCTAATCTAGGAAAACAACATTGGGAAGCAGTGGAGTGGATTCTTAGATATTTATGGGGCACTTCCAATTTATGTTTGAGTTTTGGAAATGGTGAAGTTGTGTTAGAAGGTTACACATATGCTGATATGGCTGGAGATCTAGATCACAGAAAATCCACTTCGGGTTATGTGTTTACTTTTGCAGGGGAGCCGTGTCATGGCAATCCAAGTTGCAAAATTGTGTGGCTTTGTCAACAACACAAGCAGAATACATTGCAGCAACTGAAGCTGGTAAGGAGTTATTGTGGATGATTAAATTTCTCCTAGAGCTTGGTATGCAACAAGAAGATACAATCGTTTTCTATGATAGTCAGAGTGCCATAGATTTGAGCAAAAATGCTACATATCATTCCATAACTAAGCATATTGATGTGAGGTTTCATTGGTTAAAAGATGTAATAGAAAACCAACAAATGAAGCTAAAGAAAATCCACACGGATAAGAACCCATCAGACATGTTTACGAATATTGTTCCAAAAGACAAGCTCGAGCTCTATTGTCGGTTTGTCGGCATGAATACCAAGTGATGACTTGAAGATCGGTGTGCCTCTCTCCGTGGGCTGGAGGGAGAGATTGTTGGACCTTTGGGTCCAGCTCAATCAAGCATTCAATTAAACAAGCAAAACTTAAGAATGTTGCTCATTCTATCACTTTTAGAGAGAGAACATTCTACAAAGAAGAAGAAAAAATAGAGAAAAAGAAACAGAGGAAGAATAAGAAGAGAAGGAGACAGTAGATCTCTTACATTTTCACCTTCAAGTTCCAATTTTTTGTTGTCTTATATCTAGACTAGCTTGAGTCTGAATGAAATTGGTTTTTCTATGTTTGTATACCTCAACTTTGGGTTTAAAGTTGAGAAGAACATTTGTATCTGTTTCTTGTTTATAATGAAATTTGTTGGTTGACCCCATGGATTTTTACCCTCCAAGTTTAGAGGATTTTCTACGTAAATCTGGTGTTGTTTTGTTTTGTGCTTGATCTTCTGTTTTAGACTTGGATAACCTGTGCATTTACACATCTCACTTTGCTAGATTACAGTATAAAAGTAATCTTCGTTTTCAAAATTCCCAACAGAATTCTACGCTAGAGTTTGAAATTTTCAGTGTTATAGAACTCCAGACATGACACTGCGAAATAGAGTATTCTTTCAAACGTGCCCCCAAAATTCTGAATTTTTTATGAAAGTCAAAAATATTTTTGTAGACATGTTATAAAAATTTCATATTTTCGAATTTCTAATATTCGAGATATGAATTTTCAAAGATAGATTGTTTTCCAACGAAGTCCTAAAAATTATGAAAAAATAATATAATTGTAGAAATAATATTTTTGACTATCCTACATTTTTTTGGATTTTCTAAAATGAATGAGAGGCTCTAATCCATGAAAAGAGTTTATTTGATGTAAAATTGAACCAAACAAACTTTGAGAAAATTTTTAAAATTATAAATTAGAACTTTAAGGCCAAAATTGAATCTTAATGAAGTTCAGGACTGATTTGGACGTGAAAGAATAGTCTAGGGGCCGGATAATTACAAATTAATTAAATTAATTCGAATTAGAATATTGAGGTGGAATTTAGAAAGTATAGAAGATGAATGTTTGATTTGAACATGTGATTGACTTCCAAACATATACAAAATGTGAAAGAACTTTTGGCAGAATTATAGGACATTAGGCCAGAGAATTCCAATTAGATCAGAATCAACCTAAGATAACGTCATACGCATCATTCATTAAACAAATAACAATTCAAACAAATTAAATCACAAGTTTCTCAAACAACTCAAGTAGAATATGAATATTGATGAACTTGATTAGCAAACTGTTATGATGTCAATTTAATTCATTTACAATATAATTAGAACTTACTTTAAGATGAATTAAGAAGCACCAAAAGAGCCGGAACTAAGACTTCGGCCGGATGTAGGTGCTTTCGTCGGAGAAGAAGCACATTAGGTACGGTGATCCTCAGACTTTTGATGTTCTTCTTTTGCTAGCGATTGAGAATTCTCAAGTGTATCTCTCTAGAAACTAGGCAAATGATGATCTCTGTTCGTTAACTCTCTTAAAAAAATGTTAGAAAATGCCTTTAAATGTCCCAAGGCAAGGGTAAGTCGGTTTCATTGGATATCGGCTCAACGAGTCAAATGGGCAGTGACTCGGGCCTTAGGGTGAGTTTGGGTAGAGTGAATTGTGTAGGTAACAGGTCAATCTTCAATCTCCAACTTGAATCACTTGTATACCAAGTTGTGATTTTTTAAAGTTAGCATTTTTTAGAGTTCCGTTTTTAACTGTCTTATGAAAATAGAAACTTTGTCGATCCACCCTAGGTGGCTTAGGACATGCCAAAGCTTGGGGATTTTTAGAAAGGTGAGTCAATTGTCTACCGCTCTCATGTTGTTCACCAATGTCAAGACATGTGGTAGGTCCATGCATTTCTCAATGTAACATCATTGACCATGAATTGACACGTTGGGTTACGAGCGACCTAGGGTGGGCTATGGGTAAAATTATAAGCGTTGCTTGATGTCTTTAAAAATAAAACTTAAAGACCTTTCCAACTGTAGCTCATTTACCCCAAATGGTTGGGTAAATTGTGAGCTATAAATTTTTAAAGTGAAACCTAGCTTCAGTTTTCTATAGGAACTAGGTTAGTGCACATCGTATTGTGTGGCCACCTTAACTTTCAAATGACAATTAATTAGGACCTATGACATTCAATCATGCTATATCTTAGCTTTCCAACAGTAGATAAAAATTCATTTTTGAGGACATGTGGCTCAAGTTATGAATTTTAAACCGAAGGTATATCATGTTTGATCCTATTTTGGACATCTTGTCTTGCATCGATGATTTTTCACGACCAAGAGTTGTAATCCAATATTAGACCAAATCAATCTTGTAGAGGACTCTCCAAGATTTCCAAAACATCTAAGATCATCCAAATCTATCTAATATTGAGGTTTAGACGAGTTTTAGAAGTTATGGATAATGGCTGGTCTTCCTTCAGCCGTAACACACTATGTGAAGTACCCATGAGTTCTTTCATGTATAGCTTATGCTGATGTAACAATGATGTCATCCCACTAGTTTGAATGGTCTTGGAACGGTTGACTCACGTTGACCAAGTCTCGAACTATTTAGTTTGACTCGGTTTTCTTCTTTTCAGCTTTTTGAAAACTTTCTATACAAAATTATTAATAACAATATTATATGAACATATCAGATCTTCTAAGTTGTGATTTTTTTTATGAAAAATGATACTTGGGCACAAAAATAAGCAATAAAATAGTTGTTCTATACATATTACCAAATAACAATATTATACTAAAAAATCATGATTTTTTGAACCGGTCAACCTGAAGGTATCAACTCATCCAAATTTGGAGTATTTTGAAAAAAAAATCAACGTTTGGACCAAGTTTAAAAAGGCAAATTGGGTCTCTTTTGAAAATATGTTTCTATTTTTAGTCTTTATGTCCAACAATCAAGTATGATCATCATATCAGACTAAACATATTTATTTTAATTTAGGGTTACAAAAATGAGGTGCCTACAATATAAAAAATTAAATTGCAAAATATTGCCAACAAATCAAAACAACTAAATAAAAATACAAGTGTTAAATAACATGACATATTTGCAATAATTAAAATTCTAATGTTGAAGATCGAACAATCTTATAATTTCTTGAGGGTGATTCCAAAGATCCGTAATGATGAGTGATAAAGTAGAGCAAGCCAAACAAACCAATCAAATAGTGTCGGAATAATATCTACAAAATATTCTAAGTTGTATAGAATTTTGTCCTAGACTGAGGTTGGTAAGCAACGTTGGAAAAGGCCGTGCTAATTCATAACTGATCATCTACATATATGGTAAAAAAAAGTGAGAAATCCGTAGAAATAATGGGAGGATACATGTAATAGGTCCTTCGACTAAAAAATCTTATTCAATGACTCTTATTAGAAATATAAAAAACAATTCAAAATCCGGTAAGTTTATCTCCTTTGTTGCTAAAATGTGACGAATACGAACTCAAAAAAGCATCACCAACACAATCGGAGGATATGAGCATCAATTAAAAGATTCACCGAAGATTGGAAGAATTATTCGGATTACAAAAATTCGAAATAAGAAAATTTGATTCAACTAAATAAGATGATGCATCGAATAAAATACATTACCAACTAAAATCTGAATGGTGCAAAGAAAAACATGACACCCACATTTGCTTGAAAAGCCATGAGAGGGGCAAATAAAGAATATCTTTTCAATTTCTCTAAAAATACAATTTCTGGAAGAGAACAGATAAGAAGACGAGTTATATATATTAATTGAACTTCTAAATTTGACAATGTTTAATTTTTCCATGGAACCTTTCAAAATCAATTTTGAAAATTTCATTAACCAATGTTTAAAGAATAATTTCAACTTCATTGCTTGAGTATTGCTTACTTTGAGCATTAATGAACTCAATCCCAAAAAGTGAGTATGTGAGTAGGATAAAATCTTTTATTTTTAAAATTTGTTTTGTTCAACTCATTTTGATTGTCATAGCCTCTATCCTGTTTGGATGTTCTACCTTTCCGAAAACCATCTGTACATGAATGATTTTTCATTTGGTATCGCAAACAAAGATTTCACAAATATGAGAAATTATGGAAGCAACCATTACAAATGACAAAACAAGTTTATTCAAACTTTAATGTGAAGTGTAAAAAATGATTAAGAATGCAATTAAGTTTAACTTTATGAGGATTAATATTAAAGATATTTTTAAATAAAAACATATTCATTGAAGAGCTTTCTTGTATTTTGTTATTTAATTTATAGCTTTCAAAATTTGGAAGATTGAAATTGTAATAAAGTAAGAGAAATTAGTTTCAAGAATGTTTAGATCCAAAACTTTTGTAATATACAATGAATAAACGTTTGAGTTGACGTTTCATTAAAGTTTTTACAAAAACAACATCAACTACTTTAAATTTAAATTTTAGTTGTAAGTTTGAAAGCATCCAAACAGGGCTCAGTATCATGATATTATATTTTAAATAATACTAATGAATAATGATACTTATCTATTTTGTAGATAGTTATAATTTTATTTTAAAATAAGTTATTTTATTTAAGTTAGATGGTGATTTAAGATAATATAAGATAGTTTATGGGTTAAAGTAATATTTGTTTATCAAACTTTGCCTATAAGGTATATCACTCTCAATGTAATCACTTTTATTTTTCCTGAGTGCATTAATGAAAGAGTTCAACTTTTCTTCTTAGTTCAGGGTGTTCTTGGCAATTTTGTTCAATTTTTTAGAGATCTCTACATGAGAGTACCATATCTCTATATGGTATTAGATCTATTTGATTTTGAAGGCAAAAATTTACTTGAAGATGCAAAAAGGAAGACAAAGACACATATCAAGGTAATCTTCCAAAATTTTGGGAAAAACATTCTTAAAAATTCTAAACGCTAAGAAATTTCTTCGAATCATTCTTCTCTGAATTCATCAAGAATGACAACCAATAAGAGACACAATATTGATCTACTCTAAACACAATGGAGAGATTTCAGGTACTAACCCCAACTTCAACAATACTAACTAGGGCGAACTATTTTGAATGGAGCACACGTGTTGAACCCTTGACGGAAAAGATGAAGATGTGCTTTTTTGATGAGTCTTGCACTAAACCTAAAGATCCACAATATGTCATACTTTGGAAGATGAACCACCTTAAAAAAGTTATGGGATGAAATCAAGTCTATGTATGAATGATAATTGACCAACTTAATACAAGTTAAAGAAAGACATATGTATGGCTAAACAAGCCATGTTTGTGAAGGAAAGTTCTACAACAACCCTAGAAGATATTGAACTAAAGATGTGAGATATAGACAATAAAACACAAATATATATGTACACATTGCAACATAAAATGTCATCTTAAGGAAGGATGTTATAAGATCATGAACTACCCTAAATGGTGGACAAACAAGAGAAGGAAGAAAACATTTTTATATATAGCTAATGCATCATATTTTGATAAAGAAAATGAACTAATATAGATTTCTAAATCTCAATATAAGGAAATTTATAATTCTATGAAGGCTGTGAACGAGGGAAATGACAAAATAGAAAGTACATCTAAGGAAAAGAAAATTGCATTGACATTGACTTCGCTGTAGGCAAGTCTTCGATCTCAAAGTTTTTTATATTAACTAATTATAAATTGAGCATTAGTTTAAATGATCTGAAAATCAAAAAGCATGTTTGGCTAAATAATTTAAGGACAAGTAGTGATATATGTAACAATAAGAACCTTCTCAATGAAATTAGATAAACTAAAAAAGAAAAAAATATATCTAGAAAATGGTTCAAATATGATTATAAAATAAACTAGTAATTTGGTATTAAGTGACAAAATTACTACAAGGGATATACTTTACGCACCTGATTTTAAAAATAATTTATTATCTTTTGCTAAACCTTTTAGAGATGAAAAAATGAATTGTATTATTTCTTAAATAATTGTGTGATGTAGGACCTTAAAAAAATATCTTGTTTAAACTTGGAAAAGGATTGAGAATCTATTTTTTATTCTTCTTAAATAATTTTTATTCAAATTCTACTAATAAAGTTCCTCTTTGTGAGACATGTTTGTTTTCAAAATCTCATCGCTTACATTTCTCTACTAGTACAACTATGACAAAAGATGTGTTTGATTTTAATTCATATAGATCTTTGGGGTCCTCATAAAGTGAGAATCTTTCAAGAAAACACCTTATATGTTTACAATTGTTGATATTATTTAAGATACAGTTGAATTTTTTTTCTAACTAATTAAACTTTTATGTTCAACAAAATTTAAAATTTCTTTTTCCTAATAAAATATTAGTACAATAAAACCATCAAGAAAGTTAATAGTGATAATGGAACTGTAAATCTAAAATGAAAAAAAATGTTAACAAAATGGAACAATTCATCAAATAACATGTGATGTAGAGCGAAAATATAGATCATTAATGAGTTATTCAAGCTTGCCTATAAAATTTTGTCATTTTTAATTGAAAATGTATCAAATCAGAATTTATTTTTTAATAAATTGAGTATAAGAAATAAACAAAACATAATGAAATCAAAGCGACAATACAAGACAAGTTTTAGCATGGAAAAAACTCTATTTAAATCGAGAGTAAAAAACTATGGAACCGAATATGTCACTTAACAATCCACTTAAAACCTCACAAAATAAATCTTCACCGTTCAGAATGTAATCCCAAAAATAACCAAAAAGTTGACAAAGTTTAAGTCGATAAAACCGATACAAACTCTGATAAACAAAAATCATCTTCAGCTACTACTCCAAACCCCTGAATCTATTTTGGTCAACCATCTCTCCATTTCTATTCTATCAAACCCTATTGGCATATGCTGTATAGCCCTAGTTTTTTTCTCTCCTAGGCAGCACTACAACAGTCAATACTCAATACTTTGCCCATCGGCCGCTGACTACTTATTTGTTTCATCTTTCTTCTCTTCGTTCTCGTCTTCAAGGGTTCGTGGATTCAAACTTGGTTCTAGACTGTAGCAGCCAATACTCAATACTTCGCCCATTGGCCGCCAACTACTTATTTGTTCCGCCTTTCTTCTCTTCGTTCTCGTCTTCAAGGGTTCGTGGAGTCAAACTTGGTTCCAGTTCCAGAAACTTCACACTGAAAGTCTGAAACTTAATATTATGTTAAATAAAAGATTCATTTTCGAAATGGACTCCTCTCAAAATTAAGGTATTAATTTGGAGTTGATGAATTTAAAAGTGCTAAGCATTATGAATTTGTTGAACTATTTGGTCAATTAATGTGTAACGATAGACAAAACTCTTGTTTGGTGTGTATTATGACTATATGATCATGTTCTTAAACTATTGTTTTATAAAACTATTAATGATTTTTATTTATTTTTATTTGTAATGAGACAACCCGCGGGCTGGCCTGCCTAACCCGCAACCCACATTGGGTTGGGATGCGGATTTTCAGCCCGCCGGGATGGTGGCTCGGCCCGCCGTCGACCTGTCAAACGATGGGTTTGGGTGGGTAGGCCCGCCCTGCTATGGGTGGCCCGTCTGACCGCTCTAGTCGTGTCTCATAACTTACATTCTTTCGAGTCTCGAGTGAGACGAGAACTAAAATGGTAGGCTTGACTAGAGTGTATTTAAGAAACATCGATTTAGGCTAGGTTTAACTTTTTATAGTCGCCACCTAATTACTTCTCAAGAAAATAGGAAAGAAAAATAATGCGCATGTTTAAACAAGTTTTAGAGATTTTGTTCTTGATTCGGTACTTGGTTACACGTGAGAAGGGCATCAACGCTATTTCTTATGAGTCCATCAATTTGCGGTCTCTATTTTAAATTTTGGTAATGTTAAAGAATGTTATTTTACACATTATTTATTTATCCAATCCTAGGGATTTGTAAACCAATGCCACGAATGAACCAAGGAAAGGAAAATTGAACGGAAAGCAGGGGAAGACGAAGGAAAGGCTTAGCCTAGCCAAAAAGAAAGTAACTTCACTGACTGAATGTCCGAGATTGAATTAGAATAGGAAGTTGTTACAGAAGGAGCTCTGCAGATGCAGGCTAACTATCAATTTCCAAATCTCACTTAAAAGAGAACAACTCCATGTGACTAGACGAATTCCTCCGCTACATATTTCTTAACAAGGTATGCAATAACAACTGATTCTGTGCATGCACCTAAAATTTTATCCAAACTTAAACATTGATTTTTTTTTTTGGATTTTATGAAAATAAAGAAATGACCCAAACAGGTCCTAAAGAAAAATATGTTTTTGGTTTTGTTAAAAATATTGTTTTAAAGTGTTTTATATATTTTTTCTTTTATAATTTTTTGAAGTTAATTAAAGCATTTAAAAGTACTAGATAAACAAAGAAAACAAAATGACCAAAGCAAACTGGCCCTTTAAGCCAGTTGGCTCATGAAGTGGTAGTAAAATCAGACAAACAATTTAGAACACATGTAGGGGCCTTTGTTTGCTTGGTTCGAGAGTTGGATGTTTTGAATGTGAGTGTGAGGTCGGTCCTAGGTTCAAATTCTAGGAGTTCCATTTTTATTTAAATCCTTGGAAATCGAAAGAAAGCTCAAATATCTAATGGGTTATTTATTCAACAAGACTACACCAACGTAGTGGTGCATAGATCGAACGCTTGTTAGGCGTGCGTGCTGATATGAGGCCCATGTTCAATTCTAGCAATGTCACATCTATTCCTTAGGATTTTTTTACCTGTTTTCTTTTTACAGCAGAAACAAACAAGTTTGCACAGCAAAATCAGCCGACATTAGGGAGAGTGCTTGAATCTAAATCAACACATAACAAAAATGCATATTTTCAATACTAAATCAAACAGAATAAGTTCTAAAATAGTGTAACTAATCAAACTGCAACTTATCATACAATCTAACGCCACGACAGTCTCAAGCGTTAATCACAAAATGTCTTCAACAAATGACAATATAATACTCTTGTTGAGTTTTTTGTTTCCTTAGTCCATGAGGCAAATAGGCCCAGCAAATAGGCCCATTTGGGCCCCACTTTATTCACTTATTTGGGAGGAATATAAAAGGGGAGAAATCTTCTTTTGCAAAAATAAGAGCAAAAGAAAGAGAGAGAAAATCAAGAAAGAAAAAAGAAGGGAAAAACTTCAATTTCAGCAGCCTTATTATTTTGATGATTGCCGGAGTTTGCACCGTTGGATCGTTCTAATATTTGGACAGTAGCTTCACAACTTCTGGGCCAACATTCTGAACGGTGGAGATCGGATTCTGAGGTCTGGAGGTCGGATTTTTGTTGCCGGAACAATAGCAGTTGTTTTTGGTGATATTCTTCCTTTCTTGTTCTTTGATTGTTTCTATATCCTTGATGTGCATGTTTCCAAGGGTATTATGAATTTGTATGCCTCTAGTATTGTCTAGAGAAGACTTTTGTATTGCTCTCTTACTGGTGATAGTGGATTTTAAGCGACACTAGGTGTCCCGTGGTTTTTTACCCATTGAGGGGTTTTCCACGCTAAAATTCTGTGTTGTTTGTGTGTGCTTGCTTGGTATGTTACTCACTGTTTTAGGGCTGTGTTGATTGCATTTTGCATACCTATTTGTTAGCTTCCTCACAAGTTTAAACGGTTTGGGAAAGTGTTGCCAAACGTAGGATAAATTCCGCATTTGTGCATTTCCATCAACTCCAACACAAAATATAAACCAATATATAATTTCCCAAAACCCTCTTCGCCAACCTGAGAGCCTCATTCACAAAGGAAGAAATTTCCCTTAACACCAAAATGTCACAGCAGCCTCAAATGGAAAAATTTGATTTTTTAACCAAATAAACATGTGATTTCTAGGCAAAAATGTTCAAAAACATTTTCTGAGATCACCCTACCTTCCTAAGCTCCATTTAAAATATACCTAGCTTATTTATGATAGGATAATCGACCTTAAAAATCCTAAGAACAAAACATGTACAAGCATTGTTCTGAAGTTCCAAAATCTTGTTTTTTATTTTCAATCTCATTCAAACATTCTAATATGCTTATCATTTTCATATAGCATGTTTAGAAACTAACCTATAACATGATCTTGAAGGAAAGACATCTAAAACACAAGCTTAATATTTTTCATTCAAACTGTTTTTTTAATCCAAGTTACTTGATGAATCACCACAATATAAAAGCTTACATGGATTACTATGATAGTGATTCGATATAGTGATCCATAGTCGATCCTACAATGAGTAGAAGTTCCTAGCTCTCTACTTTTTTATACTCTTCCATCTCTCTAAAAAAAAAAAAAATCAATTTCCTGGGTAAACGGTCTCCTCAAGCTCCTTAACACATAACAGACCTATCTGACCATTTAGGGATTCGTGCACCCTTCGTATTTTTTTTTGATGTCAGATTAAGAGGTCGAAATATCTACAAGGCGCTATGCCCTGAGGCCTAGTGATTAGGGATGAAAATGAGAATCATCCCCTCCTTCTAATTTCGGGATTTTTAAATATTATTCTCGTCCCGTTCTACCAAAAAAAAATACACTTTCCGCCCTCAACCTTTATTAAGTATGGATAAAAATTAAAAAAAAACTTTACTCACCTTTATACATATACAACCATCTTTATTTTTTTATATACAAATTTTTTTAAAAACCTTAAAATTTAACTATTCTAAATTAAATATTTTTAATCTTATATATTTAAACTATATAAATATTTTATTTCACTATTTTAATTTTTAAAATGAAATTTTAATTAAATTTTATCTATATTAAAATTTAATTAATATTTTTTTTTTAAAATTTGAAATATTATTAATTTTTTTTATAATTATCATCTGTCTTTTATTTAATTAGTATTTAAATTTAATTAAATTAAAAGTAAAAAACAATATAAATAAAAAATAAATAAATTAAACATTATATTATATTTAATAATAAAAATTTAACTTATATATATTGTGTAATTAGGAATCAGTTTTTAATTATATCCTTTTAACTCTCTACAGCCAGATTGTCGCGCGCACGAGGTTAGTTACATTCTTCTTCGACCTTTAGGGCTTGCCTTCATCTGCACTATCATCCTTCGACTCTACACAGCCAGATTGTCGCGCGCACGAGATTAGTTACATTCTTCTCCGACCATTTGAGGTTTGTAAGTTTTTTAGCTTCAATTAGGTTTCTTCTTGATCTGTTGTTTAAGAGTTATTTGAAGCTTAAAGTGGCATAACTATTCATATATTTATGAGCCTGTACTAGTAATTCAGATCTGATCTGATCTGGATTAGTTGATGATGAACTGTGAAGATAATTTCTTATATTTCTTAATGGTTTGCTTGGACAATTCATTCAATTGTAGCCAATTTACAGGTTTTTTTAATAGAACTTCAAAAAATTGGTTAGTATTCAAAGGAGAAGCTCTTTAGAGTTTAGTCCTGTTTTTCCACTTTGTGAATTGGTTAGTACAAAGATGGCACTCCTATTATAGATCACTTAAATGCATTTCAGGGCATTGTGAATCAACTTTCAGGAATGGGTATCAAGTTTGATGATGAGATTCAAGGTCTATGGCTACTTGGTATATTACCGGATTCTTGGGAGACTTTTAGGGCATCCTTGTCCAACTCTGCACCGGATGGTATTATCACCATGGAATTGGCTAAGGGCAGTGTTATGAATGAAGAGATGAGAAGAAAGTCACAGGGTTCCTCTTCACAATCAGATGTCTTGGTCTTTGAAAAGCGGGGGAGAAGTCAGAGTAGAGGTCCGGGTAACAAAGGAAATCAGCGTGGTACTAGCAACTCCGGTAAAGGGAAGTATGCTAATGTTGAGTGTTACTATTGTGGTAAAAAGGGGCACACAGTAAAGTTCTGCAGACAGGCAAAGAAAGAGAACAAAAAGAAAAACTACAACAACCAAAACAACAATCAAAGGAAAGATGACGATGGCAGTGACAAGGTTGAAGTGAATACTATCACTAATGATTTCTTTGTTTGTTGTGATGATAATTCGGTGAACTTTGCATATGATGAGGCGAGTTGGGTGATTGACAGTGGAGCTTCGTGTCATGTTACATCACGAAGAGATTTTTATTCATCTTACACTCCAGGTGATTTTGGGGATGTCAAGATGGGTAATAGTGGGCTATCAAAGGTTGTTGGTATTGGAGAAGTCTGTTTGAAATTTGATACTGGGATGGAGTTGGTTTTACAAAATGTAAAACATGTCCCGGATATGAGATTAAATTTGATTTCTACAGGTTTACTTGATGATGATGGGTACAATAACTACTTTGGTAATGGTTTGTGGAAACTCACTCGTGGTTCTTTGATTGTGGCAAGAGGTAAAAGGTGCTCAAAGTTGTATGTGGTACAACCGAAGATCTCCAAGAGCATTGTTAATGCTGTGGAGAATGCTGACATGACTGAGATATGGCATAAGAGACTTGGTCATATGAGTGAAAAGGGCATGGCTTTGTTGTCAAAGAAGGAAGTGTTATCAGGTGTAAATGATGTCCAGTTGAAGAGGTGTTCTCATTGTCTTACAGGTAAACAAAACAGAGTTTCTTTCAAGAGCCATCCTCCCTACAGAAGAGAGAGAATACTTGATCTTGTTCATTCTGATGTTTGTGGTCCTATGAAGACAAAAATACTTGGTGGTTGCTCATATTTTGTCACATTCATTGATGATCACTCCCGGAAGGTATGGCTTTATACTTTAAAGTCTAAAGATCAAGTTTTAGATGTGTTTAAGCAGTTTCATGCCTCAGTTGAGAGAGAGACTGGAAAAAAGCTCAAGTGTATTCGGACAGACAATGGAGGTGAATACATTGGGCCATTTGATGCTTACTGTAGAGAGCATGGTATTTGGCATCAAAAGACTCCTCCAAAGACACCACAGTTGAATGGCTTAGCAGAGCGGATGAACAGAACATTGGTTGAGAGAGTCAGATGTTTGCTTTCACATTCAGGGTTACCGCGTTCATTTTGGGGTGAAGCGTTGAACACGACGGTACATGTTATTAATCTAACCCCTTGTGTTCCTTTGCAGTTTGATGTTCCTAACAGGGTTTGGAGCGGCAAAGATGTTTCTTACAGTCACTTGCGAGTCTTTGGATGCAAGGCATTTGTGCATATTCCCAAAGATGAAAGGTCAAAGCTTGATGTGAAGTCTAAGCTTTGTGCGTTCCTCGGCTATGGCGATGATGAGTTTGGATACAGGCTTTATGATCCAGTTCAGAAGAAGCTTGTTCGAAGCCGGGATGTTGTGTTTATTGAAGATCAAATTTTGAAGGATGTTGAGAAGACAGAGACAATTCCTCGACATAGTGATGATCTTATTGATTTGGGTCCAGTTCCTCTACAACATGTTGACACACAGGTTGGAGATGATGTTCCTATTGATGACCATGGTGCTGATGATGTTGATGCTCAAGAGCAAGATGTAGATGAAGTTGTTCATCCAGAGTTACCAGTTCCAGACATGCCACCATGTGTTCCACTCAGATGGTCTACGAGAGATCGTCATCCTTCTGTACGTTATTCTGCAAATGAGTATGTTCTTCTCACTGATGAGGGGGAGCCTGAGTGTTATGCAGAAGCTATAGAAGATGAGCATAAGAAAGAATGGGCTGAAGCTATGCAAGATGAGATGGATTCCTTATATAAGAACAATACTTATGAGTTGGTGAAGTTGCCTAAAGGCAAGAGAGCATTGAAGAACAAGTGGGTTTATAAGGTGAAGACTGATGAGTTCACCTCACAACCCAGATACAAAGCTAGATTGGTGGTCAAAGGATTCAGCCAGAAAAAAGGTATTGATTTCGATGAGATTTTCTCTCCGGTTGTGAAGATGGGTTCTATTCGGGTGGTTCTCGGTTTAGCGGTCAGTCTTGATCTTGAGGTTGAGCAGATGGATGTCAAGACTGCTTTCCTTCACGGTGAATTGGATAAAGAAATCTATATGGAGCAACCTGAAGGGTTTCAGGTAGAAGGTAAAGAAGACTATGTGTGTAGACTTCAGAAAAGTCTATATGGGCTGAAGCAGGCACCGAGACAGTGGTATAAGAAGTTTGAGTTTGTTATGGGGGAGCAAGGCTATCGAAAGACTACTTCAGATCATTGCGTTTTCTTTCAGAGGTTTGGTGATGATGATTTCATCATTTTATTGCTTTATGTTGATGACATGCTTATCGTTGGCAAGAATGCAGGAAGAATTGCTAAGTTGAAACAGCAATTGAGCAAGTCTTTTGCAATGAAAGACTTGGGGCCAGTGAAACAGATTTTTGGGGTACGGATCACTCGAGATAGAGCTGCCAAGAAGTTGCATATGTCACAAGAGTGATACATTGAGAAGGTGCTTTGCAGGTTCAACATGGATAAAGCTAAAGTGGTTAGTTCTCCTCTTACTACCAACTTTAAGCTAACAGGTAAAGATTGTCCTACTTCAAAGGAGGATATTGAAGATATGGATAAGGTTCCATATGCCTCAGCGGTTGGTAGCTTGATGTATGCTATGGTATGTACAAGGCCGGATATAGCTCATGCAGTTGGTGTTGTTAGTCGGTTTCTGTCAAATCCTGGCAGGAAGCATTGAGAAGCAGTTAAATGGATTCTCAGATATCTGCACGGTACTTCCAAACTGGGTATCACATTTGGAAATGAAAAGTCGGTGCTTATGGGATACACAGATTCTGATATGGCTGGAAATAAGGATAACATGAAATCCACTTCTGGATATTTGATGACATTTGCAGGGGGAGCTGTTTCATGGTAATCAAGATTGCAAAAGTGTGTGGCCTTATCGACAACAGAGGCTGAGTATATGGCAGCAACGGAAGCTTGCAAAGAACTATTGTGGTTGAAAAGATTTCTGCAGGAGCTTGGCTTCAAGCAACAGCGCTACATGGTTATTTGTGATAATCAAGGTGCAATACACCTTGCTAAGAATTCCATGTTTCATAAGCGAACGAAACATATTGATGTGCGGTATCATTGGATTAGAGAATCTCTTGAAGATGGGTTATTTGAACTTGATAAAGTTCACACTGATGATAATGGTTCCGATATGTTGAAAAAGGCATTGGCAAGGGAAAAGTTGAAGGTGTGCTGTTCGATCGCCGGGATGGCAAAATCTTCCTCATAGTCAGGAAAAGGGGGAGATTTGTTGGGTTTTTTGTTTCCTTAGTCCATGAGGAAAAGCCCAGCAAATAGGCCCATTTGGGCCCCACTTTATTCACTTATTTGGGAGCAATATAAAAGGGGAGAAATCTTGCAAGAAATAAGAGCAAAAAAAGAGAGAGAAAATCAAGAAAGAAAAGAAGGGAAAAACTTCAATTTCAGCAGCCTTAGTATTTTGATGATTTCCGGAGTTTGCACCGTTGGATCGTTCTAATTTTTGGACAGTAGCTTCACAACTTCTGGGCCAACATTCTGAACGGTGGAGATCGGATTCTGATGTCTTGAGGTCGGAGTTTTGTTGCCGGAACAGTAGCAGTTGTTTTTGGTGATATTCTTCCTTTCTTGTTCTTTGATTGTTTCTATATCCTTGATGTGCATGTTTCCAAGGGTATTATGAATTTGTATGCCTCTAGTATTTTCTAGAGAAGACTTTTGTATTGCTCTCTTACTGGTGATAGTGGATTTTAAGCGGCACTAGGTGTCCCGTGGTTTTTTACCCATTGAGGGGTTTTCCACGCTAAAATTCTGTGTTGTTTGTGTGTGCTTGCTTGGTATGTTACTCACTGTTTTAGGGCTGTGTTGATTGCATTTTGCATACCTATTTATTAGCTTCCTCACAAGTTTAAACGGTTTGGGAAAGTGTTGCCAAACGTAGGATAAATTTCGCATTTGTTGTTTACTGTTGTGGTGCATTTCCATCAACTCTAACACAAAATATAAACCAATATATAATTTCCCAAAACCCTCTTCGCCAACATGAGAGCCTCATTCACAAAGGAAGAAATTTCCCTTAACACCAAAATGTCACAGCAGCCTCAAATGGAAAAATTCAATTTTTTAACCAAATACACATGTGATTTCTAGGCAAAAATGTTCAAAAACATTTTCTGAGATCACCCTACCTTCTTAAACTCCATTTAAAATGTACCTAGCTTATTTATGATAGGATAATCGACCTTAAAAATCCTAAGAACAAAACATGTACAAGCATTGTTCTGATGTTCCAAAATCTTGTTTTTTATTTTCAATCTCATTCAAACATTCTAATATGCTTATCATTATCATATAGCATGTTTAGAAACTAACCTATAACATGATCTTGAAGGAAAGACATCTAAAACACAAGCTTAATATTTTTCATTCAAACTGTTTTTTTAATCCAAGTTACTTGATGAATCACCACAATATAAAAGCTTACATGAATTACTATGATAGTGATTCGAAATAGTGATCCATAGTCGATCCTACAATGAGTAGAAGTTCCTAGCTCTAAATCCCCCCAAATTCGAAAGAATAATTTTCTTCTTTTAGTAGCAATCCGCCCTCTACTTTTTTTTACTCTTCCATCTCTCTAAAAAAAAAAATCAATTTCCTGGGTAAACGGTCTCCTCAAGCTCCTTAACACATAACAGACCTATCTGACCATTTAGGGATTCGTGCACCTAGTGATTAGGGATGAAAATGAGAATCATCCCCTCATTCTAATTTCGGGATTTTTTAATATTATTCTCGTTCCGTTCTACCAAAAAAAAAAAAATACACTCTCCCCTCAACCCTTATTAAGTATGGATAAAAATTAAAAAAAAATTTTACTCACCTTTATACATATACAACCATCTTTATTTTTTTATATACAAATTTTTTTTAAAACTTTAAAATTTAACTATTCTAAATTAAATATTTTTAATCTTATATATTTAAACTATATAAATATTTTATTTCACTGTTTTAATTTTTAAAATGAAATTTGAATTAAATTTTATCTATATTAAAATTTAATTAATATTTTTTTTTAAAATTTGAAATATTATTAATTTTTTTATAATTATCATCTTTCTTTTATTTAATTAGTATTTAAATTTAATTAAATTAAAAGTAAAAAATAATATAAATAAAAAATAAATAAATTAAACATTATATTATATTTAATAATAAAAATTTAACTTATATATATTGTGTAATTAGGAATCAGTTTTTAATTATTTAGAAAATTTGGTGGTTATTTTCTTTCTAAACAAACAGACCAATTCTTTCTAACCTAAAAAATCCTTTGTTTGCCTAATTAGTAAGCCAGACTATCATCGTTCGACTCTCCGCAGTCAGATTGTCGTGCGCACGAGGTTAGTTACACCTTTTTCCAACTATTAGGGCTTGCCTTCATCTATACTATCATCCTTTTAACTCTCTGCAGCCAGATTGTCGCGCGCACGAGGTTAGTTACATTCTTCTTCGACCTTAAGGGCTTGCCTTCATCTGCACTATCATCCTTCGACTCACCACAGCCAGATTGTCGCGCGCACGAGGTTAGTTACATTCTTCTCCGACCATTTGAGGTTTGTAAGTTTTTTAGCTTCAATTAGGTCTCTTCTTGATCTGTTGTTTAAGAGTTATTTGAAGCTTAAAGTGGCATAACTATTCATATATTTATGAGCCTGTACTGGTAATTCAGATCTGATCTGGATTAGTTGATGATGAACTGTGAAGATAATTTCTTCTATTTCTTAATGGTTTGCTTGGACAATTCATTCAATTGTAGCCAACTTACAGGTTTTTTTTAATAGAACTTCAAAAAATTGGTTAGTATTCAAAGGAGAAGCTCTTTAGAGTTTAGTCCTGTTTTTCCACTTTGTGAATTGGAAGACCGTTCAAAAATTGTTCTCCTTTGTAATGGATTAGGATAGTAATTCTGCAACGAACGTTAAGATTTCTACTTTCAATTTAACAATGACAAATGATTATATGAATCATGTTTGCTAATATTTATGAAGGTCTTCGTGGAAATGTGTCCCCTTGTGTACTCTATGCAAGTAATTTGGAAAGACTTAGTTCATCTCTCCTACATCTTTCGCAATCCACTATTTACCTTACTCAGGCCTATATTTTGTGACGGATCATGTTGGTGTATGAACTAGTTTAATGTTTTTCTACAACATATTTTGCTTTAGTAACTATAATTTAAGAGAAGTCTTATGCGAACATAGTTTGAATTCAACATTCCCCTTTAAGTATTTTCAATTTCCTGTGGATTTTCTGTTAAACGCCACTCACTTTACCAGGTAGGATGCTAGTAGATGGTCTTCTGAAGGAGGAAGTGAACCATTGGATTACCATGAGTGAGCAGCAAGGAGAGCTAACCAATGCTTCTTCAGCATACCGTCCCTAGGAAAGTTGATACCAATTGAAGGCTCAGGATACTCTGAAGGCACTTCTTGAAAAGGTATAGAAGCCTCCCATTACTCATAAGGATATCCATATAAACACATATTCTCCTTCTCTGCAATATGTGGTTGTTGACAGAGAAGGAGAATATGTGTTTATATGGATATCCAAATGAGCAGTTGGAGACTGCTATACCTTTTCAAGAAGTGCCTCCAGAGTATCCTGAGCCTTCAATTGGTATCAATTTTGCTAGGTCTAACCAATGCTTCTTTAGCATAACGTCCCTAGGAAAGTTGATACCAATTGAAGGCTCATGATAATCTGGAGGCACTTCTTGAAAAGGTATAGCAGCCTCCCACTGCTCATTCGGATTTCCATATAAACACATATTCTTCTTCTCCATCAACAACCACATATGACAGAGAAGGAGATTATTTGTTTATATAGATATCCGAATGAGCAGTTGGAGGCTACTATACCTTTTCAAGAAGTGCTTCGAGAGTATTCTGATCCTTTAATTGGTATCAACTTTTCTAGGGACGGTATGCTGAAAAAGCATTGGTTAGCTCTCGTTGCTGCTCACAATGATGCTTGGTTGATTTCTGTTTATGTGCCAAATATGATTTTAAAAATATCTTACAGGTAAATATTTCTTCCTGGTTGTATTGTTTAATACAATGTTTCATATCAAGTGACACGTTCTTTTGAATGATTCTCGCATTCAAAACATTTTTCTCATTAATGAAAAGTTTACACTTTATTAAAAAAAAGATCAAGTGACACGTGTTCAAGATGGCATAATTTGTAAACCCTTTTTTCTGTAAAGTATATTTCATGTGGATGTCGATCTATACGAAATCACTTTTGAAAATAGAACTTAAGTTGTATTATTAGAAGTCGAATTTGTGTTAAATCTATATACACACAAGATTTAACATTAAAAGAAAAGAAATAGAAGTTTCATAGATATATAAACTTAAAATGTTTGTTTGGTGATTTTGTAAGATTGAATTCGATCAAAATTCTATGTTCTTACACAATTTATGAAAATTTCGAATTTATTGTTCTAGGATGCGACTTTTCAATATGATGAATGATCTCCCTACTGTGTTTGAAGTTGTAACTGATTTTGCTAAGAAGTGGAAACAAACTGAGAAATCTTTGGTCATTAACCGAAACAGCAACAAGTCAAACTCCAAAATGGTAAGTCCTTTTTTTAATATTATTTAAGTTTTTCTCATGGATTCTTTTACACTTATGCAATATCTCATTAGCCTTGTTCTCTCCAGTAAATGTCAAAGTGCTTGTGTTATGTGCACTATCTGGAATTTTATTTGTCTCAATGATTTGCTTCATTTGGTATAATGATTAATTTTCAAAATTATTTTGTTATTTTTACTTTATTAGGTATAGTTATATTTTCTGTATCATTATGATATATTTCATACATAATAAATGTAGGTTTTTATGAATCAAATTATAATCAAGATGAAACAAAATGTATGCCCAAACAACTCATTAAAGGTATTTCCGGTCATTTGACTTAAATAATTAATTCTATCATTAAACAATATTATTTTCAAATAACCCCGCATCAAACATGCCTTAAACATATTTTTTCTCTTGATGAACTCATTTACTGTAATTTTTGGTGGTGTAGGGAATAGTAACTGAGTATCATGGACATAAATCGGCATTGAGAGTCCTTTTTTTTCTTCTAAATGTTAATGTTTGTACAAAATAGAGTTGTCGCAAAAGCAACCTCTAACAATACGAATGGTGTGTATACCAAGTGTTTTGAACATATGACTTGACCGTTGTTCATTAAACAACTCATCAATGAAGCCATATAACATTGGTAACAACAACTCATCCATGAAGCCATATAGAATTGGTCATTGAGTGCCACCTTTTGTACAACTATATCTTATATAATGATCTTAGTGTAATTATTTGCTAGAGTGTACACAACTTGTAGCTAGATGCTCTAAAACTTTAAAACTAGATTAGGGTAATAATAGGCGATTCGAACATTTCCTCCTTATTCTTCTAAAGGATTTTCATCACATAACTTATGCACATATCACCCTCTTTGATACAAGCTCCTATTGGTTATCGATTATGGCGTCATATTCAGGAAGAAGCAGCTAAAGGAAAGGTAACTTTTGTTCTATTAAAAATTTCTCCCGCTCTATTAAGAAGCATGTGGTAATATGTTCATTACCTAAGAACTGTCTTTAATTATTCCCCCTATGCATTGTTATCCCCTTTGCCATTCTTGGAGATAACATGTATATTTAAAACATCTCACTACAATATTTATTTATAAGTTTACCTAACAATATTTAGCATGGCTATGTTATAAATATGTACTATTGGCAAAACACAATCACATATAGCCTTGATACTTAGAGGGGCATTGGGTTGTTGTTGGCGCCATATCCCGCATCAGGATCGTCAAGGAAGCTACTTGTCAATTTATGACCCGTTTGCCCTACTATTTCAGGTTTTATTTATTTATTTTAAGTTTAAAAATAACTTAATTAGAAAACTATCTACGTTTCAGATCCTTATACTTGTCATTTCCATTTTGATTGTCTAGTTTTAAGTTTTATAGTCTTTACACTACCCTAAATTTACTGATTATTTACTGAAACTAGTGGTCATCCATGGGACCCAGTGTTAAATCAATGATCATGATATGATGATGAGAATAAACCAAATAATGTTGATAATTGATTATAATATATGTTAGATAAAATAGATAGTTAATTAGTAGGTAATTAACTATCTAAATAACCTAACCAAATCCACCGTTTGTGCAGGAGATGCAGGGATCGGTCATATTCTCAAAATAGCTTTATCACTTTAGTCCGGTCGACCGATATCACAAAGGCGACACCAACTGGGATTCTCTAATCAAACCATCTATTCGACTATCTTCACCACGAAACAAGTAGATGATCGACTCGGTAGTGAAAAACGGTTTTACTGCTCAACTGTATGATCGGTAAACCTATCATCTATACTTCGAAGAGAAATCGGCTTCTATTCTTTCTTAGTGTGTCCGGTCCACCGATATTGAAAAGACGGTGCAACCGGTGATCTGTCCAGTAAAATACTTGGTGCAATCTTAAGTACAAGATATAAAATGAACGGTAGCTTGACCGATCAGATCAAAGATGTGGAATCAGTCCTATGCTAAGAGATTTAAACTGAGAACGGCTGGAAGTTTCCATTTTGGTCTAATTCAGAATTCTTTGAAAATATGCAGAAGGAAGCTTTCAAGTGTACAGATTGTTATTGCCATTTTAATACAAGTCTGATAATTGACTTTGGGAAGCACAAGACTGCCAAAAGTGATCAGATACCTATTTTGGTATAAGTCCAACAACACTCCCCAAGGAACAGGTATCTGTCAAACCGCTCTAGATGATCAAATCAATATAAGACAAACCTGCCGGCTAATATATTTCTTGGGAAGTAGCAAACGCATTTAATGCCATGTTTCACCTTCTTGACCGACCAATCAGAATCAAGGATCAAGAATTACCATGCAAGTATACGTTAAATGAGAAATATGACCGTTGTCATATTTTACTATTTAAGAGAATCTTGAAGAACAACAGCAAGACACCTAGAACAACACAAGACAATGAGACATCATATTTTAGAATTTAATCAAAGCCTAAACTATTCTTGTTTACATACTATCGAAAGTGTTGAGTGTATTATAATTCCATTCATTCTATGTAAGAAGTGAGAGTTGTAAGTCAATAACGAGCAGTAAATAAGGCTCAGTTATTTGACGTATTGTAAAGTGTGTTGAATATTCTTAGTGAATATCCTTCTCGAGTTCGAGAAGAAGGGGTGACGTAGGAGCTTTATCTCCGAACATCCATAAATCTTGTGTTGTGTTTCTTCTCTACTCCATACTTCTTTATTGTTGACCAAACAGTGTGTGTTGCTTCAAGTTGAAATGAACTATTCCGCACTTAAACTCAGTTCAAGAGTTTGTGACAACTTGTGTAGTATTGAGACCGATATTAACCTCTAACAGGGTTAGTATCAACCGACGTGTGTGTAAGCGTTCGTCCTAGCAAGACCCCCAGTCTCCTTCGGCGATCCCGATCCTAACTATATATATATATATATACATTGGTTAATGATGTATATTTCCACACCATGATTTGATTCTATGAATACCTGTGTACTTACAAGCTCAATTACATTCTTTCTCCATGCCAAATTGCATACCTATTATCAATAATTCACTCTAGATTGAATTTGAATTAGAATTAGATTTGGATGTTTAATCATAATAAGATAGGTATTTTTCCTGACTTCCTGTGTCAATACTGTTGACTTGATTTCCATTTTAAGTATTCAAAAACTGAATTGATAGACCATCTATTCCACCATTCCACCACCTGAAGCAAGAAGACTAGACTAATGGGGAGACCAAGTTATGGCCTAAACTACAGCTATATGCTTTGTTAATTTTAGAACTGGCTGTTGTGATAGCATGTTTCAAACTAGAAGCTGTTTCATTCATCTTCTTTTTAAAGATAACAAACCATCCATACCTGATTATCAAGTTCACTATCATCATATGACCATTTCAATCTACATACCTAATTCATTACAACAAAATTAGACTCATTATAAAAAAAATTTAGATGCAAGCTCTATGTTCAATTATTGATTTATTCTCTAGTTTGTAGGTAGAGAAAACAATGAGGCACTTGAAAATGGAAAAGATCAGCCTCTGTTGTAGGTTGTTGTCGGTTCAGAAGACAACAAATATTATAAAGACAACGATGATGAAAGTGATGGAAGTGAAGAAGATCCAGTGTAATCTCGTGTACCAGTTAGTGTTCTATTGGATCGTCGTATATATATTACTTAATTGTTTTGTCTTTAAGTATACAAATATTTTAATTTTAGTCTAATTGTTTCTAAAACCATTAAAACATCATTAAAAACTTGTAATATATATATATATATATATATATATGATTTTATATGATAATATTGTTTAAAGGATTTATGTTTTTTTATTATTATTATTTAAAAGGTTAATAATTGGTAGGTAATGATTTTCTAAATGTTCTTTTTAAAGATTATTTAATTTGAAAATAAAAAAAAAAATAAAATTTCAGATAAAATTGTCTAAAGAAACTAAAAATAAATTTAAAAATAAAATATATTTTTGGTAACGCTTAAATGAATGTTACCGACGCTTAAATAAGCGTTGCTAAAACTTACGCCCACCCTATTTCGGCGACATAAGAATAAGGGTCGGTGATCTTTTTGGCGACGCTTTTAAGGGTTGACAGAAGTCTTTTAATGCGTTGCTGGAAGTCCTTTTTGTTGTTGTGTATGGGGCATTGTCATACCATATTCTTTAAAATAAATATTTTTTTTTTGATAAAATTATATAAACGAATTTTTTAATACTATATATTTGATAGTATATTAAAAATGTATATTATTATAAAGAAATAAACTTAAAAACTCTTATAAGATATGAAAAATAAATAAATATATTAGTGATATAATATATTTTATTGTATTTATAAGTGTTCAGGGAGAATTAGTGTGAGATCGGGGAGAAATCAGGGCGGGGAACACAAATACCATCCCCGATCAACTGTCGGTCAAACTAAGAAAACCGCCCATAATGGGGAATTTTGGATCAGGAACCGCATGGTGTTTTATAATTGACATCCCTATTCGTGATCCTCACCTCTAAAGGTTTTCTTGGCCCTATGTTTCAAACGATTTGGTCCAACAAATTATTGATTGTATTTTTTCGAAAGGGGTTCTCGTTTGCTTTTTTTATCCTCACGGAGAGTAAGAAAAAAATAGGTGATAAGAGGGAATGGGGATTTATTTGATTTTCTTATTTTGGGATTTGGGCATCTACGCGTGGGCCTTGTTTGATTTGCTTCTTTGGTGTCTAGGCATCTATGTATGGACTTTGTTTGACCAACATTTATTTTCTTAACTTGCAAAACAAACACACAACCAAATTAAGTAAATAGATAAGATTCATTTTAATCCATTTTTTGTGAGATTTTTAGTTTATCTAAATAATCTCAAAATTTAATTATAAATATATAGTGCAAAATACGGGTGTCTATAATAATAGAACAACTTTCTCAATTTATGCATAAACTACTTTGTAACCCTATGAATCTCGTAGCTTAACATGTGTGGCTGCACACGTGACAATATGGGCCCATTTTAAAATAAAACATTATTTTTAAAAGATTTTGATAGTACCTGTAACTTTTAAAATTAATTATGTAAAAAAAATAATTTTATTCAAATTTTAATAATTTGGGGATTTCCTATAATCAAATGACAATTTGATCTTTTATGAGATCCGATTTAAATTAATTAAAACACAATTAATAAAACAAAGATTATTTATTTGAAGACAGAGTCGCCAATTGATTTTAGAAAAATCATTAAAAAGGTGTACGTGTACAAATATATTTTATACCAGAGTTTCGTTTTGGTTCGAAGTTTGGTGATACTCGGGAAAGGGCTTTCGCTCTATTTCCTCTATACTAGTTTAAAAAGGTCTCTAATTTATATAATTGGCTTTTTGAAAATCGGTTGTATAACGTTTTGAGTTTTAACCGTTTATTCTTCTGATCCCAGTCATGCTTCTAGGATTTAGCATTATTTGAAATATTGAAACAACGATATTAAAATATTGGTACATGTTGCGAATGATCATTAGGGTGGAAATACCTGAAGAATATAAGCCATTTTTTTAAAGGCATTAGGGTCTAGAAATAAAAGTCAAACAAGCTTTTGTTGAAATATCCCAAAAATATTTAAAATGCATTTTCTAAATTTTCGGGATTTTTAGAAAATGTTTTGGAATTCCAAAATTACAAAAATAATTTTAGATTTTTAAAAGTGGAACCAAACAAGCCTTAGGACCAGAGTCCTAATGCTTGGGTCCGATTTTATCGGTCGGGGTCCGAAGAAATATTAAGAAATATTAAGGCAAATGAAGAGACAACCAATGTTAGCCATTAAATCAATTAATGATTTAATGAACAATTTATTATTTCAATATATATAGGCATTATATCCCACACCATCTCACATCTCTTTTTCACCCATTCCATAATCTCTCTAGAATTCGAAAAGTTTTTTCTTTGTTTTCTTGAGTGTTCTTCGAGTTCTTCACTCAGTCGAGTGTTCTTCGAGTTTTTGGCTCGTCATATTTCCGTTGAAACCCGGTGATTGATTCAGGTATTTTGTCAAGTTCGTTGCATAGTGATTCCAGTACTGAATCACTACTAGATTCGTTGTACCCTGATAGACAACAATATGCGATAAACTCCAGCACAAGAGGAGACGATGAAACTGTTTTAAGGAAAATATGCTAAGCACATGCCTCGAATCAACATTTTATCTGGTAATTTTTGTTCTTTGTAATATTGTATTTATTTAATTTATTTGTAACATTATTTTATATATATTTTATGTTATTTCAAGACAAGTTATCTAACAAATGCATCATATTTTGATGAAGAAAATGAACTAATAGAGATTTATAAATCTCAATATAAGGAAATTCATGATTCTATGAAGGTTGTGAATGAGGGAAATGAAAAAAATAGAAAGTACATCTAAAGGAAAAGAAAACTACATTGACATTGAATTCACTGTAGGTAAGTCTTCGAACTCAGAGTTTTTTATATTAACTATTTAATAATTAAGCATTAGTTTAAATGATCTGAAAACCAAAAAGCATGTTTGACTAAATAATTGAAGGGCAAGTAGTGATATATGTAACAATAAGAACCTTCTCACTGAAATTAGATAAACTGTTGGGTCAAATTATTTTGACTAAGGGTCAAATCATTTTGACTAACGAAATTTTGATGATGAGTTTGTGTAAAACTTAAATAAGAAGGAAACTAAGCCATCTAATTATTTTTGTGCAGGTGTATCAAAAACGCGCTAAATTAGACTAAGTCTCAATGAGGTTCATTAGTCTTACTTGTTATTAGACGCATTGAGTTAGACGTCCAATCTAACAAGCGTAGTTAGACGTGCAGTCTAACAGGCATAGTTAGACATGCAGTCTAACAGATACGTAGTTAGACGTGCAGTCTAACAGATATGTAGTTAGACGTGCAGTATAATAGATACGTAGTTAGACGTGCAGTCTAATGGATACCTAGTTAGATGTGTAGTCTAACAGATACGTAGTTATACGTGCAGTCTAACATATGAAAGTTAGACGTGTAGTCTAGCTCCTTCACATTAGTCTTAATGGACTCGTAGTTAGACAGGCAGTCTAACAGATGAAAGTTAGACGTGCAGTCTAGCTCCTTTAGATTAGTCTGAAGAGACTCGTAGATAGACGTGCAGTCTAACAGATGAAAGTTAGACGTGCAGTCTAACTCCTTCAGATTAGTTTGAAGGGACTTGTAGTTAAACGTGTCGTCTAACTCCATTGGAGTTGGTGGTCTAATGGATCTTGCTATTAGACGGGGGTGTCTAACTTCATTAGACTCGTCAGTCTAATTGAAGCACGTCTAATGCCTTGCTTTAGTAGTTGCTTGAAGCTAGCATCCGTCTACCCACGATCAACTAGCTGAACGCTACTCCTGCTCCACTATTCCGTGTAATTCAGTACCACATCCAGTTACATCCAATAAATTAATGCCACATAAGCAAATATTTTTCCCACTATTTGTTTCTTGCAGGACAATCCTAGAAGAATATTTGGCGCACTACCAGATTGGTACGGCCATGATCATGGTGCTCA
The DNA here is from genome assembly GCF_907164915.1 of Impatiens glandulifera. Lineage (NCBI taxonomy): Eukaryota > Viridiplantae > Streptophyta > Magnoliopsida > Ericales > Balsaminaceae > Impatiens > Impatiens glandulifera. Next base: position 102,180,088 of record NC_061862.1, on the reverse strand, counting down.
GTGTCTGTTGTACCTATGTACTATGGAGGCTCTCCAATGGGTATTCGCCACGTGTCATTATAGAAGATTCGACCGTTGGTACCTTCTCTCTATTTAAGGATCCTCAAGAACAACGGACGAACCGTCGGCTAGACACTTGATACGAAAACTTGCTTGCTGAACTTACAATCTCACGAATTGCTTTCTTGTTTACTATGTTTGTACATCAAGAAAGAGATAGAATCAAAGTATTGTCTAGCTGAGTGATATTATTAAATATACTGTAAGTTGAACTGAGTCTGTTCTGTTCAACAGTGAGCTAGCCTTACAACTGTATTTGATTCTAAGTAAAGTATAGTGAATCCTTCCGGTAGTTGGAAAAAGGGTGACGTAGGAGAGTTTTGCTCCGAACATCCATAAACATCTCTTTATTTCATTTGCATTTTGTCATCTTCTCCTTCATCGGTTCTTAGCTACAAACCTGAGCAAACGTTTCCACACTTGAATCGTTCAAGTGTTTGCAAGGGTTTATGAAGAATAGAAAATGATTTAAATCCCTAACAGGATTTCTATCAAACCGTTTTTGTATGAAGCTGTCATCAATAGCTGGACCCCTGTCTCTATTGGTGCCACCGATCCTATCAATTGGTACCCGAGCCCTGTTTTCTATTCTCAAGCTTCTAGAACCTGAATCATGTCTATCATCAATGAGATCGCTCTACTTTCGAAAGATACCTGCGACTATTGGATGATGAGAATGCAAGCTCACTTGGCTGCTCTTGATTGTGATATGTGGAGTGTCATTATCAATGGTCGTATAAAAATTGTGAAGCCAAAATGTGAGTGGACAATTGAAGATAAGATGACCAACAATCTGGACAATGTGGCCAAAATATCATGTATCAGTCTATCAACATGAACATATTCTACGAGATCAAATCCTGCTCCTCTGCTAAAGAAATCTAGGAGAAGCTGATTCAGATCTATGGCTGAAACGTTCAAGACAAGAAGAACCAGAAAGATCAGAAAGTTTTCATGTGTGTTGAAAATAAATCAAAATGGGCCGATAGCAACTTGGAGGATTCTCCTATCTAAAAGGATACTGAAACCATCACATGCTTGATGGAAGATGATAAATCCAAGGTAAATGATATTTCCCCACCAGAATTTACCAACGAAGAGTTAACTACTGCACTCAATGACATGGTCATTGAGTACAAGAAGTTATCAGATTCCTTTTATGAAATGAAAGTAAAATATGAGACAAATACTTTTTCTTCACACAAAGTTTCTGAATCAAATGTCCTTGAAAAGAAAGTAGTTGAGATCTCATCCGAGAATGAGATGCTCAAGGAACAGATTCAAACTCTTTCTTCTGAAAACAAAAGGTTAAACTACGTTGTTAGTGCGTGGACAAGGTCTAGAGAAGCTGTCAAATATCAGATTAATCTTTTGAAGTCTACTAGATCTAAATCCGGTTTAGGATTTGATAGCGATGACCCAAACCAGTCCCTCAAAAAGTTAAAATCATCAACTGATAAGCTTAAGCCAATAAGTTTTGTCAAAAGAAGTTTAACTGACATTGAATCTAATCCAATTCATGAAGAGGTAGTTTTGAAGAATGAAATAACTTATGTTCTGCCGACTGTGAGTTGGCTGAAAAATAAGTTAGAAGCAGCCAGCAAGTCTGACAATCTAAAACCTGACTCAAAGTCAAGGAGTTTTAAAAGAAAATCATCTTCAAAAACTAAGGGATCGGAGGCTAGCAGGATGCGTCTGCTATGTCAAAATTATACGCATTAATCACAACTCAAAATGGGAAATCCATCAGAATAACTCAAATAAGGATTCCTAAGGGACTGATTGACCGAGGACCCAATTGAATGTGGGTACCAAACGATTGTAAATATTATTTTGTGTAGGTACATGTGAGTGATGACCTGGAGGAATCTATCTGGATAGCGGATGTTCCAGACATATGACAGGAAACAGACGACTTTTTAATGATATAGCAGATTGATCAGGTCCTAAGATCACTTTTGGTGACAACAAGAAGGGTAAGACCATGGGTAAGGGTAATATTATCCATGGTAATCTAACCATTAATGATGTGTTACTTGTTGACAATCTGTGTTATAACTTGATTAGTATTAATCAATTATGTGATAACGGTTTGTCATGTGATTTCCAAACTCATGCATTCCTAGTCAAGGATCAACATGGTCATACTTTATTAACTGGAAGTAGAGTAGGAAACTCATATAAAATGAACTGGTAGAATAAAGTATCTGCTCCTATGTGCATGATTGCCAAGAATGACCAGAAATGGTTATGGCATAAAAGGTTAAACCATCTAAATTTTAAAACCATCAACAACATCTGTTTGAATAATTTAGTATTCGGTTTGCCTAAACTACAGTTTTCTAAGGACAAGATATGTTCTGCTTGCCAGTTAGGCAAACAAGGCAGATCATCGTTCAAAAGTAAAGGGAAATCTCAATCCAGCCGCTGCTTAGAACTGTTACACATTGACCTGTTTTGTCCAATTCCTGTAAAGAGCCTAGAAGGAATGAGATTCGCCCTAATTGTTATTGATGATTTCTCATGATTTACATGGGTATCATTTTTACAATCAAAGGATAAAACTGCTGAAAATTTGATTAGAATCTTTAAAAGAATTCAGAATCAGAAATCTTTGAATATTGCTTGCATTATAAGTGATCAGGGAACTGAGTTCACAATCAGACACCTTTCCTCTTATCTCGAGGAGTCTGGGATTAGGCACAAGTTGTCTAGTGCTAGAACTCCATAGTAGAATGACATTGCTGAGAGAAGAGTGAGGACTCTGAAGGAAACAGCGAGATCTATGCTAGCTGAATTAGACGTTCCCCAGAGATTCTGGGCTGAAACAATTAACACAACTTGCTACACACAAAATCGGTCAATATTTAACAAACGTTTTGATAAAACTCCTTATGAACTGTATTACTAAAGAATTCCCACAGTTTCGTACTTTAAAGTATTCGGGTTTAAATGTTTTATCTATAATAATGGAAAGGTTTACTTGACCGCTTTTGATGTTAAAGCAGATGCTGGATTCATGCTGGGATATTCTTCAGTAAGTAAGTCTTACAGAGTATATAACAACAGAACTCAAAATGTTGAGGAATCCCTTCATGTCGTTTTTGATGAGTTTGTTGAGAGTAACTCCATCGATCCCATTGACCTCGCTAACAGATTAGAAGCGATAAGTCTTGAGTCTGTAAGTGAGGATGAAGCTCTAAATAAACGGATTTCGTTGTCTGATCATGTGGCTGATCCGGTTGAAATCGAACCAGACATAAAAACTCCTATTCAACAAACTGTTAAGAGTTTAGACGTCGCGGAGTCCCCTGGTTATATGACCAATCCTTTAGGATCCAACTTCAGATGGAACAAGAATCATCCACCAGAATTGATCATCGGGAATCCTAACTCTCCTCGTAGGACAAGACATCAATTGATGGATGAAATGGCCAACTCTGCTTTTATTTCTCAAATTGAACCCAAGAAAATTGGTGAAGCAGTGGTTGATCTAGATTGGATCAATGTTATGCAGGAGGAGTTAAACCAATTTGTTAGAAATAAAGTGTGACATCTAATTCTTAGACCGACTGATCAGTTAGTCATTGGAACAAAATGGGTCTTTAGAAACAAGCTCAGTGAAGATGACATAGTTATTAGAAACAAAGCCCGTTTAGTTGCTCAAGGATACAGTCAGGAGGAAGGCATCGACATTGATGAGTCTTTTGCACCTGTAGCAAGACTTGAGGCAATTAGAATCTTCTTGGCTTATGCATCATTTAAGAATTTTAAAGTTTTTCAAATGGATGTGAAAAGTGCATTTTTAAATGGTAAATTAAATGATGATATCTATGTTGAGCAACCACCTGGTTTTATAGATCATACTTTACCAAATCATGTTTTTAAACTTGACAAAGCTTTATATGGTTTGAAACAAGCTCCTAGACCGTAGTACGATACTTTGTTTGAATATCTGTTTGATCATGATTTTGTTATTGGAACTGTTGATAAAACACTGTTTAGATTTACTAAAGACTCCTACATTCTGCTTGTTCAAATATATGTTGATGATATTATATTTGGATAAACTAAACCCAAATTGTGTGAGAAATTTTCCAAGCTGATGTAGGACAAATTTGAAATGAGCATGATGGGAGAATTAACTTTCTTTCTCGGTCTTCAAGTTCGTCAGCTGGAGAAAGGAACCTTCATCAATTAGGCCAAGTATACCAAATAGTTACTGATGAAGTTTGGGATGGATAACTGCTCTACTGCAGCTACTCCAATAAACTCCACTAGTAAGCTGGACAAATATGATGGTGGTCAAAGTGTAGATGTCACATCTTATAGAGGTCTTATCGGGTCATTGCTCTATCTCACTATCAGTAGGCCAGACATCCAATTTGTTGTTGGTGTCTGTGGAAGATTCCAGGATAATCCTAAACTTTCTCATTTTACTGCTGCTAAATGCATTCTGAAATATTTGACGAGAACTCAAAATGTGGGACTGTGGTATTCGAAGGATTCCAGTTTCAATTTAACTAGTTTCTCAGATGCAGATTATGAAGGGTGCAAAATTAATAGAAAGAGCAGGAGTGGAAATTGCTAGTTCCTTGGAGATCGTCCTATCTCATGATTCAGCAAAAAACAAACGTCGCCTGCCACGTCTACAACTGAAGTAGAGTACCTTGCTGCGGGTAGTTGTTGTTCACAGCTCTTGTGGGTTCAACAACAGCTTAGGGACTATTGAGGCTGAAGAATCTCCAATTTTCTGCGACAACACAAGTTCTATCGCAATCACCTATAATCCAGTTTTGCACTCTCAGACAAAGCACATCGAAATCAGACATCACTTCATCCAAGAGTATGTCAATCAGAAGCAGATTCGTCTTGAATACATCCCAACAGATCAACAAACTGCAGACATCTTCACGAAGCCTCTACCCAATACCAAGTTTTCTCACTTTAGAACTATTTTAGGACTTGTTGATCTTGATTGATTTTATTAAGTGCATGAACTGAGGGGAACATATTGTTCTAATGAAATTGGACAGACAAGAAGACAAAGGTCTCAATATGTCCAATGGACTAGAAATTTAAGAAGCATAACTACTTAGACGCATGTTTGCTCAAGCAGTTTTTATCTTCTTTTGGGGATTCATGTCTTGGTTAATTAGCATGCACGGTTAGACGTATGCGTCTAATAGACGTTAGACGTTTATAAGACAAGAGCAATTGGAAGCTCACGTCTAACCGGACACACGTCTAGTACGTGGTGTTTATGCATAATTAGACGTTCTTAGTCTAATAGACTTGTGACCGTCTATAAGAAAAGCGTGATTAAACGTTAACGTCTAATAGACGCATTTCCCAATTAGAAGTGAAGAATGTGGAAAGTAGTTTAAACGTCTAACTACTTGTGTACTTAGACTTTTCATCTTCTAGCTATCGGGACAACTGTCCTCTATCACTGTATCTGTCTATGTATTTTTCCCGCCAAAAATAGACCAGGTCACTTCTCAAATAGATTGAAGACAGGTGTCTCTCAATATTTAAAGAGTGACTAAAATTTCTGATAACTTTCTTCTATACGTCTAACATTAATAGTGCATTTTCATGATTAATATTGATTGATAGCTGTGTCCCTTGGGAATAGGTTTCTGAAATTTTTGACGGTTGGTATAATCATTAAATATTAAATGTCACACGTTATCTCTCTTGTATTTAATGAATGGTGTCACTCAAATGGTTGAGTACTCCTAAATCCTTGATTCTCTCTCTAGAATTCGAATCGCCAAGATCCTATGTTCATCTTGCCAAAATGACTTCTCTCTCCGAAATCTCTACAAATAGACTTTACGTCTATTTAAACTCTAATGATTCCAAAAATAGTTCTAATGTTTGAATCTTTGAAAGCTTCTTGGCTTAAGAAATTTCTTCATCCTCACTACATCTTTCACGAACAAGCAGTTCGTGAATTCTTTGAAACCACTGGCTTTTATCATAACCAATACATTCGTGTGAATGTACTTGGCAAGAATATCTATTTCTCTGAAGAAACATTCAGCATGTTCTTCAGACTTCCAACCGAAGGGATCCATGAGTTTCCTTCTTCTTCAAATGAAATTCTGTCTGAAATGACGCTCGTCTTCTTAGATCAGGTCTTCGAAGGGCAACTCCTTCCGGTTGAGCCTCACGGAAAGAGTAACTGTCTGAAGGTTGAGTTTTCCCAACTCAACGACATTATCTCCAAATCCATTCTTGTGAAGAACTCTTCCTACATCTACTGTACGAAAGTCTTTGAACAAATGGTGGCAATCACAAGAGGTGTAGCCATCAACAAGTCGAAATTCATTTTCAACAATATGGTTAAAATGATTTTCTCTCGGAAGAAGATCTTCGGATACGACGCTCCCCTTTGCGCATTCCTTTGTTGTCTCCTTACTGAACCCGACAATGGGTTTCAGGCCAATCCTTCTAAAGTCTTAAACGGTCCAAGGGTTCTCGACTATGTTCTTCGGGTGGGTGGACTCAGGTCAAAGAAACAAAATAGAGAAGTTTATAAATCAGCTATAACCTTAGATTTAGAATCGGCCGTAGATTCTCTCCCCAAATGATGTTAAAAAGGGGGAAAGAAAAAGAAAAAGATTAGCCTTAGACTTAGGGGGATGGGAAAATCTTTTGATGCATTTGGGAAGAAAAACATGTCGTTTTTGAAATGTGTTTCTGTATTTTTCTTTTGAACATTGTTCCTGATGTTTCAATTTATGCTTTTATTTGCTATGAAATATGAACAGTCTATTGCCATTTACTGCATTATTGAATATTCTAATATTTTAATTATGTTAAGTTTTAAAATCATCATCAAAAAGGGGGAAATTGTTGGGTCAAATTATTTTGAATAAAGGTCAAATCATTTTGACTAACAGAATTTTGATGATGAGTTTGTGTAAAACTTAAATAAGAAGGAAACTAATCCGTCTAATTGTTTTTGTGCAGGTGTAACAAAAGCGCGCTAAATTAGACTATGTCTGAATGAGGTTCATTAGACTTACTGGCTATTAGACGCATTGAGTTAGACGTACAGTCTAATAGGCATAGTTAGACGTGCAGTCTAACAAGCATAGTTAGACGTGCAATATAACAGGCGTAGTTAGACGTGCAGACTAATAGATGCGTAGTTAGACGTGTAGTCTAACAGATGTGTAGTTAGACGTGCAATCTAACAAATAAGTAGTTAGACGTACAATCTAACAAATACGTAGTTAGACGTGCAGTCTAACAGATACATAGTTAGACGTGCAGTCTAACGGATACGTAGTTAGACGTGCAGTCTAACGGATACGTAGTTAGACGTGCAGTCTAACGGATACGTAGTTAGACGTGCAGTCTAACGGATGCGTAGTTAGACGTGCAGTCTAACGAATACGTAGTTTGACGTGCAGTCTAACGGATACGTGTAGTGTAACAGATACGTAGTTAGACGTGCTGTTTAACAGATACGTAGTTAGACATGCAGTCTAACAGATGAAAGTTAGACGTGCAGTCTAGCTCCTTCAGATTAGTCTAAAGGGACTCATAGTTAGACGTGCAGTCTAACAGATGAAAGTTAGACGTGCAGTCTAGCTCCTTCAGATCAGTCTGAAGGGACTCGTAGTTAGACGTGCAGTCTAACATATGAAAGTTAGTTGTGCAGTCTAACTCTTTCAGATTAGTTTGAAGGGACTTATAGTTAGACATGTCGTTTAACTCTATTAGACTTGGTGGTCTAATGGATCTTGCTATTAGACAGGGGCGTCTAACTTCATTAGACTTGTCAGTCTAATTGAAGCACGTCTAATGCCTTGCTTCAGCAGAGGTTTGAAGTTAGAATCTGTCTACCCATGATCAATTAGATGTACGCTACTCCTGCTCCACTATTCTGTGCAGATTAGTACGACAACCGATTACATCCAATAAATTAATGCCACGTAAGCAAATATTCTTCCCACTACTTATTTCTTGTAGGACAATTCTAGAAAAATATTCGGTGCACTACCAAATTGGTACGGCTAGATCATGGTGCTCAGTTTCTGTTGTACCTGTGTACTATGGAGGCTCTCCAATGGGTATTCTCCACGTGTCATTATAGAAGATTCGACCGTTGGTATCTGCTCTCTATTTAAGGATCCTCAAGAACAACGGACGAACTATCGGCCAGACACTTGATACGAAAACTTGCTTTCTGAACTCACAATCTCACGAATTGCTTTCTTATTTACTATGTTTGTACATCAAGAAAGTGATAGAATCAAAGTATTGTCTAGATGAGTGATATTCTTTAATATACTGTAAGTTGAACAGAGTCTGTTCTGTTCAACAGTGAGCTAGCCTTGCAACTGTATTTGATTCTAAGTAAAGTATAGTGAATCCTTCTGGTGGTTGGAAGAAGGAGTGACATAGGAGAGTTTTGCTCCGAACATCCATAAACATCTCTGTGTCATTTACATTTTGTGATCTTCGGTTCTTAGTTTCAAACTTGAGCAAAAATTTCCGCACTTGAATCGTTCAAGAGTTTGCAAGGGTTTGTGAATAATAGAAAGTGATTTAAATCCCTAATAGGATTTCTATCAAACCGTTTTTGTACGAAGCTTTCATCAATAGCTAGACCCTTGTCTCTATTGGTGCCACCGATCCTATCATAAACTTAAAAAAGAAAAAAAAATATATCTAGAAAATGGTTCAAATAAGATTATAAAATAAACTAGTAATTTGGTATTAAGTGACAAAATTACTACAAGGAATATACTTTATGCACCTGATTTTAAATACAATTTATTATCTTTTGCGAAACCTTTAAGAGATGAAAAAATGAATGGTATTATTTATTAAATAATTGTGTGATGTAGGACCTTAATAAAATATCTTGTTTAAACTTGGAAAAAGGATTGGAAATCTATTTTTTATTCTTCTACAAATAATTTGATATAAAAGAAATAGTTTTTAATACTCATAATTCTTCTTATATTAATAATTGCTACAAGATGCACCTAAGATGTGACCATCCTTCAAATAAAGAACTCAATTTCATTTATTCAAATTCTACTAATAAAGTTCCTCTTTGTGAGACATGTTTGCTTTTAAAATCTCATCGCTTACATTTCTCTACTAGCACAACTACGACAAAAGATGTGTTTGATTTAATTCATATAGATCTTTGGGGTCCTCATAAAGAGAGAATCTTTCAGAAAAATACCTTATATGTTTACAATTGTTGATGATTATTTAAGATGCAATTGAAGTTTTTTTCTAACTAATTAATCTTTTATGTTCAACAAAATTTAAAATTTCATTTTCCTAATATAATATTAGGACAACAAAACCATTAAGAAAGTTAATAGTGATAATGGAACTAAGTTTGTAAATCTTAAATGCAAAAAAAAGTTAACAAAATGGAACAATTCATCAAATAACATGTGATATAGAGCGAAAATATAGATCATTAATGAGTTATTCAAGCTTGCCTATAAAATTTTGTCCTTTTTAATTGAAAATGTATCAAATCAGAATTTATTTTTTAATAAATTGAGTATAAGAAATAAACATTACAGAATGAAATCAAAGCGATAATACAAGACAAGTTTTAGCATGAAAAAAACTCTCTTCAAATTGAGAGTAAAAATCTATGAGACCGAATATGCCACTTAACAATCTACTTAAAACCTCACAAAATAAATCTTCACCGTTCAGAATGTAATCCCCAAAATAACCAAAAAGCTAACAAAGATTAAGTCGATAAAAAGATGCAAACTCTGATAAACAAAAATCATCTTCAGCTACTACTCTAAACCACTGAATCTATTTTGCTCAACCATCTCTCCATTTATGTTCTATCAAACCCTATTGGCATATGCTGTATAGCCCTAGTTTTTTTTCTCTCCTAGGCAGCACTGCAGCAGTCAATACTCAATACTTTGCCCATCGTCCGCTGACTACTTTTTTGTTCCGCCTTTATTCTATTCGTTCTCGCCTTCAAGGGTTCGTAGATTTAAACCTTCTTCCAGATTGCAGCAGTCAATACTCAATACTTCTCCCATTGGCCGCTAGCTACTTATATGTTCCGCCTTTCTTCTCTTCGTTCTCACCTTCAAGGGTTCGTGGAGTCAAACTTGGTTCCAGTTCCAGAAGCCTCACACTGAAAGTCTGAAACTTAATATTATGTTAAATAAAAAATTCATTTTTGAAATGGACTCCTCTCAAAATTAAGGTATTAATTTGGATGTTGATGAATTTAAAAATGCTAAACATGTTGAATTTGTTGAACTATTTGGTCAATTAATGTGTAACGATAGACAAAACTCTTGTTTGCTGTGTATTATGACTATTTGATCATATTCTCAAACTATTGTTTAATAAAACTATTAATGATTTTTATTTATTTTTATTTATTTTTATTTGTAATGAGACAACCCGTGGGCTGGCCTGCCTAACCCGCAACCCACATTGGGTTAGGATGGGGATTTTCAGCCCGCCGGGATGGTGGGTCGGCCCTCCGTCGACCCGTCAAACGATGGGTTTGGGTGGGTAGGCCTGCCCCTCTATGATTTGGCCCGTCTGACCGCTCTAGTCGTGCCTCGTAACTTATATTCTTACGAGTATCGAGTGAGACAAGAACTAAAATAGTAGGTTTTACTAGAGTGTAATTAAGAAACATCGATTTAGGTTAGCTTTAACTTTTTAGAGTCTCCACCTAATTATTTCTCAAGAAAATAGGAAAGAAAAATATTGTGCTTGTTTAAACGTGTTTTAGAGATTTTGTTCTTAATTCGGTACTTGGTTACACGTGAGAAGGGCATCAACGCTATTTCTTATGAGTCCATCATTTGGCTGTCTCTATTTTAAATTTTTGTAATGTTAAAGAATGTTATTTTACACATTATTTATTTATCCAATCCTAGGGCATGCACCTAAAATTTTATCCAAACTTAAACATTGATTTTTTTTTTTGGATTTTATGAAAATAAAGAAATAACCCAAACAGGTCCTAAAGAAAAATATGTTTTTGGTTTTGTTAAAAATATTGTTTTCATGTGTTTTATATATTTTTTCTTTTATAATTTTTTGATGTTAATTAAAGCATTTAAAAGTACTAGATAAACAAAGAAAACAAAATGATCAAAGCAAACTGGTCCTTTAAGCCAGTTGGCTCATGAAGTGGTAGTAAAACCAGACAAACAATTTAGAACACATGTAGGGGCCTTTGTTTACATGTTTCGAGAGTTGGATGTTTTGAATGTGAGTGTGAGGTCGGTCCTAGGTTCAAATTCTAGGAGTTCCATTTTTTTTAAATTCTTGGAAATTGAAAGAAAGCTCAAATATCTAATGGGTTATTTATTCAACAAGACTACACCAACGTAGTGGTGCATAGATCGAACGCTTGTTAGGCGTGCGTGCTGATATGAGGCCCATGTTCAATTCTAGCAATGTCACATCTTTTCCTTAGGATTTTTTTACCTGTTTTCTTTTTACAGCAGAAACAAACAAGTTTGCACAGCAAAATCAGCACATAACAAAATTGCATATATTGCTATAAGGTCAACACATATTAGGGAGAGTGCTTGAATCTAAATCAACACATAACAAAATTGCATATTTTCAATACTAAATCAAACAGAATAAGTTCTAAAATAGTGTAACTAATCAAACTGCAACTTATCAAACAATCTAACGCCACGACAGTCTCAAGCGTTAATCACAAAATGTCTTCAACAATTGACAATATAATACTCTAACACAAAATATAAACCAATATATAATTTCCCAAAACCCTCTTCACCAACATGAGAGCCTCATTCACAAAGGAAGAAATTTCCCTCAAAATGTCACAGCAGCCTCAAATGGAAAAATTCGATTTTTTAACCAAATAAACATGTGATTTCTAGGCAAAAATGTTCAAAAACATTTTCTGAGATCACCCTACCTTCTTAAACTCCATTTAAAATGTACCTAGCTTATTTATGATAGGATAATCGACCTTAAAAATCCTAAGAACAAAACATGTACAAGCATTGTTCTGAAGTTCCAAAATCTTGTTTTTTATTTTCAATCTCATTCAAACATTCTAATATGCTTATCATTATCATATAGCATGTTTAGAAACTAACCTATAACATGATCTTGAAGGAAAGACATCTAAAACACAAGCTTAACATTTTTCATTCAAACTGTTTTTTTAATCCAAGTTACTTGATGAATCACCACAATATAAAAGCTTACATGGATTACTATGATAGTGATTCGAAATAGTGATCCATAGTCGATCCTACAATGAGTAGAAGTTCCTAGCTCTAAATCCCCCAAATTCGAAAGAATAATTTTCTTCTTTTAGTAGCAATCCGCCCTCTACTTTTCTTTACTCTTCCATCTCTCTAAAAAAAAAAATCAATTTCCTGGGTAAACGGTCTCCTCAAGCTCCTTAACACATAACAGACCTATCTGACCATTTAGTGATTCGTGCACCCTTCGTATTTTTTTGTGATGTTAGATTAAGAGGTCGAAATCTCTACAAGGCGCTATGCCCTGAGGCCTTGTGATTAAGGATGAAAATGAGAATTATCCCAACTCATTCTAATTTCGGGATTTTTTAATATTATTCTCGCCCCATTCAATTTTAGAGAATCACTGTCACTACTAAAAAATACACTTTCGACACCCTTATATGTCAACCCTTATTAAGCATTAATAAAAATTAATAAAAAAACTTTTACCCACCTTTATACATATACAACCACATTTATTATTTTATATAGAAATGTTTTTAAAAACCTTAAAATTTAACTATTCTAAATTAAATATTTTTAATGTTATATATTTAAACTATATAAATATTTTATTTCACTATTTTAATTTTTAAAATGAAATTTGAATTAAATTTTATTTACATTAAAATTTAATTAATATTTTTTTTTAAATTTGAAATATTATTAAATTTTTTATAATTATCATCTGTCTTTTATTTAATTAGTATTTAAATTTAATTAAATTAAAAGTAAAAAACAATATAAATAAAAAATAAATAAATTAAACATTATATTATATTTAATAATAAAAATTTAACTTATATATATATTGTGTAATTAGGAATCAGTTTTTAATTATTTAGAAAAGTTTGGTGGTCATTTTCTTTCTAAACAAACAGACCAATTCTTTCTAACCTAAAAAATCCTTTGTTTGCCTAATCAATAAGTTAGACTATCATCCTTCGACTCTCCGCAGTCAGATTGTCGTGCGCACGAGGTTGGTTACATCCTTTTCCAACCATTAGGGCTTGCCTTCATCTATACTATCATCCTTTTAACTCTCTGCAGCCAGATTGTTGCGCGCACGAGGTTAGTTACATTCTTCTTCGACCTTTAGGGCTTGCCTTCATCAACACTATCATCCTTCGACTCTCCACAGCCAGATTGTTGCGCGTACGAGGTTAGTTACATTCTTCTCCGACCATTTGAGGTTTATATGTTTTTCAGCTTCAATTAGGTCTCTTCTTGATCTGTTGTTTAAGAGTTATTTGAAGCTCAAAGTGGCATAACTGTTCATATAATTATGAACCTATACTAGTAATTCAGATCTGATCTGGTGAACTGTGAAGACAATTCCTTCTATTTCTTAGTGGTTTGCTTGGACAATTCATTCAATTGTAGCCAACTTACAGGTTTTTTTTATAGAACTTAAAAAAATTGGTTAGTATTCAAAGGAAGAAGCTCTTTAGAGTTTAGTCGTGTTTGTCCACTTTGTGAATTGGAAGACAGTTCAAAAAATGTTCTCCTTTGTAATGGATTAGGATAGTAATTCTGCAACGAACGTTAATATTTATACTTTCAATTTGACAATGACAAATGATTATATGAATCATGTTTGCTAATAATTATGAAGGTCTTCTTGGAAATGTGGCCCCTTGTGTACTCTATGCAAGTAATGTGGAAAGACTTAGTTCATCTCCTACATCTTTCGCAAGCCACTATTTACCTTACTCATGCCTATATTTTGTGACAGATCATGTTGGTGTGTATGAACTAGTTTAATGTTTTTTATACAACATATTTTGCTTTAGTAACTATAATTTAAGAGAAGTCTTATGCGAACATAGTTTGAATTCAACATTCCCCTTTAAGTATTTTCAATTTCCTGTGGATTTTCTATTAAACGCCGCTCACTTTACCAGGTAGGATGCTAGTAGATGGTCTTCATGAAGGAGGACCATTGGGTTTCAAATAAACACATATTCTCCTTCTCTGTCAACAACCACATATGACAGAGAATGAGAATATGTGTTTATATGGATATCCGAATGAGCAGTGGGTGGGAGGCTGCTATACCTTTTCAAGAAGTGCCTGAGCCTTCAATTGGTATCAAATTTTCTAGGGACGGTATGCTGAAGAAGCATTGGTTAGCTCTCATTGCTACTCACAGTGATGCTTGGTTGATTTCTGTTTCTTTCTGTTTATGTGCCAGATATGTTTTTAAAATATCTGACAGGTAAATATTTCTTCCTGGTTGTATTGTTTAATACAATGTTTCATATCAAGTGACACGTTCTTTTGAATGATTCTCGCATTCAAAACATTTTTCTCATTAATGAAAAGTTTACCCTTTATTAAAAAAAAAGATCAAGTGACACGTGTTCAAGATGGCATAATTTGTAAACCCTTTTTTCTGTAAAGTATATTTCATGTGGATGTCGATCTATATGAAATCACTTTTGAAAACAGAACTTAAGTTGTATTATTAGAAGTCGAATTTGTGTTAAATCTATATACACACATGATTTAACATTAAAAGAAAAGAAATAGAATGTTTGTTTGGTGATTTTGTAAGATTGAATTCGATCAAAATTCTATGTTCTTACACAATTTATGAAAATTTCAAATTTATTGTTCTAGGATGCGACTTTTCAATATGATGAATGATCTCCCTACTGTGTTTGAAGTTGTAACTGATTTTGCTAAGAAGTGGCAACAAACTGAGAAATCTTTGGTCATTAACCGAAACAGCAACAAGTCAAACTCCAAAATGGTAAGTCCATTTCTTAATATTATTTAAGTTTTTCTCATGGATTCTTTTACACTTATGCAATATCTCATTAGCCTTGTTCTCTCCAATAAATGTCAAAGTGCTTGTGTTATGTGCACTATCTGGAATTTTATTTGTCTCAACGATTTGCTTCATTTGGTATAATGATTAATATTCAAAATTATTTTGTTAGTTTTACTTCATTAGGTATAGTTATATTTTCTGTATCATTATGATATTTTTCATACATAATAAATGTAGGTTTTTATGAATCAAATTATAATCAAGATGAAACAAAATGTATGCCCAAACAACTCATTAAAGGTATTTCCGGTCATTTGACTTAAATAATTAACTCTATCATTAAACAATATTATTTTCAAATAACCCCGCATCAAACATGCCTTAAACATGTTTTTTCTCTTGATGAACTCATTTACTGTAATTTTTGGTGGTGTAGGGAATAGTAACTGAGTATCATGGACATAAATCGGCATTGAGAGCCCTTTTTTTTCTTCTAAATGTTAATGTTTGTACAAAATAGAGTTGTGGCAAAAGCAACCTCTAACAATACGAATGGTGTGTATACCAAGTGTTTTGAACACATGACTTGAACGTTGTTCATTAAACAACTCATCAATGAAGCCATATAAAATTGGTAACAACAACTCATCCATGAAGCCATATAGAATTGGTCATTGAGTGCCACCTTTTGTACAAATATATCTTATATAATGCTCTTAGTGTAATGATTTGCTAGAGTGTACACAACTTGTAGCTAGATGCTCTAAAACTTTAAATGTAGATTAGGGTAATAATAGGCGATTCGAACATTTCCTCCTCATTCTTCTAAAGGATGTTCATCACATAACTTCTGCACATATCACCCTCTTTGATACAAGCTCCTATTGGTTATCGATTATGGCGTCATATTCAGGAAGAAGCAGCTAAAGGAAAGGTAACTTTTGTTCTATTAAAAATTTCCCCCGCTTTATTGATAAGTTATTCTTACCTTAATTTGTTTCTTTTTTTAAGCGACAATAATTAATTCTTTTATGAAGCATTATATCATATCATGTCATGGTGTTCCACTCGGCGACATTGAATAAAATCTTATATAATGAATAGCTGCAATTCTCTTGATTTATAAAATTAATTATTACGAAAGCATTCGTATGAAGCATTTTAATGTTTAAACAACAGGGTGGCTATGTCAAAATTTGTGCGAATCTTTCTTATTCCCAGATGCAACAAGTGTTCAAGCAATATGGTAATATGTTCATTACATAAGAACGGTCTTTAATTATTCCCCCTATGCATTGTTATCCCCTTTGCCTTTCTTGGAGATAACATGTATATTTAAAACATCTTACTACAATATTTATTTATGAGTTTACCTAACAATATTTAGCATGGCTATGTTATAAATATGTACTATTGGCTAAACACAATCACATATAGCCTTGATACTTAGAGGGGCTTTGGGTTGTTGTTGGCGCCATGTCCCGCATCAGGATCGTCAAGGAAGCTACTTGTCACTTTATGACCCGTTTGCCCTACTATTTCAGGTTTTATTTATTTATTTTAAGTTTAAAAATAACTTAATTAGAAAAGTATCTACGTTTCAGATCCTTATACTTGTCATTTCCATTTTGATTGTCTAGTTTTAAGTTTTATAGTCTTCACACTACCCTTGATTTACCGATTATTTACTGAAACTAGTGGTCATCCACGGGACCTAGTGTTAAATCAATGATCATGATATGATGATGAGAATAAACCAAATAATGTTGATAATTGATTATAATATACGTTAGATAAAATAGATAGTTAATTAGTAGGTAATTAACTATCTAAATAACCTAACCAAATCCACCGTTTGTGCAGGAGATGCAGGGATCGGTCATATTCTCAAAATAGCTTTATCACTTTAGTCCGGTCGATCGATATCACAAAGGCGACACCAACTGGGATTCTCTAATCAAACCATCTATTCGGCTATCTTCACCACGAAACAAGTAGATGATCGACTCGGTAGTGAAAAACGGTTTTACCGCTCAACTATATGATCGGTAAACCTATCATCTATACTTCGAAGAGAAATCGGCTCCTATTCTTTCTTAGTGTGTCCGGTCCACCGATATTGAAAAGACGGTGCAACCGGTGATCTGTCTAGTAAAATACTTGGTGCAATCTTAAGCTTCTATACAAGATATAAAATGACCGGCAGCTTGACCGATCAGATCAAAGATGTGGAATCAGTCCTATGCTAAGAGTTTTAAACTGAGAACGGCTGGAAGTTTCCATTTTGGTCTAATTCAGAATTCTTTGAAAATATGCAGAAGGAAGCTTTCAAGTGTACAGATTATTATTGCCATTTTAATGCAAGTCTGATAATTGACTTTGGGAAGCACAAGACTGCCAAAAGTGATCAGATACCTATTTTGGTATAAGTCCAACAACACTCCCCAAGGAACAAGTATCTGTCAAACCGCTCTAGATGATCAAATCAATATAAGACAAACCTGCCGGCTGATATGTTTCTTGGGAAGTAGCAAACGCATTTAATGTCATGTTTTACCTTCTTGACCGACCAATCAGAATCAAGGATCAAGAATTACCATGCAAGTATCCGTTAAATGAGAAATATGACCGTTGTCATATTTCACTATTTAAGAGAATCTTGAAGAACAACAGCAAGACACCTAGAACAACACAAGACAATGAGACATCATATTTTAGAATTTAATCAAAGCCTAAACTATTCTTGTTTACATACTATCGAAAGTGTTGAGTGTATTATAATTCAATTCATTCTATGTAAGAAGTGAGAGTTGTAAGTCAATAACGAGTAGTAAATAAGGCTCAGTTATTTGACGTATTGTAAAGTGTGTTGAATATTCTTAGTGAATATCCTTCTCGAGTTCGAGAAGAAGGGGTGACGTAGGAGCTTTATCTCCGAACATCCATAAATCTTGTGTTATGTTTCTTCTCTACTCCATACTTCTTTATTGTTGTCCAAACAATGTGTGTTGCTTCAAGTTGAAATGAACTATTCTGCACTTAAACTCAGTTCAAGAGTTTGTGACAACTTGTGTAGTATTGAGACCGATATTAACCTCTAACAGGGTTAGTATCAACCGACGTGTGTGTAAGCGTTCGTCCTAGCGAGACCCCCAGTCTCCTTCGACGATCCCGATCCTAACTATATATATATATATACATTGGTTAATGATGTATATTTCCACACCATAATTTGATTCTATGAATACCTGTGTACTTACAAGCTCAATTACATTCTTTCTCCATGCCAAATTGCATACCTATTATCAATAATTCACTCTAGATTGAATTTGAATTAGAATTAGATTTGGATGTTTAATCATAATAAGATAGGTATTTTACCTGACTTCCTGTGTCAATACTGTTGACTTGATTTCCATTTTAAGTATTCAAAAACTGAATTGATAGACCATCTATTCCACCATTCCACCACCTGAAGCAAGAAGACTAGACTAATGGGGAGACCAAGTTATGGCCTAAACTACAGCTATATGCTTTGTTAATTTTAGAACTGGCTTTTGTGATAACAGGTTTCAAACTAGAAGCTGTTTCATTCATCTTCTTTTTAAAGATAACAAACTATCCATACCTGATTATCAAGTTCACTATCATCATATAACCATTTCAATCTACATACCTAATTCATTACAACAAAATTAGACTCATTATAAAAAAATTCAGATGCAAGCTCTATGTTCTATTATTGATTTATTCTCTAGTTTGCAGGTAGAGAAAACAATGAGGCACTTGAAAATAGAAAAGATCAGCCTCTGTTGTAGGTTGTTGTCGGTTCAGAAGACAACAAATATTATAAAGACAACGATGATGAAAGTGATGGAAGTGAAGAAGATCCAGTGTAATCTCGTGTACCAGTTAGTTCTATTGGATCGGCGTATATATATTACTTAATTGTTTTGTCTTTAAGTATACAAATATTTTTATTTTAGTCTAATTGTTTCTAAAACCATTAAAACATCATTAAGAACTTGTAATATATATATATATATATGATTTTATATGATAATATTGTTTAAAGGATTTATGTTTTTTTATTATTATTATTTAAAAGGTTAATAATTGGTAGGTAATGATTTTCTAAATGTTATTTTTAAAGATTATTTAATTTGAAAATAAAAAAAAATAAAAATTTCAGATAAAATTGTCTAAAGAAACTAAAAATAAATTTAAAAATAAAATATATTTTTGGTAACGCTTAAATGAATGTTACCGACGCTTAAATAAGCGTTGCTAAAACATACGCCCACCCTATTTTGGCGACATAAGAATAAGGGTCGGTGATCTTTTTGGCGACGCTTTTAAGGGTTGACAGAAGTCTTTTAAAGCGTTGCTGGAAGTCCTTTTTGTTGATGTGTATGGGGCATCGTCATACCATATTCTTTAAAATAAATAATTTTTTTTTTGATAAAATTATATAAACGAATTTTTTAATACTATATATTTGATAGTATATTAAAAATGTATATTATTATAAAGAAATAAACTTAAAAGCTCTTATAAGATATGAAAAATAAATAAATATATTAGTGATATAATATATTTTATTGTGTTTATAAGTGTTCAGGGAGAATTAGTGTGAGATCGAGGAGAAGTCAGGGCGGGGAACACAAATACCATCCCCGATCAACTGTCGGTCAAACTGAGAAAACCGCCCATAATGGGGAATTTTGGATCAGGAACCGCATGGCGTTTTATAATTGACATCCCTATTCGTGATCCTCACCTCTAAAGGTTTTCTTGGCACTATGTTTCAAACGATTTGGTCCAACAAATTATTGATTGTATTTTTTCGAAAGGGGTTCTCGTTTGCTTTTTCTTATCCTCACGGAGAGTAAGAAAAAAATAGGTGATAAGAGGGAATGGGGATTTATTTGATTTTCTTATTTTGGGATTTGGGCATCTACGCGTGGGCCTTGTTTGATTTGCTTCTTTGGTATCTAGGCATCTATGTATGGACTTTGTTTGACAAACATTTATTTTCTTAACTTGCAAAACAAACACACAACCAAATTAAGTAAATAGATAAGATTCATTTTAATCCATTTTTTGTGAGATTTTTAGTTTATCTAAATAATCTCAAAATTTAATTATAAATATATAGTGCAAAATATGGGTGTCTATAATAATACAACAACTTTCTCAATTTATGCATAAACTACTTTGTAACCCTATGAATCTCATAGCTTAGCATGTGTGGCTGCACACGTGACAATATGGGCCCATAGTGGCTCGAGGTTCAATAGTTCAACCATTGTTTGAGTGCTAGGCATATTTTAAAATAAAACATTATTTTTAAAAGATTTTGAAAGTACCTGTAACTTTTAAAATTAATTATGTAAAAAAATAATTTTATTCAAATTTTAATAATTTGGGGATTTCCTATAATCAAATGACAATTTGATCTTTTATGAGATCCGATTTAAATTAATTAAAACACAATTAATAAAAAAATAAGATTATTTATTTGAAGACAGAGTCGCCAATTGATTTTAGAAAAATCATTAAAAAGGTGTATGTGTACAAATGTATTTTATACCAGAGTTTCGTTTTGGTTCGAAGTTTGGTGATACTCGGGAAAGGGCTTTCGCTCTATTTCCTCTATACTAGTTTAAAAAGGTCTCTGCTTTATAAACTTAGCTTTTTGAAAATCGGTTGTATAACGTTTTGAGTTTTAACCGTTTTTTCTTCTAGTCCCAGTTATGCTTCTAGGATTTAGCATTATTTGAATTATTGAAACAACAATATTCAAATATTGGTACATGTTGCGAATGATCATTAGGGTAGAAATACCTGAAGAATATAAGTCATTTTTTTAAAGGCATTAGGGTCTAGAAATAAAAGCCATACAAAATTTTGTTGAAATATCCCAAAAATATTTAAAATGCATTTTCTAAATTTTCGGGATTTTTAGAAAATGTTTTGGATTCCAAAATTACAAAAATAATTTTAGATTTTTAAAAGTGGAACCAAACAAGCCTTAAGACTAGAGTCCTAATGCTTGGGTCCGATTTTATCGGTCGGGGTCCGAAGAAATATTAAGGCAAATGAAGAGACAACCAATGTTAGCCGTTAAATCAATTAATGATTTAATGAACAATTTATTATTTCAATATATATAGGCATTCTATCCCACACCATCTCACATCTCTTTTTCACCCATTCCATAATCTCTCTAGAATTTGAAAAGTTTTTTCTTTGTTTTCTTGAGTGTTCTTCGAGTTCTTCACTCAGTCGAGTGTTCTTCAAGTTTTTGGATCGTCATATTTCCGTTGAAACCCGGTGATTGATTCAGGTATTTTGTCAAGTTCGTTGCATAGTGATTCCAGTGTTGAATCACTACTAGATTCGTTGTACCCTGGTAGACAGCAATCTGCGATAAGCTCCAGCACAAGAGGAGACGATGAAACTGTTTTAAGGAAAATATGCTAAACACATGCCTCGAATCAACATTTTATCTGGTAATTTTTGTTCTTTGTAATATTGTATTTATTTAATTTATTTGTAACATTATTTTATATATATTTTATGTTATTTCAAGACAAGTTATCTAACAAATGCATCATATTTTGATGAAGAAAATGAAATAATAGAGATTTATAAATCTCAATATAAGGAAATTCATGATTCTGTGAAGGTTGTGAATGAGGGAAATGAAAAAAATAGAAAGTACATCTAAAGTAAAAGAAAACTGCATTGACATTGACTTCGCTGTAGGTAAGTCTTCGAACTCAGAGTTTTTTATATTAACTATTTAATAATTAAGCATTAGTTTAAATGATTTGAAAACCAAAAAGCATGTTTGACTAAATAATTGAAGGGCAAGTAGTGATATATGTAACAATAAGAACCTTCTCACTGAAATTAGATAAATTGTTGGGTCAAATTATTTTGACTAAGGGTCAAATCATTTTGACTAACGAAATTTTGATGATGAGTTTGTGTAAAACTTAAATAAGAAGGAAACTAAGTCGTCTAATTATTTTTGTGCAGGTGTATAAAAAACGCGCTAAATTAGACTAAGGCTCAATGAGGTTCATTAGACTTACTTGTTATTAGACGCATTGAGTTAGACGTCCAATCTAACAAGCGTAGTTAGACGTGCAGTCTAACAGGCGTAGTTAGACGTGCAGTCTAACAGATACGTAGTTATATGTGCAGTCTAACAGATATGTAGTTAGACGTGCAGTATAATAGATACGTAGTTAGACGTGCAGTCTAACGGATACCTAGTTAGACGTGTAGTCTAACAGATACGTAGTTATACGTGCAGTCTAACATATAAAAGTTAGACGTGTAGTCTAGCTCCTTCACATTATTCTTAATGGACTCGTAGTTAGACATGCAGTCTAACAGATGAAAGTTAGACGTGCAGTCTAGCTCATTTAAATTAGTCTGAAGAGACTCGTAGATAGACGTGCAGTTTAATAGATGAAAGTTAGACGTGCAGTCTAACTTCTTTAGATTAGTTTGAAGGGACTTGTAGTTAGACGTGTCGTCTAACTCCATTGGAGTTGGTGGTCTAATGGATCTTGCTATTAGACGGGGGTGTCTAACTTCATTAGACTTGTCAGTCTAATTGAAGCACGTCTAATGTCTTGCTTTAGTAGTTGCTTGAAGCTAGCATCCGTCTACCCACGATCAACTAGCTGAACGCTACTCCTGCTCCACTATTCCATGTAATTCAGTACGACAGCCAGTTACATCCAATAAATTAATGACACATAAGCAAATATTTTTCCCACTATTTGTTTCTTGTAGGACAATCCTAGAAAAATATTTGGCGCACTACCAGATTGGTACGGCCATGATCATGGTGCTTAGTGTCTGTTGTACCTATGTACTATGGAGGCTCTCTAATGGGTATTCGCCACGTGTCATTATAGAAGATTCGACCGTTGGTACCTTCTCTCTATTTAAGAATCCTCAAGAACAACGGACGAACCGTCGGCTAGACACTTGATACGAAAACTTGCTTGCTGAACTTACAATCTCACGAATTGCTTTCTTGTTTACTGTGTTTGTACATCAAGAAAGAGATAGAATCAAAGTATTGTCTAGCTGAGTAATATTATTCAATGTACTGTAAGTTGAACTGAGTCTGTTCTGTTCAACAGTGAGCTAGCCTTACAACTGTATTTGATTCTAAGTAAAGAATAGTGAATCCTTCCGGTAGTTGGAAGAAAGGGTGACGTATGAGAGTTTTGCTCCGAACATCCATAAACATCTCTTTGTTTCATTTGCATTTTGTCATCTTCTCCTTCATCGGTTTTTAGCTACAAAAACCTGAGCAAACGTTTCCGCACTTGAATCGTTCAAGTGTTTGCAAGGGTTTATGAAGAATAGAAAATGATTTAAATCCCTAACAGGATTTCTATCAAACCATTTTTGTACGAAGCTATCATCAATAGCTAGACCCCTGTCTCTATTGGTGCCACTGATCCTATCAATTGGTACCAGAGCCCTGTTTTCTATTCTCAAGCTTCTAGAACCTGAATCATGTCTATCATCAACGAGATCGCTCTACTTTCGAAAGATACCTGCGACTATTGGATGATGAGAATGCAAGCTCACTTGACTGCTCTTGATTGTGATATGTGGAGTGTCATTATCGATGGTCGTATAAAAATTGTGAAGCCAAAATGTGAGTGGACAATTGAAGATAAGATGACCAACAATCTAGATAATGTGGCCAAAAATATCATGTATCAGTCTATCAACATGATCATATTCTACGAGATCAAATCCTGCTCCTCTGCTAAAGAAATCTAGGAGAAGCTGATTCAGATCTATGGCCAAAACGTTCAAGCCAAGAAGAACCAGAAAGATCAGAAAGTTTTCATGTGTGTTGAAAATAAATCAAAATGGGCCGATAGCAACTTGGAGGATTCTCCTATCTAAAAGGATACTGAAACCATCACATGCTTGATGGCAGATGATCAATCCAAGGTAAATGATTTTTCCCCACCAGAATTTACCAACGAAGAGTTAACTACTGCACTCAATGACATGGCCATTGAGTACAAGAAGTTATTAGATTCCTTTTATGAAATGAAAGTAAAATATGAGACAAATACTTTTTCTTCACACAAAGTTTCTGAATCAAATGTCTTTGAAAAGAAAGTAGTTGAGATCTCATCCGAGAATGAGATGCTCAAGGAACAAATTCAAACTCTTTCTTCTGAAAACAAAAGGTTAAACTACGTTGTTAGTGCATGGACAAGGTCTAGAGAAGCTGTCAAATATCAGATTAATCTTTTGAAGTCTACTAGATCTAAATCCGGTTTAGGATTTGATAGCGATGACCCAAACCAGTCCCTCAAAAAGTTAAAATCATCAATTGATAAGCTTAAGCCAATAAGTTTTGTCAAAAGAGGTTTAACTGACATTGAATCTGATTCAATTCATGAAGAAGTAGTTTTGAAGAATGAAATAACTTATGTTCTGCCGACTGTGAGCTGGCTGAAAAATAAGTTAGAAGCAGCCAGCAAGTCTGGCAATCTAAAACCTGACTCAAAGTCAAGGAGTTTTAAAAGAAAATCATCTTCAAAAACTAAGGGATCAGAGGCTAGCAGGATGCGTCTGCTATGTCAAAATTATACGCATTAATCACAACTCAAAATGGGAAATCCATCAGAATAACTCAAATAAGGATTCCTAAGGGATTGATTGACCGATGACCCAATTGAATGTGGGTACCAAACGATTGTAAATATTATTTTGTGTAGGTACATGTGAGTGATGGCCTGGAGGAATCTATCTGGTATCTAGATAGCGGATGTTCCAGACATATGACAGGAAACGAACGACTTTTTACTGATATAGCAGATTGATCAGGTCCTAAGATCACTTTTGGTGACAACAAGAAGGGTAAGACCATGGGTAAGGGTAATATTATCCATGGTAATCTAACCATTAATGATGTGTTACTTGTTGACAATCTGTGCTATAACTTGATTAGTATTAATCAATTATGTGATAACGGTTTGTCAGGTGATTTCCAAACTCATGCATTCCTAGTCAAGGATCAACATGGTAATACTTTATTAACTGGAAGTAGAGTAGGAAACTCATATAAAATGAACTGGTAGAATAAAGTATCTGATCCTATGTGCATGATTGCCAAGAATGACCAGAAATGGTTAATTAAGAGAGAATCTTTCAAAAAAAATACCTTATATGTTTACAATTGTTGATGATTATTTAAGATGCAATTGAAGTTTTTTTCTAACTAATTAATCTTTTATGTTCAACAAAATTTAAAATTTCATTTTCCTAATATAATATTAGTACCACAAAACCATTAAGAAAAATAATAGTGATAATGGAACTAAGTTTGTAGATCTTAAATGCAAAAAAAAGTTAACAAAATGGAACAATTCATCAAATAACATGTGATGTGATGTAGAGCGAAAATATAGATCATTAATGAGTTATTCAAGCTTGCCTATAAAATTTTGTCCTTTTTAATTGAAAATGTATCAAATCAGAATTTATTTTTTAATAAATTGAGTATAAGAAATAAACAAAACAGAATAAATTAAAGCGATAATACAAGACAAGTTTTAGCATGAAAAAAACTCTCTTCAAATTGAGAGTAAAAATCTATGAGACCGAATATGCCACTTAACAATCCACTTAAAACCTCACAAAATAAATCTTCACCGTTCAGAATGTAATTCCCAAAATAACCAAAAAGCTAACAAAGTTTAAGTCGATAAAACGATGCAAACTCTGATAAACAAAAATCATCTTCAGCTACTACTCCAAACCACTGAATCTATTTTGCTCAACCATCTCTCCATTTCTGTTCTATCAAACCCTATAGGCATATTCTGCATAGCAATAGTTTTTTTTCTCTCCTAGGCAGCACTGCAGCAGTCAATACTCAATACTTTGCCCATCGTCCGCCTACTACTTTTTTGTTCCGCCTTTCTTCTATTCGTTCTCGCCTTCAAGGGTTCGTGGATTTAAACCTTCTTCTAGAGTGCAGCAGTCAATACTCAATACTTCTCCCATTGGCAGACAGCTACTTATTTGTTCCGCCTTTCTTCTCTTCGTTCTCGCCTTCAAGGGTTCGTGGAGTCAAACTTGGTTCCAGTTCCAGAAACTTCACACTGAAAGTCTGAAACTTAATATTATGTTAAATAAAAGATTCATTTTTGAAATGGACTCCTCTCAAAATTAAGGTATTAATTTGGATGTTGATGAATTTAAAAGTACTAAGCATGATGAATTTGTTGAACTATTTGGTCAATTAATGTGTAACGATAGACAAAACTCTTGTTTGGTGTGTATTATGACTATTTGATCATGTTCTTAAACTATTGTTTTATAAAACTATTAATGATTTTTATTTATTTTTATTTGTAATGAGACAACCCACGGGCTGGCCTGCCTAACCCGCAACCCACATTGGTTAGGATGGGGATTTTCAGCCCGCCGGGATGGTGGGTCGGCCCTCCGTCGACCCGTCAAACGATGGGTTTGGGTGGGTAGGCCCGCCCCTCTATGGTTTGGCCCGTCTGACCGCTCTAGTCGTGCCTCATAACTTATATTCTTACGAGTATCGAGTGAGACGAGAACTAAAATAGTAGGTTTTACTAGAGTGTAATTAAGAAACATCGATTTAGGTTAGCTTTAACTTTTTAGAGTCTCCACCTAATTATTTCTCAAGAAAATAGGAAAGAAAAATATTGCGCATGTTTAAACGTGTTTTAGAGATTTTGTTCTTAATTCGGTACTTGGTTACACGTGAGAAGGGCATCAACGCTATTTCTTATGAGTCCATCATTTGGCTGTCTCTATTTTAAATTTTGGTAATGTTAAAGAATGTTATTTTACACATTATTTATTTATCCAATCCTAGGGCATGCACCTAAAATTTTATCCAAACTTCAACATTGATTTTTTTTTTTTGGATTTTATGAAAATAAAGAAATAACCCAAACAGGTCCTAAAGAAAAATATGTTTTTGGTTTTGTTAAAAATATTGTTTTCAAGTGTTTTATATATTTTTTTCTTATATAATTTTTTGAAGTTAATTAAAGCATTTAAAAGTACTAGATAAACAAAGAAAACAAAATGATCAAAGCAAACTGGCCCTTTAAGCCAGTTGGCTCATGAAGTGGTAGTAAAACCAGACAAACAATTTAGAACACATGTAGGGGCCTTTGTTTACTTGGTTCGAGAGTTGGATGTTTTGAATGTGAGTGTGAGGTCGGTCCAGGTTCAAATTCTAGGAGTTCCATGTTTTTTTTAAATTCTTGGAAATCGAAAGAAAGATCAAATATCTAATCGGTTATTTATTCAACAAGACTACACCAACGGAGTGGTGCATAGATCGAACGCTTGTTAGGCGTGCGTGCTGATATGAGGCCCATGTTCAATTCTAGCAATGTCACATCTTTTCCTTAGGATTTTTTTACCTGTTTTCTTTTTACAGCAGAAACAAACAAGTTTGCACAGCAAAATCAGCACATAACAAAATTGCATATATTACTATAAGGTCAACACATATTAGGGAGAGTGCTTGAATCTAAATCAACACATAACAAAAATGCATATTTTCAATACTAAATCAAACAGAATAAGTTCTAAAATAGTGTAACTAATCAAACAATCTAACGCCACGACAGTCCCAAGCGTTAATCACAAAATGTCTTCAGCAAATGACAATATAATACTCTAACACAAAATATAAACCAATATATAATTTCCCAAAACCCTCTTCACCAACATGAGAGCCTCATTCACAAAGGAAGAAATTTCCCTTCACACCAAAATGTCACAGCAGCCTCAAATGGAAAAATTCGATTTTTTTAACTAAATAAACATGTGATTTCTAGGCAAAAATGTTCAAAAACATTTTCTGAGATCACCCTACCTTCTTAAACTCCATTTAAAATGTACCTAGCTTATTAATGATAGGATAATCGACCTTAAATCCTAAGAACAAAACATGTACAAGCATTGTTCTGAAGTTCCAAAATCTTGCTTTTTATTTTCAATCTCATTCAAACATTCTAATATGCTTATCATTACCATATAGCATGTTTAGAAACTAACCTATAACACGATCTTGAAGGAAAGACATCTAAAACACAAGCTTAACATTTTTCATTCAAACTGTTTTTTTAATCCAAGTTACATGATGAATCACCACAAGTTAAGAATCATCCCAACTCATTCTAACTTTGAGATTTTTTTTAATATTATTCTCGTTGTTCAGTTCAATTTCAGAGAATCTCTGTCACTACCACAAATTTTTTTACCCACCTTTATACCTATACAACCACCTTTATTTTTTTATATACAATTTTTTTAAAAACCTTAAAATTTAACTATTCTAAATTAAATATTTTTAATGTTATATTTTTAAACTTTATAAATAATTTAGATCACTATTTTAATTTTTAAAATGAAATTTGAATTAAATTTTATTTACAATAAAATTTAATTAATAATTTTTTTAAAATTTAAAATATTATTAATTTTTTTATAATTATCATCTGTCTTTTATTTCATTAGTATTTAAATATAATTAAATTAAAAGTAAAAAACAATATAAATCAAAAATAAATAAATTAAACATTATATTATATTTAATAATAAAAATTTTAACTTATTTATATTTTGTAATTAGGAATTAGTTTTTAATTATTTAGAAAAGTTTGGTAGTCATTTTCTTTCTAAACAAACAGACCAATTCTTTCTAACCTAAAAAATCGCCTAATCAATCAGCCAGGCTATCATCCTTCGACTCTCCGCAGTCAGATTGTCGTGCACACGAGGTTAGTTACGTCCTTTTCCAACCATTAGGGTTTGCCTTCATCTATACTATCATCCTTTTAACTCTCTGCAGCCAGATTGTCGCGCACACCAGGTTAGTTACATTCTTCTTCGATCTTTAGGGCTTGCCTTCATCTGCACTATCATCCTTCGACTCTCCACAACCAGATTGTCGCGCGCACGAGGATAGTTACATTCTTCTCCGACCATTTAAGGTTTGTAAGTTTTTCAGTCTCAATTAGGTCTCTTCTTGATTTGTTGTTTAAGAGTTATTTGAAGCTCAAAGTGGCATAACTGTTCATATATTTATAAACCTGTACTAGTAATTCAGATCTGATCTGGATTAATTGATGATGTACTGTGAAGACAATTCCTTCTATTTCTTAGTGGTTTGCTTGGACAATTCATTCATTTATAGCCAACTTACAGGTTTTTTTAATAGAACTTAAAAAAATTGGTTAGTATTCAAAGGGGGAAGCTCTTTAGAGTTTAGCCCTATTTGTCCACTTTGTGAATTGGAAGACAGTTCAAAAAATGTTCTCCTTTGTAATGGATTAGGATAGTAATTCTGCAACGAACGTTAAGATTTCTACTTTCAATTTGACAATGACAAATGATTATATGAATCATGTTTGCTAATAATTGTTAAGGTCTTCTTGGAAATGTGGCCCCTTATGTACTCTATGCAAGTACTGTGGAAAGACTTAGTTCATCTCCTACATCTTTCACAAGCCACTATTTACCTTACTCAGGCCAATATTTTGTGACAGATCATGTTGGCGTGTATGAACTAGTTTAATGTTTTTCTACAACATATTTTGCTTTAGTAACTATAATTTAAGAGAAGTCTTATGTGAACATAGTTTGAATTCAACATTCCCCTTTAAGTATTTTCAATTTCCTGTGGATTTTCTATTAAACGCCACTCACTTTACCAGGTAGGATGCTAGTAGATGGTCTTCATGAAGGAGGAAGTAAACCATTGGGATACCATGAGTGAGAAGCAACGAGAGCTAACCAATGCTTCTTCAGCATACCGTCCCTAGGAAAGTTGATACCAATCGAAGGCTTAGGATATTCTGGAGGCACTTCTTGAAAAGGTATAGAAGCCTCCCATTGCTCATTAGGATTTCCATATAAAGACATATTCTCCTTCTCTGTCAACAACCACATATGATAGAGAAGGAGAATATGTGTTTATATGGATATCCGAATGAGCAGTGGGAGGCTGCTATACCCTTTCAAGAAGTGCCTCCAGTATCCTGAGCCTTCAATTGGTATCAACTTTGCTAGGGCTAACCAATGCTTCTTCAGCATAACGTCCCTAGGAAAGTTGATACCAATTGAAGACTTAGGATACTCTGGAGGCATTTATTGAAAAGGTATAGCAGCCTCCCACTGCTCATTTAGATTTCCATATAAACACATATTCTCCTTCTCTATCAACAACCACATATGACAGAGAAGGAGAATATGTGTTTATATGAATATCCGAATGAGCAGTGGGAGGCTGCTATACCTTTTCAAGAAGTGCCTCTAGAGTATCCTGAGTCTTCAATTGATATCAACTTTTCTAGGGACGGTAAGCTGAAGAAGCATTGGTTATCTCTCGTTGCTACTCACAGTGATGCTTGGTTGATTTATTTTTCTTTCTTTTTATGTGTCTGATATGCTTTTACAATATCTGACAGGTAAATATTTCTTCCTAGTTGTATTATTTAATACAATGTTTCATATCAAGTGACACATTCTTTTGAATGATTCTCGCATTCACAACAATTTTCGGATTAATGAAAAGTTTACCCTTTACTAAAAAAACATCAAGTGACACGTGTTCAAGATGGCCTAATTGGTAAACCCTTTTTTTCTGTAAAATATATTTCACGTGGATGCCAATCTACATGAAATCACTTTTGAAAACATAACTTAAGTTGTATTATTAGAAGTCGAATTTGTGTTAAATCTAAATACACACAAGATTTGACATTAAAAGAAAAGAAATAGAAGTTTCATAGATATATGAACTTAAAATGTTTGTTTTGTGATTTTGTAAGATTGAATTCGATCAA
Source organism: Impatiens glandulifera (assembly GCF_907164915.1). NCBI lineage: Eukaryota > Viridiplantae > Streptophyta > Magnoliopsida > Ericales > Balsaminaceae > Impatiens > Impatiens glandulifera. Next base: position 102,149,060 of record NC_061862.1, on the reverse strand, counting down.
AATTCTATGTTCTTACACAATTTATGAAAATTTCGAATTTATTGTTCCTGGATGCGATTTTCAATATGATGAATGATCTCCCTACTGTGTTTAAAGTTGTAACTGATTTTGCTAAGAAGCGGCAACAAACTGAGAAATCTTTGGTCATTAACCAAAACAGCAACAAGTCAAACTCCAAAATGGTAAGTCCATTTTTTTGAATATCATTTATGTTTTCCTCATGGATTCTCTTACACTTATGCAATATCTCATTAGCCTTGTTCTCTCCAGTAAATGTCAAAGTGCTTGTGTTATGTGCACTATCTGGAATTTTATTTGTCTCAATGATTTAGGCTTCATTTGGTATAATGATTAATTTTCAGAATTATTTTGTTATTTTTACTTCATTAGGTATAGTTATATTTTCTGTATCATTATGATATTTTTCATACATAATAAATGTAGGTTTTTATGAATCAAATCATAATCAAGATGAAACAAAATGTATGCCCAAACAACTCATTAGAGGTATTTCCGGTCATTTGACCTAAATAATTAACTCTATCATTAAACAATATTATTTTCAAATAACCCCGCACCAAACATGCCTTAACCATGTTTTTTCTCTTGATGAACTCATTTACTGTAATTTTTGGTGGTGTAGGGATAGTAACTGAGTATCATGGACAAAAATCGGCATTGAGAGTCCTTTTTTTTCTTCTAAATGTTAATGTTTGTACAAAATAGAGTTGTCGCAAAAGCAGCCTCTAACAATACGAATGGTGTGTATACCAAGTGTTTTGAACACATGACTTGAACGTTGTTCATTAAACAACTCATCAATGAAGCCATATAAAATTGATAACAACAACTCATCCATGAAGCCATATAGAATTGGTCATTGAGTGCCACCTTTTGTACAATTATATCTTTTATAATACTCTTAGTGTAATGATTTGCTAGAGTGTACACAACTTGTAGCTAGATGCTCTAAAACTTTAAAACCAGATCAGGGTAATAACAGGCGAGTTGAACATTTCCTCCTCATTCTTCTAAAGGATATTCATCACATAACTTCTGCACATATCACCCTCTTTGATACAAGCTCCTAATGGTTATCGATTGTGACGTCATATTCAGGAAGAAGTAGCTAAAGGAAAGGTAACTTTTGTTCTATTAAAAATTTCTCCCGCTTTATTGATAAGTCATTCTTACCTTAATTTGTTTCTTTTTTTAAGCGACAATAATTAATTCCTTTATGAAGCATTACATCATATCATGTCATGGTGTTCCACTCGGCGGCATTGGGTAAAATCCTATATAACGAATAACTGTAATTCTCTTCATTTATAAAATTAATTATTATGAAAGAATTCGTATGAAGCATTTTAATGTTTAAACAATAGAGTTACTATGTAAAAATTCGTGTCAATCTTTCTTATTCCCAGTTGCAACAAGTGTTCAAGTATGTGGTAATATGTTCATTACCTGAGAACTGTCTTTAATTATTCCCCATATAGATTGTTATCCCTTTGCCTTTCTTGGAGATAACATGTATATTTAAAACATCTCACTGTAATATTTATTTATGAGTTTACCTAACAATATTTAGCATGGCTATGTTATAAATATGTACTATTGGCTAAACACGGTCACATATAGCCTTGATACTTAGAGGGGCTTTGGGTTGTTGTTGGCGCCATATCCCGCATCAGGATCGTCAAGGAAGCTACTTGTCAATTTATGACCCGTTTGCCCTACTATTTCAGGTTTTATTTATTTATTTTAAGTTTAAAAATAACTTAATTAGAAAACTATCTACGTTTCAGATCCTTATACTTATCATTTTAATTTTGATTGTCTAGTTTTAAGTTTTATGGTCTTTACACTACCTTAGATTTGTTGATTATTTACTGAAACTAGTGGTCATCCACGGGACCTAGTGTTAAATCAATGATCATGAGATGATGATGAGAATAAACCAAATAATAATGATAATTGATTATAATATATGTTAGATAAAATAGATAGTTAATTAGTAGGTAATTAACTATCTAAAGAACCTAACCAAATCCACCGTTTGTGCAGGAAATGCAGGGATCGGTCATATTCTCAAAATAGCTTTATCACTTTAGTCCGGTCGATCGATATCACAGAGGCGGCACAAACTGGGATTCTCTAATCAAACCATCTATTCAACTATCTTTACCACGAAACAAGTAGAGGATCGACTCGGTAGTGAAAAACGGTTTTACCGCTCAACTGTATGATCGGTAAACCTATCATTTATACCTCGAAGAGTCGGCTCATATTCTTCATTAGTGTGTCCAGTCCACCGATATTGAAAAGACGGTACAACCGGTGATCTGTCTAGTAAAATACTTGGTGCAATCTTAAGCTTCTATACAAGATATAAAATGACCGGCAACTTGACCGATCAGATCAAAGATGTGGAATTAGTCCTATGCTAAGAGATTTAAACTGGGAACGGCTAGAAGTTTCCATTTTGGTCTAATTCAGAATTCTTTGGGAATATACAGAAGGAAGATTTCAAGTGTACAGATTGTTATTGCTATTTTAATGCAAGTCTGATAATTGACTTTGGGAAGCACAAGACTGCAAAAAGTGATCAGATACCTATTTTGGTATAAGTCCAATAGCCGTCCCCAAGGAACATGTATCTGTCAAACCGCTCTAGATGATCAAATCAATAGAAGACAAACCTGCTGGATGATATGTTTCTTGGGAAGTAGCAACCGCATTTAATGCCATGTTGCACCTTCTTGACCGACCAATCAGAATCAAAGATCAAGAATTACCATGCAAGTATCCGTTAAATGAGAAATATGACTGTTGCCATATTTCACTATTTAAGAGAATCTTGAAAAACAACATCAAGACACCTAGAACAACACAAGACAATGAGACATCATATTTTAGAATTGAATCAAAGCCTAAACTATTCTTGTTTACATACTTTCCAAAGTGCTTAGTGTATTATAATTCCATTCATTCTATGTAAGAAGTGAGAATTGTAAGTCAATAACGAGAAGTAAATAAGGCTCAGTTATTTGACGTATTGTAAAGTGTGTTGAATATTCTTAGTGAATATCCTTCTCGAGTTTGAGAAGAAGGGGTGACGTAGGAGCTTTATCTCCGAACATCCATAAATATTGTGTTGTGTTTATTCTCTACTCCATACTTCTTTATTGTTGTTCAAACTGTGTGTGTGTTGATTCAAGTTGAAACGAACTATTCCACACTTAAACTCAGTTCAAGAGTTTGTGACAACTTGTGTAGTATTGAGACCGATATTAACCTCTAACAGGGATAGTATCAACCGACGTGTTTGTAAGCATTCGTCCTAGCGAGACCCCTAGTATCTTTCAATGATCCAGATCCTAACTATATATGTATACATTGGTTAATGATGGATATTTCCATACCATGATTTGATTCTATGAATACCTGTGTACTTACAAGCTCTACTACATTCTTTCTCCATGCCAAATTGCATACCTATTATCAATAATTCACTCTAGATTGAATTTGAATTAGAATTAGATTTGGATGTTTAATCATAATAAGATAGGTATTTTACTTGACTTCCTATGTCAATATTGTTGACTTGATTTCCATTTTAAGTATTCAAAAACTGAATTGATAGACCAACTATTCCACTATTCCATCACCTGAAGCAAGAAGACTAGACTAATAGGGAGACCAAGTTATGGCCTAAACTACAGCTATATGCTTTGTTAATTTTAGAACTGGCTGTTGTGATAGCAGGTTTCAAACCAGAAGCTGTTTTATTCATCTTCTTCTTAAAGATAATAAACCATCCATACCTGATTATCAAGTTCTCTATCATCATATGACCATTTTAATCTACATACCTAATTCATTACAACAAAATTAGACTCATTATAAAAAAATTCAGATGCAAGCTCTATGTTCTATTATTGATTTATTCTCTAGTTTGCATGTAAAGAATTCAATGAGGCACTTGAAAATGGAAAAGATCAGCCTATGTTGTAGGTTGTTGTCGGTTCAGAAGCCAACAAATATTATAAAGACAACGATGATGAAAGTGATGGAAGTGAAGAAGATCTAGTGTAATCTCGTGGACCAGTCAGTTCTATTGGATCAGCGTATATATATTACTTAATTGTTTTGTCTTTAAGTGAAAATTTGACTTTTAGTTTAATTGTTTTCTAAAACCATTAAAATATCATTAAAAACTTGTAATATATATATATAATTTTATATGATAATATTGTTTAAAGGATTTATGTTTTTTTATTATTATTATTTAAAAGGTTAATAATTGGTTGGTAATGATTTTCTAAATGTTCTTTTTATACATTATTTAATTTGAAAATAAATAAAAAATAAAAATTCAGATAAAACTGTCAAAAGAAACTAAAAATAAATTTAAAAATAAAATAGATTTTATGTAATGCTTAAATGAATGTTACCGACGTTTAAGTAAGCATTGCTAAAACTTACGCCCACCCTACTTTTGGCGACATAAGAATAAGGGTCGGTGATCTTTTTGGCGACGCTTTTATGGGTTGGTTGAATTCTTTTTATGCGTCGCTGGAAGTCCTTTTTTTTTGTTGTGTATGGGGCATCGTCATACCATATTCTTTAAAATAAATAAAAATTGTCTTTGATAAAATTATCTAAACGAATTTTTTAATATTATATATTTTATAGTATATTAAAAATGTATATTATTATAAAGAAATAAACTTAAAAACTCTTATAATATATGAAAAATAAATAAATATATTAGTGATATAATATATTTTTTTGTGTTTATAAATGTTCAGGGAGAATTAGTGTGAAATCGAGGAGAAGTCAGGGCGGGGAACACAAATACCATCCCCGATCAACTATCGATCAAATTGAGAAAAACCGCCCATAATGGGGAATTTTTGATCAGGAACCGCATGGCGGTTTATAATTGACATTCCTATTTGTGATCCTCACCTCTCAAGGTGTTCTTGGCGCTATGTTTCAGACGATTTGGTCCAACAAATTATTGATCGTAGTTTTTTGAAGGGGGTTCTCATTGGATTTTTTTATCCTCATGGAGAGTTAGAAAAAAATAGGTGATAAGAGGGAATGGGGATTTATTTGATTTTCTTATTTTGGGATTTGGGCATCTTCTCATGGCGAGGTCTGTCGAAACCTCTAACACACAGGTCGGATGGTATGATCTTAACTCGTGATACACATATCTTCTTAAGAGTCCTCCTAGGATACATGTTAAGAGCGAATTATTATTTATCAAGACCATTGGAACGGTCATTTCCTCCATTTGCACATAAATGTAGTTGACATGATTTGTTTTGGATGATGGAAGATCCTTATCTTCGAAGCCAATCATGTTGTGTTGTGAACTAGCGGATATGATCCCAACTAGTTCTTCAATGGTGGTATTGGCAGGGACATTAGCCTGACTTAACTCATTCTGGACTACTTTCTTGTGTTCGATAGAGTACATAAGGATTTCCTAGATGGAAATGTTAGCATTTGTCATTTTCAATTGATTGAGGAGGCTGTCTCCGTGGTTTAGAGGTCTAGGCTCATTTTCCCTTATGTTTTCTAAAGGAAGCTTGGAGGTGGATGGCACATTGGTCGGTTTGGTTTTCCTAAAACTAGGTTGAAAATCCAATCCACCACGCGTTGTCGCGATATCTATTGGGGCATATATGTGGGCGGTGGTTTTTGATGTCCACCATCTAGAAGTTATGTCGAAGTGGGCTTTGAACTTCTCTTTGGGTCAGGGATCGATCATGTTGATCTCTGTTTAGTATTATGGATCAGGTCCAATAACACATTGTAGTCAATGGATGCTTCGTCAGTGGTGAGCATATTAACATTATGATCCAGTAGCGGATTCTTTGCTATTTCTACCTTGGTGATCACGTTTTGATCGATCAAGTACTGGAATAGAGGTTTGAGGGCACTATAATTGTCGGTAGTGTTACCTTTGCTTGGTGATAGTCACACCAAGCATTCTCATACTTTCCCAAGAATGGTCTGTTTGTTCTTTAGGAAAGTGTTTTGATAAGATTCTTTTCCTGAGAATCTTTATTACCTTACTTAAAGGAATTCCTAGGTCGTCAAATATTTTAGGGGGTTTAGGTGCCTTTGGAGTTGTTCCCTTGGTAGGAGTAGTTGTATCTACTTTGGGTTGTGGATACTTATTTGGGCTCGCCTTTTGAGGCGATTGCTCCTGCCAGGCAATAGTTACCTGGTATACTTGAGTCTTTTCCTTTCTCAGTAAATGAATTGAAGTTGGGATAGCTTTAACTACTTTTTCCTCTTTTCCTTCCTTCTCGATAACGTCATCGAGGTTAATGCCAGTTTTTAGCAATTTCTTCATTTTTTGGAATGTTTTGACGACTAGTCCAACATAATATGGTCCGTTAATATTTTTTAAGATCATGTAGATTTGACGTTGTTCGTTGAGGAGGGAATCTATTTCCTCGACGACAACTTTCCATCGTTCGATAAACACGGAGAATTTCTCATTTTCCCCTATTTGATCTTCTTTAACCTCTTTTCTGGTTGTTCGAGGTTAAGGTGCATTGAGAAGCATTCCATGAACGCTACAACTAGTTCCTCTATCCTCTATAGATAGACTATTATTTTTGGTGATACCAGCAAAGAGCATAATCATCGATGTACTAGGAGAATAGGTGGAGAGTAGTTGGTTCTCCAAGCCTCAATGCGGTCATTGCGGAAACGTACATTTTGAAAAAGACTGACGGTTTGCTTTTTCCTATGTACTTAGATAGTGTTGGAAGTTTGACACCTACTGAAATAACTGCTCGTTCGGTAACTTTCATAGCGTCTTTCCAATCATGATGTTTTTCAGTGCTTTTGCCCTTAGCTAACTTGTTTATCTAGGCTTGTATCTCTGGTTGCATGGCTTTAACTTAAGCCATTTGACATTCATATTCCAAGGGATTGATTACTTTCTCATATTGTACTTGTGTAGTTATGTCAATATCCTCTTCGGAGTCTTCGTAGAGAGAGACTTATTTTGATCTTTTAAACCAATAGGATGGGGGTTAATGGGAGTGAATATAACCATGATTGCCTGGTTAGGAAAATGAGGAGAAAGAGATATGGTTTGGGATGTAGGAGGAATTTACTGATTAGCTAAAGAAGTTGTGATCAACACGAGTTGTTTTGTTACATGTTCTAGAGTTTCCTTTATTTATCTGAATTCAGTTGGAGAGACTGATTCAGGTACAGAGTGTTCTTTGGCCAACTAGTGGCATATAAAACGTCCGATTTTTGGATCTCTCTTTCCGGGGGTCGTGTCGTCCTGTTGCGGTCGTGGATTGTTTCCAAAAGAAAGAGGTGAGGGTTTACAAATGTAACAAGTACAAGTACAAATGCATATGCATATGCATATAAAATGAATCATGTAGAGTGAGCATCTCTTTTTGTGATTCCATTTAAACAAACATAGAGTTGTTGTATTCACAAACTCGCATAGTTTGTTACAGACAGGACTCATTTGTTGATATTCTTACAGAGAGAGTCCAAAAGGGAAAAAGTACTTGATGGAGATAACATTCTTTATGTCCAGTTGTAGCCTATTCCGACTCTAACATCTTCCTCTGCTTCATTTTCCTAAACTTCTTCGTATTGTCGTAAAATAACGTCCAGGTACTTCCTTATATTTGACAGGATGTTCATTTGGAAGGCGTCGTGCTATTTTCCAGTTATCCTACATATTCCAAACGATCAATTGGTATGTCTACAGTGAAGGCAACTTTTATGAAGTTTTAGTCAAAGTGCTTGAAAAGGCTATGGGTGTAATAGTAGGTGACCCAGTATATACCCATAAGCATGATAAGCGACTTGTCATCTATCATGAAAGTCATTTTCTTTATGGAGTACCAAGGGAGAATGTTCCAGATTTCATCATTGCTTTATACCGGAGCTTGTCAAGCAGCCAGATGTACAAGATTAAGGTGGAGCCCCTTTTTCTCATGGTGGAAGATAGGCATGAATTTTTCAGACCCATTAGAGTTTCTTCCAGAATAACACTAGAGGGGTCCTTATGTCCCTTCCACATTTGTTGTGCTACCTCAATGATTCTCTAGGAGGGCTTACCGTTTGTTGGTGTTAGAAATACATGAGCAAGTATGATTGACATCGTTATCATGGATGATCCTAGAGTTAAAGGAATCTCTCCATTTCTTATTTCCATCTTGGTCCAAGTTTGGAAATCGATGTACGTCCTTACGAGGATGGTATCAAATGTGACTTTGGAGTATCTGTATTCCTCTTATAAGAGCTTTCCTAGAGACATTAAGTCCACAAATGGTCTCAAATATAGAATATTTGTGTTGTCCGTCATAAGAATAACTCGGAATTCCTCTATGGTTGGGAACATAGACCTTTCACTAAGGAAATATGCATATTTCACAAGATTCCACCTTCGTTGCATTTTGTTACGTGCGGCTCATCAAAAACCTCGGCCCTAAAATATTTTATTCATCCGTCTCTCGGCCCAAGTGTGCATATGGGCCCGTTTATGTTTTTATAGACTAATTCTGTTTTGTTTACTTTCTCTCTTAATTCTCTTAAACTGAATTCGGTTATTTTGAAAGTTTGTTGTAACCGAATACTCTTGGGCAAACCAACCTCTTTAAATGGTGATGCCCACCCCACTTTTTGGGGCTATGAATTGAATATTTTGGAACTTGGTGTTTAAGTTATTTCTCGGCCCTCCTCCCCCTTCTTGGACCGCTAGGTGTGATCTAGTGGTATTTCTCTCCTCCCCTCGGCTCTTCTCTCCCTAACCTCGAATTCTCCTCTAATTCTATATCCGCTGCGCTAGAGTGTTGAATTCCATCATCAAGAACCCGTTTCTTGAATTAAAGAACTTGAAAGGCTCGGCCATAATTAAAAAATCCTAACATCTTGGTATCAGAGCTAGCCGATTCTCAACATGGTAGAAACTCGCCAGCAATCGGAAATGGACGCGCTCAAGGCCCTAATTGAAAACTTGTCACAACAAACAGCAGCAATGCAAACTGCCATAGACCGTAGATTTGATATGGCTGAAGAAAGAATGGCGGCCCTTGAGAGCGGGGCATCTGGAAACGTGCAAGAACCCCGCCACAGACCCTATGATGATAATTCTTGCCACGGTCCTTCACCATTTAGGCCCCCGCACCCTGGCCAGAACCGCGATCAACACTATGCTCCTCCCACTCGGCTAACCAAGGTCGATTTTCCTCGGTTTGATGGGTCGGATGTCGAGGGCTGGCTAATTTCTGCCGAGCAATTTTTCAGAGTCGACAAAACTAAGGATGCCACTAAATTAGAAATCGCCCCCATTCATTTTTCTGGAGAAGCAAGAATGTGGTACGGGTCATATCTTCAAAACCGAAATCATATGGAGGCCCTATCTTGGGCCGTGTTTAAAAGAGACCTTATGACTCAATTCGGGCCATCTATACATGATACACCAATGAGACAGCTAATGAATTTAAAACAGGTTGGGTCGGTTCAAGAATATAACCTCCGGTACATGTCGATCTCTCAAAAGTTATTACATATGCCAAGGGACTACGTCATTGATTGTTACTTGTCCGGTCTAAGGGAAGAAATTGCAAACTGCATCAGGCTGCGATTTCCAGATTCTTTAAACGAAGCAATGGCCATGGCTAAAGTCCAAGAAGCAACATATCGGTCCTTAATGAGCAGTGGTAACTTGTACAGCGCTGAAACATCATTGCTGCCCACACCGTCCAATACCAACACAGCCGGGCCGAGCACCAATACTGACTTCAAGAATTCATCATATGGGTCCTCTTCAAATGCAAACCAGGGCCATGTTAAGCAATTAGACTCAGCCTCAATGGATGAAAAGCGAAAGAAGGGTCTATGCTATTCTTGCAATGAAAAATGGCAACCAAACCATAAGTGTAAATCCAAGTTATTCATGGTCTCGGCCAATCAAGAAGATCAAGAACCTGACCAAGAACCTGTTTTGGATGATCTACCTTCATTGCTCGGCTCAAGGGATGAACCAGCCATATCCTTACATGCCCTGACCGGGTCTAAAGCCTTCCAAACGCTCCAGATTCTGGGCAAAGTTGGGAACCTGCCGGTGGTGATCTTGATCGATACAGGCAGCACCCACAATTTTATCAATAGCAGGATTTTGGAGAAAATAGACCACAAAAGCATAGCAACCCAGGTACAATCGGTTAGAGTGGTTGATGGATCTAATGTTTTATGTTCTAGTGTTTGCAAGGACTTGAAGTGGTCGATGGAAGGCAATGAATACCAAACAGAAATGAAGGTAATTTCCATGGACGGATATGATATTGTGTTGGGAATTGAATGGCTGATTACTCTAGGCCCGTCTTCTTGGGACTTTGAAAAGCTGACCCTATCCTATGATAAGCAAGACAGAACCACGGTCCTTAAAGGGATTCCTCGGTCGCAGGCCAGTTTGATGCATGGAAACCAGCTGGAAAAGACCTTAGATGAATATATTGTTGCTGCCAAAATGCAAGTAAAGAGTAAGCCCGAAGGCCAAACTGTTTCACTAGCTGCAATGACTTTGGAAGATATTCCTAATGATCTAATTAGAAACTATGGCTCATTCGATGCTGCTGTTATGCTGGTTCGGGAAAAAGACTTGGCTTGGATTTTTGAGCCAAGTATGGAGTTTAATCGAAGTGGGAAGAAATTATTTTTGCACCAGGCGCTGGGAACATTGCAGCAACCAAGGCCAACTCTAAACACTGAAAAACTCGATCTTGGGTGCACAGAAATTCTAGACAGGGGCGGAGTGGCAAGCGACCCAGCAGCGCAAAGGACCGCAAGGACCCGGCCAGTTCCACTACTGAAGCGATTTTGCCGAAAGTTTTTTGTGAAAATACGGTCTTATGCTGCGACCTTTGCTGAATGTGCCGAAGCCCGACCGAAGCAATAGTTTTGAAGTTGAAAATGCATATTAGAGGCTGACCAGTCCACGTTCTTTTCGTCGGGGTCGACGAACCTCGAAGGGGGGGATTATGTTACGTGCGGCTCATCAAAAACCTCGGCCCTAAAATATTTTATTCATCCGTCTCTCGGCCCAAGTGTGCATATGGGCCCGTTTATGTTTTTATAGACTAATTCTGTTTTGTTTACTTTCTCTCTTAATTCTCTTAAACTGAATTCGGTTATTTTGAAAGTTTGTTGTAACCGAATACTCTTGGGCAAACCAACCTCTTTAAATGGTGATGCCCACCCCACTTTTTGGGGCTATGAATTGAATATTTTGGAACTTGGTGTTTAAGTTATTTCTCGGCCCTCCTCCCCCTTCTTGGACCGCTAGGTGTGATCTAGTGGTATTTCTCTCCTCCCCTCGGCTCTTCTCTCCCTAACCTCGAATTCTCCTCTAATTCTATATCCGCTGCGCTAGAGTGTTGAATTCCATCATCAAGAACCCGTTTCTTGAATTAAAGAACTTGAAAGGCTCGGCCATAATTAAAAAATCCTAACACATTTCCATCATGAAGATGGAGTTTACTTTGAATTTTATGAACCTCGTGATATGAATGAGGCCATATGGCCGATAGTTCCACTCGTATGTGTGAAAGTTATCGATCTATGGAACTAGCACAACATCCGTCAGCATGGACATCGTCTGTGACGGTAAATTAAAAATATTTACAAACATGCGTCAGTTTTGAAATGAAGGAACATGTTCGAGATGTTAACTTAGACTATACATTCTTACACATAATAAATATACAGTAGTCATATAAGGGGTTGTAGTGACGAGGTATTTTGGTTGTCTGGGCACGAAAAATAACTGACTTGGTGATAGTAACCATATATTTTGTTCTAAGGGTATAATGGATAAGAGAGTTTCATTCACCGATAGTGGAAGGGGTAAACCCCCACCATATATCAGGGAATATCTACGCAATTGGGAATTTACCCCAACCTCCACAATGCATGTATCCTATCGGACGACTCATCGCCAAAGGGTGGGTCGATCCTGATTATCGAGTTTTTTCTCTCGCAACATCACTTGTTTTGTAACAAGTTGTCATTTCAAATTGACAATCTTTGCACGTAGGTGTAGAAGTACCGATCCTAATCGAGTACTTATTTGCAAGAAGAGGGTGATGCACCCTTTTTACACATAAATACTCTAAAAATAGGGATAAAATATATGCGTCTTTTAAGGTTTTGTACCTTGGAAGACAAGCCTATTAAGTATGAAAATGTGATACAAACATTTTAAAAACCATGTTTATGTTTTTCAAGTTAAACATTTAATTCCCAGCAGAGTCGCTTATAAAAGTTGTAACCCCTGGGAATCCTGTAGCTTAGTACGTGTGGGTGGACACGTGGAAATACGGGCCCATTGTGGCTCGAGATTCAATGGTTTCAACATTGGTTTGCGTGTTAGATATCATTTAAAATAAAATATTCTTTTTAAAATATTTTGATAGTACCTGGCATCTTTTAAAATTAATTATGTAAAAATAATTAATTTTATTCAAATTTTAATAATATAGGGATTTTCTATAATCAAATGACAATTTGATCTTTTATGAAATCCGATTTAATTTAATTAAAACATAATTAATTTAAGAAGGATTATTTATTTGAAGATAAAATTGCCAATTGATTTTAGAAAAATCAATAAAAAGGTGTACGTGTACAAACGTATTTTACACAAGAGTTTCGTTTTGATTCGAAGTTTGATGATACTCAAGAAAGGATTTTCGCTCTATGTCCACTATACCCGTATAAAAACAGTATCTACTTTATAAAATTGGCTTTTGAAAATCGGTTGTATAACGTTTTGAGTTTTAACTGTTTATTCTTCCGGTCATAATCATGCTTCTAGGTCTTAGCTTCTTTGAAATATTGAAACAACAATATTAAAATACTAGTACCTATTGCGGATGATTCCTAGGGTTGAATTACCTGAAGAATATCAGTCATTCTTTTAGAGGTATTATGGTTTAGAAATAAACGCCAAACAAGCCATTGTTGAAATATTTTTGTGAAAATATCCCAAAAATATTTAAAATACATTTTCTAATTTTTCAGGTTTTAGAAAATGATTTGGAGTCCCAAATTTACAAAAATAATTTTGTATTTTTAAACGTGGAACTAAACAAGCCTTAGGAACGGAGTCTTAAAGTTTGGGTCTGATTTTATCGGTCAGGGTCCCGAGACCCTCGGTCTGGGCTCAGGAGCTCTCGGTCTTAGTACTGGAGTCTCTCGGGCGAAGTGCTAAGGGCTCTTGATTCTTAAATGATCTTACCAGTCTTGGTATAAAAACCTACTAGTCCTCGGCTAGCCTAGGGATAGGTTTCTCGGTCGAATGTATAAACCTCTCGGTCTGGGGCTAGCTCTGGGCTAAGTTCCTCGGTCTTAGGCTTGGAATTCTATGTCTCGGGTCTATGATTCTCGGTCATAGGGATAAACCTCTCGGTCCTAGGTTTGAAATTTTCGATCGTGAGTCCTAAGAATCTCGGTCCCAGGTCAGACCTCTCGGTCCAAGGCCTGAATTTATCGCTTCCTAGATGAGAATCCTAGGTTAGATTTCTCGGTCCTAGCTCAAGAACATCGATCCTAGGTCTCAGTCCTAACTAAAGAAGACTGGTCCTAGATCTCGGTCCTATCTTATTTTTATCAGTCCTTAGTCTCGGTCCAGACCGAGAGATCCGATCAAGGATCATTTTTTAAAATTCATTTTTGTAGCTATGATTCTTTGATCTAAGAGATTAGATAGCTTCACAAAGCTCCCAAGAACATATTGATCATCATCTCAAGGTATCAATCGACCTGGATGATGATCAATTTGTTCAAAACAGTTTGTGATCAAAATTTGGGTTTTTGATTTACAAGTTGTTTTTGAAGTAAAATGAGTTATCCAATAGTTTTCTTATATCACATATACTTAATTGGTACCAAAACAATAACACTAGCTGTTCATTTTGACCAAATTAAGAACTCAAAATTTTCATTTATTTAAAATTTTAAATTTTAATCAAACATGATCGGGATGGATCAAACATGATCCAAATAGTTGTCCAACATCATTACAATCATGTTGGAAAGCTTTATGGGCTGTGATTCGGTCGAATTAACCCAAGAACAGCATATCCGTTTTTTGATTTTTGAAATTCAAATTTGGGTTTTTATTATTTAGATCGATTGATCGGTTCTATCCTATCTAGATAGTTTATAAATCATCTAGGGATGAATTTTCAATCATAAAACACCATAAACAGCAAGCATACAAGCTTATGCAATTTGAAATATAAAAATTTCAAATTTAAATTATAAATATGAATTAGAGGTTGATTGGAACCTTACAAAGGATTTAAGAACACTCCTTTTTCCTTATGGAAGTTTTCTGGTTGCACGAATCCAAGCTTTAAGGCCTTAAACATAATATTTGAAAAAATCGAAGCTATTTTGTAGGGGAGAATGATCACCATCGTAAGGTGATCACTATGGGCTTTGAAACAGCCATTTTCATTGACTAACGGCTGAGTTCCAAGTTCAAAAGATTATCCACGGATTTTCATGTGTATCTGCACGACGGTCACGATGAAGACGAAGGTGGCGCTTAAAATGACGTCGTTTTGAGCGCTTTTTAGTGTTTCATTAGCGTTCTAGCTAACGGGGTGTTAGTCATTCCGCTACGGCCCGGGCGTGTGCTGCTTTAACTACAACCGGCTACACGACCTTCTCTTGGGAACTAGATGAAAATCCAGCGTTGATCCGATGGTCCTTGCGTGCGCTGCAACCGAATCTTTTAGTTTTGGCCACACATGAACACGATTTTACTTTTATTTTTGTTTGAAATTGATTTTTCTTTCACCCTTTTGTCTTTAATTTTAATCTTTTCAAATACACAAAATATTAAAATAGATATGGCAAATATTTTTCAATTTTTTTTTCATATTTATAGGATTTAAATAAATAATTCTTTTAGGTGAAATGGATACAAAATTCACTCTAAATTATTTATTTTTGTCCTTTAATTTTTTCTTAAATTATTTTGAGAGAATATGGGTACAATATTTATCCCAAATAATTTTATTTTTAATTTTGGCCTTAACCCTTAATTAATTTGATTAATTAATACATTAATTAATTCTAATTAATTGTTTTTAAATTGGTTTTTGTCCATGGGGTTAATTATTTTGATCTTATTTATTTAAAAATAATTCAAAATAACTATTTTAATATTATAAATTGGAGAGTAGATTTTTAGTACTTATATATTTATACGCCATCGGAATTCTACTCTTTATTTGGTAAGATGTCTAAAATGAACTGCTTCATAATATAGAAATTTAGTTACAACTGTTTGTGAATTATAATATCTTACCTTTTAAAAGATTTGAAATATAACATTCTTTTACTTATTTCATTATATTGTGTTAATCAAGTTATTATACATATTTAAGAAAACCCTATGTTTTATTAGATAACAAAATATTTAATTATTGATTGTAATAGTTAAAAATTAATATATATCTAGCTTTATAAATCTGCAAAATTTGAATACAAGGAGACAAGTGGCTATTACAAAATCACTTGATTACTTCGGTAAGATGTTAATCTCGAAGAGAGAAATATTGAAATAAGTATTATTATCAAGTTTTATATTTTAAATAATATTAATAATACTTATTTATTTTGCAAGATATTCATCTTAAGAAGAGGGAGATTGAGATAAATATCATTATCAAATTTTATATTTTAAATAATACTAATTTTATTTTAAATAAGTTATTTAATTTTAATAAGTTAGATAGTAATTTTAAATAATATAAGATAGTTTGAGTAAAAAATATATATATATAAGTTATTTAATGCTATAGAGGAAAAATGTGAGTCTAAGTATTGATTCTCAGCATTTGAAAATTGTTGGTCTTTATTGTTTTTATGCCATTAGGGTTTTTTAATTATTAATGGAGTTGGGTTTGTGTATATAAGTAGATTAGGGTTTTTGAGCTAATATACTCCTTTAAAAGAGTTGTTCGAAAAGAGTTGTTTCTTTCATTTTCAACATATATATCATTGTTCTTTCCAGATTTTCCTTATTTTTCTTTCTTTATCATTGTTCTTAAAAGATCCGATAATCGAACCAACAATTAGTATCAGAGCCTATCTTAAGAACATGCCGATTACAAAATCAACTAGAGATGCGGTGTCAATGAAGATCGGAATAGAAGGGAATGTCACGCTCTCCTATCGGTTACTCACAAAAAGTAACTACTCGGTGTTAGAGTTGAAGATACAGATAAACTTACAAGCACAAGGAGTGTGGGAAGACGTGATGCTCGACGAGGTCAACAAACACAGAAGGATAGAATGGCTCTCGTCGTCATCTATCAAGCGCTCCCCAATGACGTCTTTCTCATGGTGGCCAAGAAGGATTCCATTAAGCTAGAGTGAGAGAGTGAGAGACGCTAAATATGATGCATGTTGGAGTTGAGAGAGTCAAGGAGGCAAAAGTGTAAACCTTAAAGACATACTTCGAGGCATTCACATGAAGAAAGGGGAGTCGATGGATGATTTCTGCATAAAATTGACATCCATTATGACTGGTATCCTCTCATTGAGAGAGCAGGTGAAGGAGATCTGTATCGTCAAGAAGTTCCTTAGAGTCATACCACAAACATACATGCAGATCATTACCACGATCGAGCAATTTGGTGACCTCAAGAATATGACCTTCAAGGAGATTTTTGGTTATCCCAAAGTCCTTAAGGAGAGACTTTGCGGATACGGAGACTAAGAGGAGGGGAGCATATTGCTCACGCATAATGAATGGATGTCACGAATGAAGAAAAACGGAGAAGGCAATTTTCTATTGGATCGTCGAGTCGTAGCGGAAATGGAGGAGATAATTGAGGTTGTGGCAAAGGGCGAGATCAAGAGCGAGGTCGTAGAGTAAACTCCCCTCGACAAGAAGACACCAAGATCCGCAAAGACAAGAACATAGTGAAGTGTTATGATTGTCAAGAAGTATGGGCACTATGTGACTGAGTGTCCTAACAAAAGTTATGATGAGGAGGAAAACCTCATTAGCTTCCATGATGAGAAGACAACATTAAGGTTTGTTGAGGGAGTGACGAACGCTTTGTCCGAAGATGAGGAGACAAACCTTGAAGATTTTGTGCAAAATCGTCCAAGGAGAAACTAGAGGTGGTGTTGCTGAATGAAGAGAAAGTCTTGGAGAACCTCCTCGCAAGTGGAGATGAGTATAATCACATCGACGTGTGGTACCTTGACAAAGAAGCAAGCAACCATATGACGGGTCATCGAGAGAAGTTCAATGAGCTCGACGAGAAGATCACTGGAAATATGAAGTTCGAAAACGGAAAGGCGTACAGGTTTCTTAATCCAATTTGCGGGAAAATTCGTGTTAGCAGGGATGTCATGTTTGTGGAGGAGAAAAAGTGGGAGTGGTGCAACAACAATAACAAGCTCGTAAGAAATTCTGTGGGGTTCTAAATCCTATGAGATGTCATTGTGGAGGCACCACTAGTAGAGATTGATCGTGATGAATTGTTGTTGCTCACCACCGACGAGCCAACAACATATCACGAGGCAGCAGCAGAAGAACAAGACATGGGAGCTCACCGACTTATCACCCGGTCACAAGACTATCGGGTTAAAGTGGGTTTTCAAGTTGAAAAGAGACAGTGAATGTAACATGCTCAATCACAAATCGAGATTGGTAACAAAAGACTACGTGTAGAAGCAAGGCGTTGACCTTGAGGAGACTTTTACACCGGTAGTGAAACATGACACAATCAAGTTAATCCTTGCCATCGCAGCTCACCGTGGATGGGAAATCCACCACTCGGATGTCAAATCAGCATTTCTCAATGGTGACATCGAAGAAGAAGTCTACGTCACTCAACCGGAAGGTTTCATCATCAAAAATAAAGAGCACAAGGTGTACAAGTTATACAAGGTTCTTTACGGGCTACGTCAAGTACCAAGGGCATGGAACACTTGACTCAACAAGAGAATGATGATTCTCGGCATTAGGAAATGTTCTCAAGAGAAGGTTGTGTACACGAAAAACCATGGGGAAGAAGTACTCATTGTTGGCGTATATGTCGACAACTTGGTCGTTAGAGGATCAAGTATCAAGGGCATTGAGAAGTTCAAAAAGCATATTGTTAGATAAAATCAGACCGGTTCAAATAAACATAACTTAAACCTTCCATGCAGGAACAAGGAACCAGACCGGACAAACGAAAGAACCGGCTAAAGAAAACTAGCCGGTCAAGTCATTAAACCGACCAGGAACTCTTGGAATATAACCGGGCAAAGAAAGGATCGGCCAAAGAATAAAACCGTAATCATCAAACAGCCGATCAGCCACAAGGCAAAGGAATAACCGGAAGAAGTCCGGCTACATCACTCGTACCGGAAGCAATCCGGTTAAGTCAAATGACCGACCTGTACAAGAAGACATTTTGGGTATCTTTTGAGAATGATACCAAAGGAACAGACTGAACACTTTTATATCCATACAAGTCTGAGGAAAGCCTGTAGGATGCAGAAGACAGTCCTACAGGATCTTTCCACTTCGAGATAAGTCAGAAAGGAGATCTTCCAAGTACAGACAACTGTCCAAAAGACAGTGTCTACATTGAGTAAAAGACAAACCTAGCAGGTTCGTCTTACATACCGGAAGAACAGACCGCCAGGTCTGAGACAGAATGCCAGGTCTGAGGTTGACCATCAGGTTTGAGGAAACGACCGCAGGTCTGAATCTCTGAAACACTGAATCACTGCACCTCTGCTCAGCCAATCAGACTCAAGGCAGTGAAATATGACCGTTGGCATATCTCACCTATAAAAGGGGCAGTTGAAGAAGAGTAAATGTGGGACAAGTAAGATACTGTGAAGCAAGTGAGAAATTCTAAGAGCATTTACTCCACAAGTGATAAGACTGTTTTAAGAAAGCCTAAGTGCTAAGTTAAAGTGTGTGTTTTACAATTTCGGTACAAATTGTAAGAGTGTTATCGAGCAGGAAATAAGTCTCGATCGGATTGTACGTGTATTCCTTAGTGAATATCCTTCTCGCGGTTTCGAGAGGAAGGGGTGACGTAGGAGTTTTATCTCCGAACATCCATAAAATTTGTCTTGTTATTCACTGTCTGCCGGTTTCATTATCTAACCGATCCGTACCGCCATAACCGACTTAACTCCATCCAAGCCGAATCTCCAGATTACCGAAGCCGACCCATCAAATCTCAAACCTCCATCATATAAAACCGATTCTGCCTATCATACAAGTGTGCCGCTTCAACCTGAAAGCAAATCTCTTCCGCGCTTGAACCTAGTTCAAGGATTTGTGACAGGTTGTGTAGTATTGAAACCCCGGTGTTAATCTCTAACCGGATTAACCACCACCTTACGAGTAAGAACCGCTAACCGGTCCAACCCCCGGTCCTCCAGCGGCTACCTAGATCCTAACAATTGGTATCAGAGCAGTTGGTATTCAATACTCAAGCAAGCATGTTTCAAGATAGGTCTCTAATGCTAGAAGGTGATGACTTTGCCAACTGGAAGGCACGGATGTATCTACACCTAATCACCTTGGACGATGAGATGGAGTCCATTCTGACCGAAGGACCGATAGTTATCAATAAGGACAGAAAGGTATGGACGGATGAAGATAGAAGGAGAAACAACCTGGACAACCATGCAAGAAACCGGATCTCTAACAGCGTGGACAGAAACACATATTGCAAGATTAGAGATTGCAAAACCGGAAAGGAGACATGGGACACCTTTATCCAGATTTTTGAAGGAAATGAAAGAACAAAAGAGAACAAGATAATGGTAGCCACCCAGAAATTTGAAAGCATGAAGATGAAGCCAGGAGAAACGATGAAGGAATACAGTGACCGGTTCACTGGCGTGTTAGATGAACTTGCAACACTTGGAAAGAGGTATGACAACAAAGAGGTTATCATGAAAGCACTGAGATCTCTTCCAAGTGCGTGGGATATAAAGACAATGGTAATGAGGGAGTCAAACTGCCTACACAAGATGAAACTGCACGATGTATTCGAAGATCTAAAGGCATATGAGTTTGAAATGAGATCCAGAACTGAAGAGGAGGTCTCGGCCTCAACCTCAACCAGAGCATTGATCACACCTATAGAACCGGTTGCTCCTGTTCCAGCACCTATCAGAACAGCCGAACAGTTTACTGAGGATGCCATGGCTATGCTCGCACAAAAGTTTGGAAGGTTCATGAAAAGGAGTCAACCAACAAACTACAACTACGGCGATAAATCCAACGTAAGATGTTATAATTGTAATTGTTTGGGTCACTTTAAGTGGGAATGCAGGAAACCAAAGAGAGATACCCGGAAACCGGATAACCAAGATAGCCGAAACAGTTATCAACAAACCGGTGAAGGAAGTGAAGTACCGAAAGCACTAATAGCCGACGATGGAGGAAGTCTGTGGGCTCACAGCGATAGTGATGATGAACTCACCTGCCTCATGGAAAATGAGGAACAGGTATTTGACTCTCCTTGCGACGAATTTACTAAAGATGAACTATACGATGCATTAAACGACATTGTAGAAGAATATAGGAACCTACTAGCCATGTTGCCTAAGCACCTAACCATTAGAACCGACCCTATAATACCCATTCCGACAGAACCAGAGGTACCCATTATAACCGAACCTCCGGTCGTAAAACCTGATGATACCCCTATTTTAGAAACCGAGTTAGATCTCAAGACCGAACAATCTAGTGAACCGGCTAGCGAACTAACCGAGGAAGAAAATGCCCGACTTCAATATAAGATGGCTGCATATAAGAGGTCTAGTGATATAGTAAAGAAAATGTGTAGTCACTTCAGACATCCTCGTTGCAAGTTTGGCCTAGGATACACAGAGGATAGCTCCAAAAACAAAAAACCGGTAGGGAAAGTAAGGTTTACAAGAAGTCACCTTCCTCTTATAAGATTCATTAAAAGTTCCATGACCGCTGAAGAGGAACTGACCGCATACTATAGGGAAGAGAAGATAAAATACGACTATGTTGGTCCAACCGACTCTGAGAAGTGGCTTGACCCTGTGAAAAGAAGAGCCGAAATCCTCAAATATATGAAAGCCTTTCCTGAACCGCATAGATCAAACCAAAGATCATCGAACCGAAGATCACCACCATTTAAGACTTTTGTAGAAAAACCAAGATACACAAGACCGAGTGCCAAAAGGACGGTTAAAACCCTAGCAAAGAAGACCGTCCGGTTTGTCAAGGTTTGGATACCCAAGGGACTAATCGCATGTGGACCCAAGTAAACGTGGGTACCAAACAGTTGTAAATATGTATATTTTGCAGGATCCAAAGAAACGGCTAGGAAACTCTGAATGGTTCTTGGACAGCGGTTGCTCCATGCACATGACCGGAAACAGCAATTTGTTAACCGATATCAGAACAGCAACCGGTGCTCTAATCACCTTCGGTGACAACTCAAAAGGTAGAACTGTGGGCAAGGGTAAAATTGTCCATGGTAACCTAACTATTGATAATGTATTTTTAGTTGAAAACCTACGTTTTAACCTGCTTAGCATTAGTCAGATGTGTGATGCTGGATATACTGTAGAATTTCTTAAACATGCATGCTTAGTTAAGAATTCTCAAGGCATTGTACTGCTAACCGGAAATAGGATAGGTAATATCTACAAGGTAGACTGGAAAACTAAAGTAGAATATCCTATATGCATGATAGCTAAGACCGATCAAACCTGGTTGTGGCATAAGAGACTAAACCACCTAAACATGAAAACCTTGAATTACATTCGCGGTAAAAGGCTAGTTGAAGGTATTCCTGATATAGTATTTAACCAGGATAAGGTTTGTTCGGCATGTCAAATGGGTAAACAGGCTAGGTCATCCTTTAAGAGTAAAGGAAATATCCAATCTAGCCGGTGTTTAGGTCTTCTTCATATGGACTTATTTGGACCGATTCAGGTTGTTAACCTAGGAGGCATGCTTTACACCATGGTAGTTATTGATGATTATTCTAGATTTACATGGGTAATATTTCTGCCATCTAAACGTGAAACCGCATCAAACCTGATTACACTTCTTAAACGATTGCAAAATGAAAAATCAACTCGCATTAATAGCATTCGAAGTGATCGAGGTACCGAATTTACCAATAGTACCTTAACTGCATATCTTGATGAATCCGGCATTAGGCACGAGTTGTCTAGTGCCAGGACTCCTCAACAAAATTGCCTAGCCGAGAGAAGAAACCGGACTCTCAAGGAAGCCGCAAGGTCCATGATAGCCGATTCCGGCATTGCTCAGAAATTTTGGGCTGAGGCTATCAACACTGCATGTTATACACAAAACCGGTCTTTAATAAACAAGTTTCATAACAAAACACCGTATGAGATTTATTTTAACAGAGTTCCCAAACTTAAATACCTCAAGATTTTCAGTTGTAAGTGTTATATACATATAAATGGCAAAAACCAACTCTCTGTTTTTGATGCAAAAACTGATACCGGGATCATGCTAGGTTACTCAGCAGTGAGTAAAGCATATAGAGTGTATAATAATAGAACTACAACCATGGAGGAAACACTTCACGTTGTTTTCGACGAATCGGTTGAAAGTAATACTGCATCATGCTTTGATCTACACAACAGATTGGAAAATAATAATATCCATTCTGATAGTGAAGATGAGACTCCGGTCTTCAGGCGGTTTGTCCATGACAAAATGGGTAATATTGAAACCCAGCCGGATCAAGCTATCCCACAACAGGAAGCTGACACTTCGGTCTAATCCGAGGAAGTCGGTCGGTCTGACAATCCTGTTCAGCCTACCGACATGTCTAGCCTTGATCAAGTAAACGGTAATTTGGTAGACATCCCTGAACCGAATCTCAGAAGAAACAGTAAACATCCTCCTGAGCAAATTATAGGTGACCCTTCAAAACCTGTTTGAACTAGGCGTCAACATCTAGCGGAATACTTTAATTCCGCGTTTATATCCCAGATTGAGCCGAAAAGAATAGATGAAGCATTGTCAGATCCGGATTGGATCTTGGGAATGCAAGAAGAGCTAAACCAGTTCGAGAGTAGTAAAGTCTGGTACCTAGTTCCTAGACCGAAAGATCAATCGGTCATAGGAACAAGATGGGTATTCAGAAACAAACTCAATGAGGACGGTTTGGTCACGAGGAACAAAGCTAGATTAGTGGCTCAAGGTTACAAACAGGAAGAAGGCATTGATTTTGAAGAATCATTTGCCCCTGTAGCTAGGATAGAAGCCATTAGAATTTTTCTAGCCTTTGCTGCTTTCAAAAACTTTAAGGTTTTTCAAATGGATGTTAAAAGTGCATTTCTAAACGGTGATCTACGTGAAGAAGTGTATGTTGAACAACCACCCGGCTTCAAAAGCGCCGCATTTCCAAACCATGTATACCGGTTAAATAAAGCTTTATACGGTCTAAAGCAAGCACCTAGAGCCTGGTATGATACACTAACCTCATTTTTATTACAACATGATTTCACCATAGGTTCGGTGGACAAAACATTGTTTAAATTTGAAAAGAAGGAACATATCCTACTTGTTCAAATCTATGTAGATGATATTATTTTCGGTTCCACCGATCCTAAGCTATGTGATAAATTCTCAAAAATGATGACTGACAAGTTTGAGATGAGTATGATGGGAGAATTGAGCTTCTTCCTAGGTCTTCAGGTCAAGCAACTCAAAGAAGGAACATTCATTAGCCAGCCTAAATACACCAAGGAGCTTCTAAAGAAGTTTGGAATGGACACTTGCTCCTCGGCGGCTACTCCAATGAGCTCATCGATTAAGTTGGACAGGGATGATGAGGGCAAATCGGTGGACCAGATCGCATACCGGGGCATGATCGGCTCTCTTCTATACCTAACTGCGAGTAGACCGGACATTCTGTTTGCGGTCGGTGTGTGTGGGAGATTTCAAGCAAATCCGAAGCAATCCCATTACACAGCCGCAAAGAGGATATTGAAGTATCTGAAGGGCACACCTGATGTCGGTCTGTGGTATCCAAAGGATTCGTCCTTTAACCTAACGAGTTATTCGGATGCAGACTATGCAGGGTGTAAGATTGACAAGAAAAGCACAAGCGGTACGTGCCAATTCCCAGGTGACCGACTGGTGTCATGGCACAGCAAGAAACAGACATCAGTGGCCACATCAACCGCGGAGGCTGAATACTTGGCGGCCGGAAGTTGCTGTTCACAACTCCTCTAGATCCAACAACAGCTGAAGGACTTCGGTGTCATAGCCGAAGAGTCCCCGATCTTCTGTGACAATACAAGTGCCATTGCAATCACCTACAACCCGGTTCTCCACTCTAGAACCAAGCATATCGACATAAGGCATCACTTTATCCGGGAGCATGTCACGTTGAAGCATATCCGGCTGGAATACGTATCGACCGATCAACAAGTAGCCGATATCTTCACAAAGCATCTACAGGAAGCTAAGTTCTCTCAATTCAGACTTACTCTCGGCTTAACCGACATTAGCCAGATCCTTCCTAAGGATGCTTAAAGGGAAATCGGTCTAGACAGACAAAACCGGTAGTTCTTCCTAAATTGTTGAACTTCAAATTTTCAGGATGTCTGTGGAAGAACCGCCCAGCTTATCAGATAGAGTAAACCGACCGGCTACTTGGTGCATGCACCAAATAACCGCATCGGGATGAACAACTGATAACTGACCGGTTCGGAAGCAGGTTATCCAAGTTTATTTGAATTTCAAACAGAAGTGGAATAATTATCAGGGTTTAAGGATATCTGTTCTAAAACATTACCCTTTTAGAGTAAACTGGTCGCGCCTAAAAAGACGTGAAGATCTTTTGATATCTTTCACAGTCCAGGCCTATGACCAACATCCTAGACTGCAAACTTGCCTATTTCATGCAATGTTTTATATCCTGCAGTTAATAGATATCATCTCATTTAATACCTGGACAATAGGATAGCCCCCCAACTACTATTTAAGTGAAGCAATCACTTACCAAATTACTCACAAGTCAAAAACTCAATCTCTCAATAAGGCAAAAATGTCTCAGTTTCCCAACATACTTCAGGTTGATTTTCGCTCCTGCACCAGCACCGAGCACTGTGCTATTTATAGAATGATAAATTTTTTGGAAGATACTGGTCTCCAGTACTTCCTTGACGATAAACTAATCGTCTACCCTGAATCAATCCTGGAGTTTTTCTATAACGCCAGGGTATTCAGGGGTACCCCTCATTTTGATACCCACATTCAATCCAAGGTGGGGGGTATCATCTTTGATTTCACTGAGAAGGACTTCGCTCGGTGCTTTAGTCTGCCTAAGCAAGGGCTGACAGACCTCAACCCACCGGCCAACATAAAGGCCGAGGTCTCTCTCTCACTTGCCCGGTCTGATGAGCCGGTTGACGATCATGGCACTAAGTCACACCTAAGGGCTGAATATCAGCTCCTTAACGATGTGATAGGTAGGAGCATCTTCGGAAGGGATGTTACCAATACCTACTGTGCCGCGACCTTCAACATGATGGCGGCTATTGTCACCAGCACACCGGTGAACTGGTCCAGGGTGCTATTTGACGTCCTCATTTGGATGGTCGGCATCCGGTCAGTCGGCCTCATTCCTCAAATAAGCTGCCTTCTTGTGGAGCTTGGTGTTCCGACCTGTCCCGGCGAAGGTCTGAACCAAGCCCAAGTGCTAACCAAGGAGATAACCGACTCATTTTATGATCGGTTTGAGAGGGCATGGAGGAGGAGGAACCGCCGGTACAATCCCAACGGTGAAGTCAATTCCCGCACACCCTGAGTCACTCCTTTTTGCACCCGGTCGTTTTGTTGCATGCACCGGGTGTATCTTTATCCAACATCATTATGATCACTTCGGCTTTTCTTATGTCTTTCCTCGGTTTTATTTATGATTCCATCGGTTTCTTTTGTTTACTCCTCTCTTGTTAATGCATTAATGAAAAAGGATCTTTAATTGATAAGGTAACTCTCAACTAACTAAGCAATCAATACCCAACTAACTTGGTTACCCTTCAACAAACATTTACCTCGAGAACCGCAAATAGTCAAAAAGCACACTCTGCCCAATGACCTTGGAAATGTAAAGATTCTATTCTCTAAAAAGACAAAACTGTCACATTTTCCCTCCAAAAACGGTTCTATAAAAGGAGAGACTTCCTAATCAACTCAACACACAAAACACTCTCGACATCTCTTGCACTCTATCTCTCTCTCTACAATCATGCCGAGCCGAACCTTGGGAAACTTCTTAAGTATCGATTTCGATTCATGCATGGAGGAATGGGACGGGCTGCCCGCAAAGAAACTCATGTTCGAATCACTCATTCTTACCGGCCTTCGGCCGTTCCTCGAAGAATCCGGTCCGATTCTGACTGAGGACGTTAAAGCGTTCTTCAGAAGCGCCTGTATTAGGGGCAATTACATAGTGTCTACGGTGAGGGACCACACATTTTGGCTCGATGAAGCCGAGTTCGCCACTTTATTCAACCTACCCACAAAGGGGTTCTCTGATTTTCCACTTCTGGAGGGGCTTGACGAATTCTACTACTCACTCCTCTTTTCTGGAACCATGGAACCGGTGGAAGACCATGGGCCCAAAAACCTTCTGGGGAGACATGCTCAACTTCTTCTTGAGATCGTCACTCGGTCCATTCTTTGTCAGTCCCCTAATCAGCGGTATTCAAAGAATACCTACAACATGATGACCAACATCTTTAGCAACAAGGCCATCAATTGGTCCACGGTCATCTTCCAACGCCTGAAATCCATGGTCATAACCAAGAAAGGTCTTGGTTTTGCACCTCACATCAGCAAACTAATTCTCACATACCGGCCAGAGTTTGGACCGGGCACACCGGCCTCCTCATCAAACATCCTTGACAAGGATTCGGTGGAGGAAAGGATTTCCAGAATGTTTCTTCCATAAACTGTACTTTTCCACTGTTTATGTATGCTTATTTCAATACCGATTTATCTGTCGGTCTTCTGCAATATTTCTTGAATTCAGTCTCATTTCAGTTTAAATGACCGAGTTTTCTTAACATCTAAAATATCTAAGTAACTGATGAACATTATCAAAACAACCGCGTTCCTATCCGGCTTCAAAACCGCTTAATCTCTTGGAAGAACTCTGCTCACTCTAAATAACCGGTTACATTTAGAAACCGGAGTATCAATCGGTCTCAAAAAGAAGAGTGCGTCATCAATGGCGTAAGCAAAAGTTTTGGAGGGAAATTTCCCGCCCAAAACTCCCGCCTCCCCGGTTTATCGCCCATGGTTTGGCGCCTATTCCGCTCCCGCCCATGGTTTGCCGCTCCTTTCAACTTGGAGGGAAAGTTCCCGCCCAATGTTGATGGGACGGTTAAGCCTCCAAACTGCATCTATAAAAGCAACTCTCGGTCATTTTATTTCATTCTCACACGAATCTACTTTCTCTCTCTATCGCTTTCGAACTCTCTCAGAAGCGGTTATATCTCAAACTCTCTCAAAATTTCTAAAATGGGGCGCGATTCGGCTTTGTTTAAGCACCTATCTCAGGTGGATTTCGAAGAAATCCGACTGAAAGGTACGTCCGAGGCAAAGGAGGTTATTGACCGGGTAGTCAAAACCGGTCTGGAATATTTTCTTGGCGGTCCTCATGTTCTCTACAAAGATGCGGTCGAGGAATTTTTCAAGACCGCAACTATCTCCGATGACAAAATCACCGCAACTGTATGCGGTACTGAAATAGAGCTCACCGAGGCATCGGTAGCAGAAAGCCTGCGCCTTCCATCAACCGGCCAGGATGCAACGGCGGACATCGAGATCAAGACTTTTGAGGCGGTATGCCAGATACTATCAGCAACAAAGGAGCCGATAAAGGTCTCCGACAGCAAATCAACGTTGAAGCCGGAATATATCCCAATCTGTGACATCTTCGCAAGGGCGATTCTGGCAAGGGGAGGAAACTATAGTAGCCTAACAAGGGACAAAATCAGGATGCTGATCGGCCTGATAGAGGGAACAAAGGTCAACTGGGCAAAAGCGGTGTTCAACAACTTAATGGATATGGTGAAACCGGACTCAAACCGGTCGTGGGGATACGCCGTTCCTCTCGGTAAGTCTTCCTTCACCTCAATCTCAACATCGGTCCCGGCGTCATCGTAGCAAATAGATGCCTCATCAGATCGAAACAATTCTTAGAAAGGAAGTAGTCGGCCCCCGGTTCCACAGGTGGCCGAAAGAAGAAAGCCGACAAGAAAACGGCCCCAGCCAAAGCAAAGGTCGAAAGCAAAGGAAAAGAGAAAGTGACTTTCTCGGAACCGCCGCAGCAGACGGAGGATGAAGAGTCGGCTTCCCACTCTGAAAGAACCGATACAGAGAAGACTGAGGACGAGAGATCGGTCAATGAAGAAGAGCATTCGGCCCAGAGCGCTGATGAAGCCGGCCCTAACACCAATCCTGAGACCACCGAGGGTGGTGAAGAGGATGGTGAAGAAGGTGATAAAGAAGTCGATGATGAAGGCGGCGACAAAGACAATGAGGAGGACGAAGAAGTAGAGGCCGATAGGGTAACTCTAAAACTTCTAAACATCGTCAAAAAGCGAGCCGAGTCGATTGAGGAATTATACCTGGAATGGCACGAGCACCGGTTCGGCAAACCGTATAGGCAAATCCTACCGGATTACACAGAATTGGAATGCATCAGAAGACTGAAGGACGTGGAGGACATGATCATGAATCTCACAAAATCCAATACAATCGAAGAGGTATTACACCGAACTTGCCTCTTAAAACCACAGGTACAACTACGGAAGTTAATCACACGCATCCGGAAGATTATGGAGGAGTTCAAAGAGATGGGACCGGAAGACACTTTAACACCGCGGGTGTTAGAAAGGCTTGAAAAAGCCAAAGAGGACCTTATTCAAGAAATTGACCGGCTAGAAGCAATGTGCAGTCAAAGAGAAATTCCGGTCTATACTGCTCCCCGGATCGAAACAAGTCCGGATCACTGTCCAACACCAACAAGGGAGAATGCGGCATCAAAAGAATCTGATGAAAGAGCCGACCCTAATCTCACCGGGCAATCCCCTCCTCCACAACCGGAAGTCTCTGAATCAGACTTCACAAAGGAATGGGTTGAGGGCCGTCTTCAAAGACTTGAAGCCTCAACAACAGAACGGATTGATAGTCGGATTCAAGAGTTCGAAGACTCCGCGGTTCAGCCATTCAATGATAGATTCCAAAGAATCGTTTTCTCGGCACTCAAGTTCGCCGACACCACAAGGTATTTCTTCGACAATACTCGGGACCGACTCTCAGCAATCGACGAAGATCAACAGGAAGAGGCGGCTCTGCGCAGTAAATATTTTAAGCGAATCGTAATTTTGGAGGATACGACCTCCGAGTTAAAGGAAGACTTTGGTCGGCTTGAAAGAGAGACCGATCAACGATTGACAACGATGGCTGATGACCTGGTCGGCACAACACTCGGACGGGTCTCCGAACTCGAGAAGAAAAATGAAGGCCTCGAGGCCGAACTCAAGGCACTTTCTGAACAAGTTACCGAACTGCTGAGGGCTAAGATGAATGCGGATGCCGCGGCTGTAGCGGCTGATGCTCAAGCAGCTAAGAGGGTCCAGGATGAGCTGGACGCCGAAGCAAGTAAAGAGAAGGAAGCACCGCGATCATCCCAACTTACCGAAGAAGAAGAGGAAGCCGAGCGACTTCGACAGTCAGATGCTAAGTTCACGGGACTTACAAAGAAAGCAGTCGCTCAAGCTGCAAAGGATGCTGCGCGGTTGGAAAGAGAAAGACGGAGGCTGGAAAGTTTCGCAGAAGACAACAAGAAGAAAAAGGCGGCCTCCTCCGTCTCAGCTCCGACAAAGCGAAAGAGGGAAACTTCAAAGAAAGCCCAAATAGTCGACCTTCTCAATGAGGTTACTGAAACGGTCATTACGAGTACAACGCAGTAGGCTACTCAAGACGTAGAGGAAGATGTAGAACACCTGCAGACCCGGTCTACAAGACAAAGAGTCTCCGAGCCGGCCGGTCGATCGCAACCGGTGAAGAAAAAGTGGACCATATATGATTTCTCGGACTCGGAATAAGGGCTTTTCTTTCCTTTACTCGTCTTAGAATTTTTATATATCATTTCCGGTTATCTATCAAATATATAAGGCTATTTTTGAAACCGGCCATCTTTTGCATCTCTACTTAATTTTGATAATTTTAAATAAAATAATCAAAAAGGGAGAAATTGATAAGATAAGACTTTTCCAAAAATTTTCTCAAAATTTTTCGAAAAATTCCCCTAAGTCAGTTTCAAAATTATCCGGACAAACAAAACAACCGGCCTACGGTTGCAAACTTACATAATTTTGATAATTTTAAATAAAATAATTAAAAAGGGAGAAATTGTTAGATAAAATCAGACCGGTTCAAATAAACATAACTTAAACCTTCCATGCAGGAACAAGGAACCGGACCGGACAAACGAAAGAACCGGCTAAAGAAAACTAGCCGGTCAAGTCATTAAACCGACCAGGAACTCTTGGAATATAACCGGGCAAAGAAAGGATCGGCCAAAGATTAAAACTGTAATCATCAAACAGCCGATCATCCACAAGGCAAAGGAATAACCAGAAGAAGTCCGGCTACATCACTCGTACCGGAAGCAATCCGGTTAAGTCAAATGACCGACCTGTACAATAAGACATTTCGGGTATCTTTTGAGAATGATACCAAAGGAACAGACTGAACACTTCCATATCCATACAAGTCTGAGGAAAGCCTGCAGGCTGCAGAAGACAGTCCTACAGGATCTTTCCACTTCGGGATAAGTCAGAAAGGAGATCTTCCAAGTACAGACAACTGTCCAAAAGACAGTGTCTACATTGAGTAAAAGACAAACCTAGCAGGTTCGTCTTACATACCGGAAGAACAGACCGCTAGGTCTGAGACAGAATGCCAGGTCTGAGGTTGACCATCAGGTCTGAGGAAACGACCGCAGGTCTGAATCTCTGAAACACTGAATCACTACACCTCTGCTCAGCCAATCAGACTCAAGGCAGTGAAATATGACCGTTGGCATATCTCAACTATAAAAGGGGCAGTTGAAGAAGAGTAAATGTGGGACAAGTAAGATACTGTGAAGCAAGTGAGAAATTCTAAGAGCATTTACTCCACAAGTGATAAGACTGTTTTAAGAAAGTCTAAGTGCTAAGTTAAAGTGTGTGTTTTACAATTTCGGTACAAATTGTAAGAGTGTTATCGAGCAGGAAATAAGTCTCGATCGGATTGTACGTGTATTCCTTAGTGAATATCCTTCTTGCGGTTTCGAGAGGAAGGGGTGACGTAGGAGTTTTATCTCCGAACATCCATAAAATCTGTCTTGTTATTCACTGTCTGCCGGTTTCATTATCTAACCGATCCGTACCGCCATAACCGACTTAACTCCATCCAAGCCGAATCTCCAGATTACCGAAGCCGACCCATCAAATCTCAAACCTCCATCATATAAAACCGATTCTGCCTATCATACAAGTGTGCTGCTTCAACCTGAAAGCAAATCTCTTCCGCGCTTGAACCTAGTTCAAGGATTTGTGACAGGTTGTGTAGTATTTAAACCCCGGTGTTAATCTCTAACCGGATTAACCACCACCTTACGAGTAAGAACCGCTAACCGGTCCAACCCCCAGTCCTCCAGCGGCTACCTAGATCCTAACACATATGATGAAGGAGTTCAAGATGAGTGACCTCGGGTTACTCTCGTATTACCTTGGTATCGAGGTGGACTAGAAGAAAGATAACATTGAGCTGAAGTAGGCAGTTTATGCGAAGAAGGTGTTGAAACAGTTCGCAATGGAGGATTGCAACCCGAGCAAGTATCCAATGGAAGCAAAGATGTAGCTCGGAAAGGATGTGGAAGGAAGCTTGGTGAATTTGAAGGAGTATATTCCTATAATCGGGTGTCTCAAGTACTTGACGCACAACGACCCGATATCTCTTACATAGTTGGCATAGTGAGTCTATACATGGAGCATCATACTACTCTACACCAATAGATAGTAAAGTACATTCTTCGTTATGTGAAGGGAACGACGAGCTATGTGATTCAGTTAAGAAGAGGACGAGAAGTTGAAGAACTCATTGGTTACTTTCAGTGACCTAACTAGTGACATAGAAAACAGAAAAAGCACCGGAGAGATGTGTTTTATCTCAATGGGAATCTGATCACATGGCAATCTCAAAAGCAGTAAATTGTTGCTTTATCTTCATGTGAGGTGGAGTTTATGGAAGCTACTACAGTATTATGTCAAGGACTTTGGCTGAGAAGTTGTTAAGTGAGGTGTTCGGATGTGAATCGAGGTCGATAACCCTCTATGTCGAAAACAAGATCACAGTAGAATTTATGAAGAACCTGGTGTTTCATGGATGCAACAAACACATCGACACTCGGTTCCACTTCATTCGTGAATGTGTCAAGAATCAATAAATTGTCGTAGAGTTCATAACCACCAGAGAGAAACGTGCGGACATTCTCACCAATGTGCTAGAAAGAGTCAAATTCACGAATATACGAGAGTTGCTCGGTGTGAAAAATCTCGTACCAAATCAAGCTTACGGGGGAGATTGTGAGTCTAATCATTGATTGTCAACAATTTGAAAGTTATTGATCTTTATTGTTTTTTTATGAAATTAGGACTTATTTAATTATTAATGGGTTTGGATTTGGGTTTGGGTTTGTGTATATAAGTAGTTTAGGGTTTCTAAGTTAAAATATTCCTTTAAAAGAGTTGTTTGGAAAGGTTGAATTACAACACTCAAGACTCCTAAAACATTTCATCTTCAACATATATATTATTGTTGTTTCCAGATTTTCCTTATTTTATTTTATTTATCATTCTTCTTAGAAGATCCGATTATCAGAACCAACAAGAAAGATGGGAGGCAGGTTTGTTTGGAGATTCCTATAATTATATATCTAATCGTTCACGATATGTCGAAAAATCTGCATAAACCGATTCACAGTTGTTCTAGCATTTTCGCGTTACTAAAGAATATTCTTGATTTCTCTTATTTGGTTTGTTTCATTAGGAAGCTTGATTTTCATCCAATTTTATCATAAATTGTGAGTTTAATCATTAATGGAATCCATATAGTCTCTCTTGGTAATGTATAATCACTATTTTTTTTACTTATCATGAACAATTGGTTAGGTTCATATGTTCTTTTACTAACTTAACTTGATACTAAAAGTTTATTCTAACAAACTTCTGTCATGGAAAAGCAGATTTCAGCATAAATTGAAACATTCTAGCTACTTACCTTATGTATCTTCCTTACAAGAAATATTGTTTATTTTAGAAGTATTTTGCTATATTTCTGATTCAAATTTTGAAGTTTGTATCATCTTTATTTTACTTATGGTTAATCTAACCGAGTTGTGTAATCACACCATCTTAAATGATAGAGAATAAGGGATTTAACGATATTCGGCCAAGCAATGCTCACTCTATAGATTTTACAAAGAATTACTTGAACATGATTGGTTCTATATGTTCAACGAGAATATATATATGGTTGGTGAGACATGACACCTAGACCAGAGCGTGATTAATGGTGTTGTTGGCCTCCGGCTTTGGCTTGTGGTCACATTGTTGTAGATAGAGGATTGTTCTCACCTAGATCAGAGGGTGATTAATGGTGTTGTTGGCCTCCGGCTTTGGCTTATGGTCACATTGTTGTAGATAGAGGATTGTTCTCAGTTAGAGTCTGGCCCTGATTGGATTGGTCTTGTGGTCTATCCAGACCTGGCCAAAGGATAATGCAATTTTATAGGATCTCACACTTTTTATGGGTCCAAATTTTTTCATATTTCCTAAAAATATAATAATATTATTAAATATATATTATAAATCAATAATATATATTTTCTCAATTATATTAATATTTTTTTAAAATAATGGATATTATAATTAAACCTTTAATTTATGTATATATTGTAAGAGTAATGACGGTTGGAATTAATTTTTTTTTTTTAAACAAAACGAGTGAGATGGTAATTATGATTCATTAATTAAGTAAAATTTTAAAAAATTATTTCTCTCCATTAATAATTTTTCTCTCTTCTCTCCATTAACATATTTTTTTTCTCTATCTATTAATGTGTTAATATATATTTTTGTTAATTAACTTATTTATTTATATATAATTTCTTTTAGAGTAATAACAAAGATAATGAATAAATTAAATATATAAATATATATATATATATTAAAATATATATTATTTTTTTAGAATAATAAAATGAATAATTAATAAATAAAATAAAATAAAATATTATTAATGCAATTTATTAAGATTATATTTTAAAATTTTTGAAAATTAAAAGAAAATGTATTTCATTTATTTTAATATCATCGTTCTCTTAATAACTAGTTATAAACAATTTTAAAGTGTGTACATTAATATTATATATATTAAAATTATTCAAAGATAAATTAAAAATATTATATTTTACAATGCCTTAATAGTAAAAGAAGAAAAAATAATATTGATATTTGTACCGGGGATTAAGTTTTGCCATTAATCTTTTATCATTTAGTATATTTTTCTAACAAATATCAAGCCATCACAAAATACCTGAGCCCAACCCAAAAATCTGTTACCAGCTTTTTAGCTACGGCTTAGTTTGTGTCCAACTGCATATGATATGAATGTTATGGCAGTTCCTTAAACTGGAGTTTGTTGGCTATTTCTGATTTGTCTCTTCATATATAGAAGACCCTTGCCATGGAAAACCAATTTAGAAGGCAGGTCTCTATACTGATGGGTTGTAGTTTTGTAGGGACTTTCTTTATTTATTTTTTCAAAATTTGAAACTTTCATTAAAACTACAACACAAACACAAAAATCGCATGACTGTAAAAATGAATACAAAGTCAAGAACATATGCACAAAGAAAACACCTAATAAACCTATCACAAGAGTACCTTTCAAATGATCGGCTGAAATACCTGCATAAAATGAGAAAAATAAAACACCAATTATGAAATGTCAGCTAACTAGATAAAATCTTCATCGAGAATGATAGTGGACCGATGATATTGTTGCATCTCTGGGACTTCTATGGTTGACTCTGTATTCATTAATAGTTTTGTAAGCCCACTTGTGTTAAATTATATGTAACTTGAGCCAATTAGGGAATTGTGATTAGTAATATTATCAAAAACTAAGATTGATTAAGCATAGGTATATATATATATATATATATATATATATATATATATATATATATATATATATATATATATATATATATATATATATATATATATATATATATATATGTGTGTGTGTGTGTGTGTGTGATGAATATACAAAACTTTCTTTTTTCTATGACTATGTTTCATCAAATATGGTTCTACTTTTGTTCAATTTCATATACATAACCCATTAAGGTGATTGAGAAAGACAACTTGGAGATTGTAATCACCCTATATGTAAAATCAATTGCTCATAAGATTTATTTTTGTTTTAATCTCCCTATTTTTCTTCTGAAAACAGAGGAATTGGTGTAAATCCATGAAGATGTCTTTGGTTGAGTTTTTTTTTAACTGTGAATATTAGTTTTGGCTGTCACATCTGAACCATCTTTTTTTTCTTCTCATCATTGAACCCCATTTGCAGAAAAACACAATCAATAATTGCCTGTCACCATTAAACTGTGGAAATTTTGTTTTCTATTCTTGTCACATGTAAGATTGATTTATTTACATTGAATTCTTTCCAAGATTGAGATACTCAAGTCTAGGAGATCCATTCATTATTTGTCTTTACTTCCTTCCTTATCATCTTCAATAATTGCTCTCCCGCACCTTCCAAGAACCTTCAACACTCTCATGTGGTAGTGGTATAACATAATCTGTATATACCACAAATTATTATAGTATGCCATGTCAGCATACTAAGCTGCCAAGTTAGCAGTCAAAGCTGACTCAACATCATAGTCAGAACAGAAGCACAACTTCATTTACAAATCAAAGGTCCAATTTGATGCTTTCAATGAGACCCCGTGAATGGGTATTCAATTTTTGTTTTCTTTTTTAAGAAGTGAGTATTGCTTGCTGATTTGGCAGCTTATTATGCTGACATGGCATGCAATCTTTAGCATTATAAAAGAATCCAGATTTCTATCATTGTCTAGGGTTGTGTACTTGTGATTAATTAGCTGTGAAATTATTGGAAGATGCCAAAAGGGTTATGAGAAAGAGCCTTTTATTTATTTAATTTTTTTTCACATGCAAACATCACATGCCCATCTCTGTTTCACTTCTTGATTCAAACACCCCAATCATTTTTTTGCTGAAAAATGCATTATTATTATTACTACCTTTAGTCTATATATATAATATTTATTGTTTAGTTTCCTCTCTCTGAATCATGGCAGACACTAACTTTAGCTCTCTGAAAAAGGCAACTGGAAAATTTCTAAACCTTCCATGGAAAATAAGAAGAAGATCAAGAAACAAGGTACTGGAGATGGATAGTTTCTCAACGATGGAATCATCCCATCAGTTGAGACATGTCTTCAAGTTCTTGGATTCCAATGGAGATGGAAAAATATCGCAAATGGAACTGAGCCGAGTTTTACTGAGGCTAGGTAAGAACAAGTCATTGGCTGCAAAGGAAGCGGAAGGAATGGTGAAGGAAATGGATCGAAACGGGGATGGGTTCGTGGACATGGATGAGTTCATGAGCGTGTTGATTAGAGAAGAAGAAGATGAAGAGAATTTGATTAAAGATGCTTTTATGGTGTTTGATTGTGATAAGAATGGTTATATTTCTGCTAGGGAATTGCAGAAAGTTATGGTGAATTTGGGTTGTGTGAATTGTAGCTTGAAAGAATGTAGGAAGATGATTCATGGAGTGGATAGAGATGGAGATGGGTTTGTGAATTTTGAGGAATTTAAATTTATGATGACTGGTTTTTTGGGTTGAATTATGAAGATGATAATTCAATTTCATTCATTTTTATAGAATATTTGTTCTTATTAATACTAGTATATATATATTATGTTATATATTTAACTAACATAAATTAATTACAAACTATTAGCAATATAATATACAGATCATTTAAGAGTTTAATTGAGTTAACCAAAATAGATTATAGCAAAAAAATAATTTGAACATTATTAAATAGTTTAATGAAATAAAACAAAACTATTGCATTAATACAAGTTTTAAAATGGTTTATTGAAATAAACCAAGACTAGGAGCTTGTTTGATCTTGCTTTTTTGGGTTATTTTTTAAACTTTGTTTAATAAGAAAATGAATGTTATTTAGGTTTTTATTGTTTAATTACTTAAATTTTTTTTTAGTTTATAAAATGAGTGACTTGATTATTAGAATATATTAATGTTATGAAAAAATAATTTATAACAAAAAAAAATGATAAAAATCCAAATAAAAAAACTCAGAACAAACTAGCTCTAGGACAATGTAATGCTCAATTTATTGAGGAATTCTTTTTCGTCATTTTTGTCGTCTTATTAAACACTTTTAACACTTATAATTATTTTAAGGGAAGAATGTCAATTTTACATATCAAGTTGTAAAAGGGTGTTAAATTTATTTATTAAGTATCAAAATTCTATTTATATATACTAACTTGTCAAAAAGTGTCAAATTTATTTAAACTAACAGAAAAATTTAACGGAGTTAAAAATTTTGCCACATTTAATATCCACCTATTTTTTATTTATTTTTAATTTACATTACTTTAATTCTTTTTTCATTTAAATTTTTCCATATCCATTTTTTCTCTCTCTTTACCCAATTTTTCATTTTCTTCTCACTATTCCTCTTCATCTCTAATATAAGTAATATTTTTTTTCTGAAATCTCTATTAATGAACTAGCTATGTCGACGTCAAATAATAATATTGTGATGGAAGAATAATCAGGTGGCCAAAAAACTTTGACGACGGTGAAGGTGGCGGAACAGCCGATGAAGTGTTCGAGATGCAATTCTCTACACACGAAATTATGTTACTACAACAACTACAATCTCGCGTAGTCGAGGTATTTCTGCAAGATATGTAGAAGGTACTGGACAAAAGGTGGGGCTCTCCATAGTGTATCGATCGGCGGCGACTATCGAAAAAATAGGAAAATGAAATCCTGATCTAGGATTTCAAACGGAGTTGATTCCAAATATTTCGGCGGTTCTTCGTCATATATGATTAATGGTGGGGATAGAAGATGAACAATTAAAAGAAATGAAGAGTTGGGAATAGAGAGAGAGAGAGAAAAAATGGATAAAGAAAAATTTGGATATTTTGTTTGAATGAAAAAAAATTAAAAGTAATTAATGTAAATTAAAAATAAATAAAAAATATGTGGATATTAAATGTGGCAAATTTTTTAACTCCGTTTAACTTTTTTGTTATTTTAAATAAATTTGACACTTTTTGACAAGTTAATATATATAAATAGAATTTTGATACTTAATGAGTAAATTTGACACTTTCTTACAACTTGGTGTTTAAAATTGGCATTCTTCCCATTATTTTAATGGGTTCAACTTCTTGAAGTTGGTTTGATAATGATTTTTTTTTTTTTTTTTGTAAATTCTCATGAAAAAAATGTTGTTTGATATAAATTTTTTTTGAGATTTTGTAAGATGAAATATTAAAATATTATTTTATATTTAAAATTAATATAATAAGTATATCTTACTTTCCTCCTCTTCCACTACTACCCCAGATAAAGTTTCTCATCAGCGTGTCGAGTTCCTTCATTACCTTCTTCGGAATGACCATTTGTTGCGCCCAATAGCCAACTATGCTCATAACCACGGTTTTGATAAGTTCGATCCTCCCTACATAAGAAAGTTTTTTTGCTGCCCAGCCAGATATCGTGTTTTTTACCTTTTCAATCAACGGCTTGCAGTGTGAGATCTCGATCTGCTTCGCAGTTAACGGAATTCCTAAGTACCTTATGGGAAAGTTGTCTTCCTTGATGCCCATGATGTTGAAGATATCCTGCTTTGTTTCGTCCTTCACGCCTCCATAAAATGCCACACTTTTGCTTTCATTAATAGTTAAACCTGTTACCTCAGAAAGAAAGTCAAATGGACCGCTCTTGGCAAACCGAAGGACGAGGGAGGCATCGACTTGAAGAAATGTATCGAGTGGAACAAGGCTTTAACCTTCAAGCATATGTGGGCTTTGGAGCGCAATCAGGAGTCACTATGGATCAAATGGGTGCATACGAGGTTTATGAAACACGAAACCAGCATCTGGACCTACAAAATTCACGAAGGTATGAGCTGGTCTCTAAAAAAGATTCTTAAACTAAGAAGCGATATTGTAGATCTTTATGACATCCGACTAGGGGACGGGAAAGGCACTCTATTCTGGCATGACCCTTGGTTTGAAAACCAGTCTATCATCGACAAGGAGGAGTTTCAAAATACTCGTATCAGAAGGGACTGCGCAAAAGCAAAAATCAGAGACATTAAAGACGGGAATTGGAACTTGCTCTTGAGAAGAATTCCAGAAGGAAAGAGGATACTTGATCGTATAAGTAACATACAACTACACGACAGACCGGATATTCATGAATGGAAAACTGAGGACAATGGGAAGCTGGTATTGAAGAAAATATGGGAGGTAATCCGGGAAAAAGCGCAGAAAGTGGAATGGGCTCCTCTTGTATGATCAACGAAGATTATCCCTCGACACAAGTTCATTCTATGGCTCGCCTTCTGGGAAAGACTCAGCACTCGTGATCGTATCAGTAAGTATATGAGCATCCCGGACGCGAGCTGTCTTCTATGCATAGGAAATGAAGAAACCATAGATCACCTATTCGGGAGCTGCTGTATTGCTTCGGAGCTTTGGGATAGATTCTATAAAAGCCTAAAGCTGACCAGTTTCCCGAGCGAATGGAATGAAATCAAAAAAGCAGCACTACTCAAAGCCAATGGAAATAGATTTGCAACAAGCGTGTTCAAGTGTGACTTTGGAGCAGTGGTGTATAATATTTGGCAAGAACGGAATGCAAGGGTATATGACAGAACCCGCAGGAGCATTGACGAGTTATGGAAAGATATTGTATCGGATTGCGGCGCCCTCGCGGGAACGTGGAGAAGAATTCCAAGCACGGAGCAGAACTGGAATATCTGCAGGAACTAGAATTTACCGTTTTTTAAACTCACTAGAATTGAAAGCATTGTAAACAAATAATTCATTTACGTTTTTAGCTTTTTAGCTTTTATTCAGAATGTTACGACTTCAAAATCATTCTAGGCCTGTCTAGAATGATCTCTTAAACTCGTGGTTTTTTTTTCCCGTTTTTGGGAATTTTTAATGAAATGACGTTAAGTCGTTTTTTTTTTTTTAAAAAAAAGTATATCTTAGTTGGTGATTTGATAATTTAAATAATAATTATATAATATTTCAAACTAGCTCCAGTTATTTGAATAATTATGTTGTTATTTCATATAATCTTAATATTGGTTTTAACTTATTAAAAACTTAGTTACTTGAATAAAATATATTAATAAAATAAATATATAATAAAAGGGTAGGACCTATTTTATTTGATAATTTGAATGTATAATTGATAATATAGAATATGAAAGTGAATTACTTTAAATTAAAATATTTTAATTAATTATTAAAATGATAAAAAAAAAAATTATAGGTGTAACTCTAATTCAAATAAATGTTTTAAGCTCTCTTTCTTTATAAAACAATTGGGTCTCCCCCGTTTATAAAATTAAGATGTATGGAACTTGGGCTTTATAATAAAAGCCCATATGAGTATGGACTAATGAATGTTGTACGACCCATAATCCGATTAATTGTTTGTCCTTTTACATTTTTTAAATGTTATTTTATTTTTAAAAAATATAAAATATAGTAGGATAATCAATTTCAATTTATTTTTAGTGAGAATTAAAGTTGAGACATTTTATATTTTAAATAAGACGTTTTCTACTTGAATGAGATTTTAAGTCATTTTTAGTGTGCATATTTTTTTTTAATTTTACAATAGATTCAATGAAAACAAAAAAATTAAGAAAAAAACTTGTATTTTTAAGTAATTTTTGAGTTTTTTTTTTAAGAAAACTAGTATGACTCCCTCATCATCGTCCACTTGTTAGAATTTTAATTATCAATTTTAGTATTTCAAAAAATATAAATGTGATTGCTTTTATTTGTTTAAGAACTTAAGAATTTAGAATTGAAATTTTGATAGAATTAAGATAAATATTTTTTGTACTTTGAATTTTACTTAATTTAGGTCTTAATTTAAATTATTAATCAGACATTGGGCTCATTTAAAATTACTTTGTATTTCTAGACTTTGGATATAACTCATGTGTTTTCAAATAAACTTATTTAAGCTCTAGCTCTTTATTCAATCTCAATCCCTAACTATCTTCTAACAAACACTATTGATCTTGAAATCCTCTTGTTATTTGTTCATCTTAGAAAACTAATTATTTATAATTAAGAAAAGAAGAATAAAATGACCCCATCATTGTGAGGATATATGACCAAATATTTGCTGGCCTCAAATTGGGGAAATATTACATATTTATGTCAACCTCTTTTCTCCCCTTTCAAGAGGTATGATTTCCATTTTTTAATTGTTTCTTTAAAGGAAAAGAAAATCTCAAAGCTAGGAATAGAGTACTACAACCTAGCTAGCTAGCTAACATGACTTGTAAATAATTGCCTGTCTTTATCTAGCTCCCTCTCTCATGTATAATTAATTAACTTATTTAGGGTTAGTTTGATTCACCCTCTTTTAATTTATTCTGGTTAATTTATATTGTTAGTTCAATTTATTAAGAATTTTGTTCCATTTATTTGCTAAAATCTTTGAAACAACTAATTAGTCAAAATAATTGTACCAACTTATTTGTGACTCCAAATTTAAAACATTAAAGTGATAAAAATTAGTGTCTAAAAGACTATATATCAAGTAGAATATTTTAAATTTAAGTAAGAATCATAATTAGGAGAGTTTCGTACTAGCTTTCTAAATATAAATAAATTATAAATAATGACTTTAGTTATTACCAAAACATGTAAAGTGGCATGATGATTGATGATTATTAGTGTGCTTTGTTGGAGTGATTTTAATTCCTTTTACGAAACAATCATTTAGTATTGCCTAGCCGCCACCTCATCATCATTATCAAACTAAATAATAATTCCTTAAAATTCTCAAAAGCCGGGAATTAGATTCATTATTCTCAGGCATATATATCTTTAAATTCTTAGCATATATTCCATTGTGTTTGCTATATATACATTATTATAAGGCGTTCACTCAATTACTATTAATATATATATGTTTTAATCAAAAAGAGAGAAAGAAAGAAGGCAATGGAATCAAAAACCATGTGAAAATTATCACAGAGGAATGATAATAGACACTCAATTGATTTTAGTATGCGAAAGGGGCATAATCGTCAGTTCTATATAAGATATTGTAAATCATTTTTATTTAGAGACCAATGACCTTCATGTGAGTATGAGAGGCTTGATTTATATGGTAACCTTGTTCATTATGACAATGATTTAATTCAACCATATTTATTGTCAAATAATTGTTAAGGTATTCCTTGTCATGGCGTTCGGATTTTAACTTTTGAGTTAGTGAACGTGTTAGGGTTTCTATTATGAAAATAAGCTAGAGTTATAAATACGTTGTTTGATATTTTTTTTTCTTAAGACACAATAAGGTGGAGAGAGAGTGAAGAGTTCTAAGGTTTTCTAGTTCTTTGGCTAATCCAGTTGGGAAAGTTTTTGATTGTGAAGTATTCCAATCATTTTTATGGTAATCACTTCATTTATTTGAGTATATAAGTTTGTACTATTGACATTTCTTTGATTTAGTAAACCTTATCCCTCAGGTCGATTTTGATCGAACCACGTATATTGTGTTGTTATTGTTTTGTGTTATTTCAATTTTGGTAAATTTGTTTTTCGTCATAGACAATTTTGGAACTGATTTGTCACATGTTTGATTTCTAAGAAGATCTGTAGTTTTGCTGATGCAAAACTCATTAGTGGTATTAGAGTGGTATTGATTGGTTAAATGTTTTAACATTGGAGAAGAGTGCTCTAATGGTTACTCGACGAAATTCAAAAAGAAGATCAACTAATTTTTTTGTTGGGGGTTTTCATCAGTTATTTTTGTTTGGGGAAAACGGTTAGAATCATTTCATTAAAATCCTAAAAATGAGAGGGTTGGAAATCAAAGCTAGACAAACCCTAGCCATGATTAAGGATGACAATCAAAAGACCCTAAAAATTGATTAGTAACATTCATACATTCTAAAAAAATAGAGATTACAAACAGAAAATACTACATTCAAACCTAACTATCCTAACCTAGCATTTTCCCATGCCATCCGTTTTCATTGAGAGGCTTTCTTCCCCTTCCTCTAGCGATGAAAGGAGGTTGTATTGAAGATGATGATGAGTATTATTGTTTCTCATTTTGAATTCTCTCTTTGTACGAGCCCGTTCTGATTTGATGGAAATAATTGTTTTTTAGAATTTCAGAGTTTTTATATTTGTTATCTTCAACTTGAATTTTTGTGTTCTTGTCTTCCTTATCTTCGGCTTCAGCTTCATACTCCACATTGGTTTTGGAATGTTTTTTATCGGTTTTAGAATTTTCTGTTAAAGGTTTAAATTCTAGGTATCTTCCTCTTGAGTTTCCTCAACAACAACTTGAGGTTCATCTTCCATTTTCATCATGATCCTTCGCATTATAGAAAATTTTCTTTTCCTCTTCACCTTGATTCATTTTACTTTCTATCCTTCACTACTTTCTTTTTTCCCAAAATCCTTCTCACCTTCTTCTACATATGTTTGATCTTTGAGTTTAGCCTCCTCTATTTTCTTCTTTTTCTTTTCTGCTTCTTGGCTTTTCTGGTTTTTATGCTCTTCTTCTTTTGTTTTATCACATTTATTGTGCAGGAAAGTGTTACAAAAAAAACACCTCTTTGGTTTCCATTCATAAGAGATCTCCATGACATTGTGTTTTCCTATCCTGTCAACAACTGTCATTTTCATTGGCAGAACACTCATAGGATGCACTTCAATGCTAATTCCAGGAAAGGATAATGGCTCTCCTCCTTCAGTTATTAGGTCCATATATAATGGTTTCCCATTTATGCCTGCAAAATGACTAATTGCTTCAGCATTGTACATGTGGGCTGGAATGTTCCAAAGCTTGAACCAAATCTAGGTCGTTTTCTTTGGTCTACTTTGTAGAATTATCTCTTCTGACCAATTTTCCAGCTTCATTCAATTTGATCATATGTATGTATGACCTTTCTCCGGGATTTCTTTCAAATTTGAGCCCTTTTTGAACTGTAGAAAGTAAAGGTCGTGTATGTTTGTATAAACTTTTTCAAGCCCCTTTTCTCCCTACTATTTAATTCGAGTCTTCATGAGCTCCTTCATTGTATCAACTGACTATTTAACTATCTCCTCATATTCTATTTTCTTCAGTAAATTCTAATCTTAGAGATAATGAATATTGAGTTGGACTGTTATTTATTGAGCTTTCTCTTTATTGATTATGATTTCTCCTTTCTTATTATGCATCAGGAGTTATGTCATCTGGTTTTAAGACTAAATAGGTTGGCTCTTTCAATATAACCAATTTCCCAAATTCCTTCTTTCTTCTCATGTTTTCCTACTGCATTTTCTTCAGAATGTTTTTCAGAAATTGGTTCATTACCTTTGCTGCATTCTTGTTTTTCCTG
The DNA here is from genome assembly GCF_907164915.1 of Impatiens glandulifera. Taxonomy (NCBI): domain Eukaryota; kingdom Viridiplantae; phylum Streptophyta; class Magnoliopsida; order Ericales; family Balsaminaceae; genus Impatiens; species Impatiens glandulifera. The sequence continues at coordinate 102,104,145 of NC_061862.1, read as the reverse complement.
TATTATTTCTTCAGCAATTCTATCAATTTTCTTTTCAGCGACCTCCCTTAAACCTTTCATTACAAATTTTTTGACTTCCTTATACTTATTGTTTTTCTTTCTTCCCATTTTAATGAAAAACAAAACACAATAACAAAGAATAGCGATTGTTGAAATAAGGTACACCAAAAACCCTAGCTATTACAGAACAGAGTAAATCAGAAACCCTAACCTTCTAATCAAACATTGTAGATGAATGACTAACCTAGAAATTGGAGCCGATATCGTGTCGTTCATACCGATTGTGCCGTTCGTGCCGATCGTGCGTAGACCCCAACTTTTTAGTTTTCGTCAGTTGTTAAGACGATAATAATGGAGAAATCTAGATCTGATATGGTGAGTCTAAAAGGTACAAACTATAGGAAATGGAAACTAATGATTAGTAATTTATTAGTGTCAGATGATTTAAATGAAGTAATTGAAAATGAGGGTACTGTTAGACCTAAGAGTACAAATAAGGCTAATTGGAAAAAAATTTATATAGAAAGGCGTGTAGTTTTATTCGTTTGTGGGTTGGTGTAAATTTTGTGCACCATGTTGAAAACGAGACTACAATGCATGGTATGTAGAGCAAACTTGAAGCTCTCTATGTCGAGAGGTCAGCAGGGAATAAAACAACACTAATACGAAGGCTGACAAACTTTAAGTACATTGATAATAAATCAATTGCTCAGCACTTGAATGAATTTTAAAATATTTTAAATCAGCTGAGTAGTATAAAGATAAACTTTGATGATGAGGTGTAAGAACTTTTAGTCATTGACACTTTGCCTACGAGTTAGGAGACACTTCACTTTTAGCAACTCAACACTAAATGGTAAAGTCAACATGACATTTGTCACAAGTTCCTTACTTGATGAGGAGAATCAAAGGGGGATAAACTCTCCAAGTCTGATATGTTGGTGACTAATAGAGGAAAATAAAAAAATAATAGAAGGGGTTGAATTATGGGGCAAGTCTAGAAGTAAGTCCAAAGCTCCGAAGAAGGATGGGTCTTGCCAATACTATAAAAAATGGGTCATTGGAGAAACGAGTGCTAGAAATTTAAAAATAATAAAGAAAATGTACGGTGAAGCCCAGAGAAAAGAAAGAAGATAGTTTAGATACATCTTCTTATGCTTCGGAACTGACATATGATTTTAAATGTCAAGACTTCTGTCTTAGCATGTCTTCAAATGAAACAACATGGATTGTTGACATAGGTGCCTCATTCCATATTACTCCATACGAAGGTTACTTCCTGTCCTACAAAGTTGGTGATCATGGTGAGGTTTTTATGGTAAAGGTGGTGCTCCAAAATAATTGGTCTTGGTGATGTTAGAATCGAGACAAACATGAGTTGTTTTCTGACATTGAGAGATGTAAAATATGCTCCTAACTTGAGAATGAATAAGCTCGATGATGGAGGATACCAGAATGTTTTCAGTGGTGAAGCATAGAAGTTAAGAAAGGGTTCATTGGTTGTTGCATGAGGTAAGAAATATTGTTCCTTATATAAGACAAACTTAAAAATTGTCTATGATGCATCATATTCTATCGTGATGGAGTCATTTTGTGAGTCGTGGCACAAAAGACTAGGTCACATTAGTGAAAATGAGCTAAATGTTTTGATCAAGAGGAATGAGTTGCCAAATCTCAATGATGCTTATCTTGAAAGTCGTGAGCATTTCTTTAAGGGTAAGCAACATAGAGACTCCTTAAATAAGTCGAAGGTAGAATTGAAAAAGAATGTCCTTGAGCTGGTCCATATAGATGTTTGTGGTCCTATGAAGATTAAATCCATATGTGGTGCTTCTTATTTTGTAACATTCATAGACAATGAATGCATCTATGAAGGTTTGGGTCTATGCTATAAGGTTCGAGGTTTTTCACAAGCTAGTTGAAATAGAGACATGTAGGAAACTGATAAGGGTGTTTTCAGATAATGGGGGAGAGTACATAGACTCGTTTGATGATTATTGCAAAGAATGTGGTATTCGACATAAACAGATTGTGCCCAAGACTCCACAATAAAATGGAGTGATAGAGAGGATGAACGGAACAATGTTGGAACGGATGGGAAGTGTGCTCTCCCATGCCAGGTGGGCTAATCATTTCTAGGTTGAAGTCATGAGCACTATAATGTATGTGATCAATCGTTCTCCCTCCATGCCATTGAATAATAAGTGTATAGAAAGTGTTTGGTCATGTAAAGTTATTAGTAATGACTATTTATGTGTTTTTGGTTGTAGATCTTTTGTTCTAAGGGTGGAAATTTGAAACCGCCCCGCGAAAACCGAACCGAATTACCCCATTTGGGACGGTTTTTCCCCAAAACCGAACGGGGATGGGGCGGGGATGGTATTTGTGTCCCCCTCCCCGACCCGTCCCGATCTCACACCGATTATACCCTGAACACTATAAAACATAATTAAATATATTAAATCACCGATATATTTATTTATTTACTATATTTTATGAGAGTGGTAAGTTTATTTCTTTATAATAATATAAAATTTCAATATATTACAATATATATTATATAAAAAAATCTGTTTATATAATATTATTTTATAAAAAAAATATTTTTTTTTAAATATTTTATTAACGGTGCCCCACGAGGATTCCCGAAATCGAACAAAACAGAATGAGGCAGGGATGATATTAAAAAAATCTTCGAAATAAAAACGGGGCAGGATTGGTAAATGCATTTCCCGCCCCGAACCGCCCCATTGCCATCTCTACTTTGTGCATTAGTCCAAAAGATGAGAGGTCCAAGCTAGATGTAAAAACCATGCAATGCATATTTTTAGGTTATGGTGATGAAAAGTGTGGATACAAGGCACAATCGCCATAATCGGCACGAACGATATGGTATCGACTCTAATAACTAAGTCGTTCATTCATCTGTAAAGTTTGGTTGGAAGGTTAGGGTTTCTAGTTTACCATGTTCTATAATAGTTAGGGTTTCTAGTGTACCCTATTATGTTATTGATCTATTTTGTTGTTGTGTTCTACTATTCATCAAAATTGGAAGAAAAAAAGGCAATAAGAATAAGGAAGTCAGAGAATTTGTGATGGAAGGAGTAAGGGAGGTAGCTAAAAAAGAAATCGATAGGATTGCTGAAAAAGTTATCCATGAAAAATAGGAATCCAGCAAAGGTAAAGAACTAATTACATATATAAATTCTGAAGAAAGTGCAATAGAAAAACAGGGGAAAATGATGGAATATGGAAGGTTGGGTATAATGAAAGAGCAAACCTCTTTGGACTTAAAAATCAAATCACAAAGCTACTGATGCATGCAAAGAAAGGAGAGATTGTTCTCAACAATGAGAAAATATAGCAAACAACCGTCCAATTGAATATACATTATCTTCAATATTGAAACCTACTGAAGAAGGAAGAATACGAAAAGATAGTAAATTGATCAGTGGAAATAATGAGGGAGCTAATGAAGTCCCCCAAATAAAAGAGCTATACTATCAGGAGCAATTCCAACTGAAAGGTAAATGAAGTCTAAAAAAAGAATGCAGAAGATCATGCATACAAAAGTCAAATCTACTTGGGTGAGTTTAAAATAAAAGTTGAGATTCTCAACTCTCCTTTTGAATTTAAATTACCCACTGAAGTGGAGGAGAAATGCGTCAAAAAATGGGAAAATGTAGTTGTTGGGAACTACATAGGAAAAAATCGTGCATTTTTCCCAGACACTAAGGAATCACTAATGAAACAATGAGAGTAAAAGAGACTGGAGAAGGTTTCTGCAAACATCCATGATCTCTATTTTCTACAATTCAAAAAGGGAATGAACTTGGATGATATTCTGAAATTGGGCATACTTATATTGTATCCAACTGTATGAAGTTTGAGAGATGGTCTGAAGAATTGAGCATTCTAAGCAAGCCAAAGAAAATAGCCCAAATATGGTTCAAACTTAGGAACATCCCAACAAACATGTATAATGCAGAAGCTTTAAGTCACTTTGCTAGTCTATTGGGGAAACCATTATATATGGACCCAATTACAGAGGGAGGAGAGAACCTTAATTTTGCTAGAATAAGCATTGAAGTGCATCCTCAAAGTACACTACCAAAGAACATGATAGTTGTTGATAGGAAGGGAAAGCCCACAATAATAGAAATCTCATATGAATGGAGGCCAAACAGGTGTACTTTTTGCAATATTTTCCAACATGTTAGTACTAAATGTGCAAAAGCAATTGAAGAAGAATAGAAAATCATGAAAGTCCAAGAAGAAAAAGGCAGGAAAATAAAACGGGAGAATCAAGAATGGAAGAGGATATTTTGGAAGTCAAGGATAGTGATAAAAAAGATAAAAATGCAGAGGAGGAAAGTAAGAAAGATTCTGGGAAAAAAGAAAGCAGTGAAGGAAAGAAAGTAAAGGGAATCAAGGTTAAGAGAAAAATAATATTTCTATAATGCGAAGGATCAAAATGGAAATGGAAGATGAACAACGAGTTGTTGTTGAGGAAACTCAAGAGAAAGAAACCCAAAATTTCAAAGCTAAAACGGAGAATTGTAAAGCCGATAAAGATGATTCCAAAATCAATGTAAAGTCTGAATCTGAAGCCGAAGATAATGAAGACAAGAACACAAAAATTTAAGTTGAAGATAACAAAGATAAAAGCCCTGAAATTCTCATAAACAATTATTTTTATCAAATCAAAACGGGCTCGTACAAAAAGAGTATTCAAAACGAGAAACAACAATACTCATCATCATCTTCAATACAACCTCCTTTTATCGTCAGAGGAACCGGAAAATGAAGAGGAATGGGAAGAAGGCCTCTCAATGAAAACAGATGGAATGGGAAAATTCTAGGTTGGGATAGTTAAGTTTGAATGTAATCTTTTCTTTTTGTAATCTCTGTTTTTTTAGAATGTATGAATGTTACCAATCAGTTTTTTTAGGGTCTTTTGATTGTCATCCTTAATCATAGTTAGGGTTTGTCTAGCTTTCATTTTTAACCCTCCCACTTTTAGAATTTTAATGAAATGAGTCTAACCGTTTCCCCAAAACATAATGGGGATACAAGTGTTATGACCTAGTGGACAAGAAAGTTTTGAGAAACCGAGATGTGGTATTCCTTGAAGATCAGATTATTGCAAATTTTGAAGATGGTAATAGGATTGATGCGCATATACGTGATCTTTATGATCTTGAGTTGTCTTATGATGTTGAGGAGATAAGGCCACATGTAGCTTCATACTCGGATAATGATAATGATATTCCTCAAGGTCAAGCTGTAGGCCATGAAAATGATACAGAAGTTGATCTTGATGATAATAATGAGGCTAACTTTGAAGTTCAACAAGAAGATGGAAATCAACATAATTAACAAACAGAGGTACATAGGAGGTCTACTAGGGAGAAAAGATCAAGTTCTAAGTACCTCACTAGTATGTCCTTATAACTAATTGTGGGAGCCTGTATGCTATAAGGAGGCTCTTGAGGATTCTCACAAGGAAAAATGACTAGCTTCTATAGATGAAGAGATAAAATCATTGCTAAAAAATGGCACATATAAATTGGTGGAAAGACCAAAGAATATTACAAAATAAATGGGTGTACAAGATCAAGTAAGAGGGTGATGTCAATAAGCCAAGATACAAGGTTAGGCTGGTTGTCAAAAGTTTTGGCCAGAGGCATGAAATTGATTATGATGAGATTTTCTCACCGGTAGTGAAGATGACTTCCATCTGGGTGGTGTTAGGTCTAGCTACTTGTATGAATCTTGAGGTTGAATAACTTAATATCAAGACTGTATTCTTCCTGGTTATTTGGATAAAGATGTTTATATGGAGCACACTGAAGGTTACAATAAGAAAAGTGAGGAAAACAAGGTGTGCAAGCTTGTTAAAAGTCTGTATGGTTTATAACAAGCATCGATGCAATAGTATCCTAAGTTTGAGTTGTTCATGACCATCTATGGGTACATAAAAACGTCTACAGATCACTGTGTTTTTGTATAAAAGTTTGCTTATAATGATTTTATTATACTTCTCCTATATGTTGATAACATGCTGATTATAGGGAGAGACAAGCTCAAGATTTGTAAGTTGAAAAAGAATTTGGCCAAGTCTTTTGAGATAAAAGACTTTGGTCAAGCAAGAATTTTTTTTGGAATGTAGGTCATACGTGATTGGGTGAAGAAAATGATATGGATGTCTTAAGAGAGATATATTAAGAAGATTCTAAAAAGATTATGTATGGACAATGCAAAGTCAGTTGCTTATCCATTGACTACACACTTAAAAATAAACCAGACGATATCTCCCAAGGATGAAAAAAATACAAGAAATGTGCAAGGTTCTATATGCTTGAACAATAGACACTCTGATGTATGCAATGGTCTGCACAAGACCGAATATAATTAATATCACAAGTTTAATTTCTAAGAAAATATTTGTTTTTGCTGATGCAAAACCCATCAATCACAACGTTATATGAGGAAATAAATGATGATAAGTGCATACTAAGATGAAGTATATAGTATGTACTAGATATATTGTTTTTATTATCTTAATTAGTATTTAAAGGTATTTTAGTCTATTAACACTTCACAGTATTCAGTCTATTATAATCACTAACTATATAAATTTTTTCAATAAATTCGCTAATAAGAAATCATGGATTCTCTCTTTATCTTAACATGGTATCAGAGCCTCCATTTATGAATTCTCTTTATTCAACCTAAAACATCAAATTTATAGTTTCGATCTAAATCTGATACAGTATAAAAGTATTATTCGTTTCAAAATTCCCAACAAGTGGTATCAAAACTGTTAGGTTTATTTTTTGAATAGTGCTTTTGTAGGTTAAGATGAAAGACAATAGCACAATGATCACAAATAATAATTGGAAGATTTAGAAATCCAAAATGGAAGATATCCTTTATTGTAAAGACTTGTATGAGTCGATTGAAGGAGATAGTGCGAAGCCAAAAGATATGTTTGACGTTGATTGGACAAAATTAAACCGGAAAGCAATCGACACAATCAAACAGTGGCTTGATGATAGTGTATACCACCATGTAGCAAGTGAGAAGAGTGTCCATGAATTTTGAAAGAAACTTGTGTCATTGTATGAGCATAAAACAACAGCTAACAAAGTGTTTCTAATTCGGAAGTTAGTAAATGAAATTTAGAGAAGGTACATGTGTTGCTGAGAATTTAAATGAGTTCCAGAGCTTGATTCATCAATTGTCAGTGATAGAGATGACCTTAGAAGATGAGCTACAAGCCTTATTGCTCTTTGTATCATTGTCCGACAGTTGGGAGACCTTGGTTGTGATAGTTAGTAGCTTTGAATGTTGTTCTTAATATGAGTATAGTTGCTAGAAGCTTGTTTAGTGAGACAAGAAGGAATTCAACTAATACAAATTGTGCACAAGCCCTAGGCACATAGAACATGAGAGGAGATGAATACCGACAACAATCTAGAGGCCATAGCAAGTCAAGAGGCCATAGCAAGGGAAGAAAGTGTTATCACTATGTTAAAGAATGTCACATGAAGAAAAATTGTAAGGCCTAGAAAAGACTACAAAATGAAGGCAAAAATCAGAAGAAAGATGATGAGAACAGAAATACCACAACCATAGTAACTATAGATGATGTAGTGATACTTTCTTGGAAAATGAATAATATTTACATGTAGAAGGTCACCAAGGAGTTGAGTAGATAGTTGATACAGGTGTTTGCTATCATGCTACACCAAATAAAGAGTTCTTTACGACTTATAAAGCTAGAGATCTTGAAATAGTGAAGATGGGTAATACTAGTCACTCGAGCATTGTGGGTATTGATGATATTTGTTTGCAGACATAGAGCTAGGACATTAATTAACACTGAAAGATGTGCGACATATTACTGATTTGCGTCTAAATTTGATATCAGGTGATGCATTGGACAAAGATGGATTCAAGAATTACATTGGTCGTGGAGAATGGAAGCTCATCAAGGGATCAATGATTGTAATAAAAGGGAGGTTGTGGAACTCCTTATACCGAACCAATGTGAAGATACTCAAGAATTGACTAAATGCAGTACAAGCTGAAAGCTCTCTAAATTTGTGGCATGAACGTCTCGGCCACATGAGTGAGAAAGAGTTGTGGATTCTGGTGAGGAAGTTTCACATCCCCTCAACCAAAGACGAGGTTCTAGATCTATGTGAATAATTCTCATTTGGTAAGCAACACAAAGTCTCTTTTAGTTAAACATCAGAAAGGAAACATAATGTGTTGGACTTGGTTTATTCTGATGTGTTTGGTCCTTTTGAGAAAGAGTCATTGGGTGACAATTGATATTTTCTAACATTTATTGATGGTGCATCTAAAAAGGTATGAGTTTATTTTATGAGAATAAAAGATCAAATATTTAATTACTTTCAAAAGTTCCATGTAATGGTAAAAAGAGAGATAGACAATAAGTTGAAATGTCTTCGCTCTGATAACGAAGGAGAATATACATCCAAGGAGTTTAAAACATATTGTGTTAAATATGGAATTCGACATGAGAAGACAGCGTATGCAACTCCACAACACAATGGTGTGGCTAAGAGGATGAATTGCACCATTGTAGAAAAGGTGATATGCATGTTAAAGATGACAAAGTTGCCAAAACATTTTTGGAGAGAAGAAGTTCGCACAACTTTCTATCTCATAAGCAAGTCACCCTTTGTTCCTTTAAAGTTTGAAATACTAAAAAGAGTATGGTCTAAGATTAATATTTCATACTTGCATCTAAGGGTGTTTGGATGCAAAACATATGTTCATATTCCAAAGGAACAAAGATCCAAGTTGGATGATAAAACAATTCCATGTATTTTCCTTGGATATGGAAATGAGGAATTTGGGTACAGATTATGGAATCCAGAAAAGAAGAGAATTTTCAGGCGTAGAGATTTTGTGTTCTTTGAGGGTCAGAACGGGATAAATATGAAATCAACAAGAAGTCAGAGAGAGTTGATGAGTCTATAAAACTCATACCAATTCGGTCACATGTACAATCAATAGTAACAAATGAAGATGAACATAATGAAGAATCCACTAAGGAAACCTCTAACATGAATGGTAGTAATGATGATGAGATTTTTTATGATACTCTTGAGCAGGGGGACAACATCATCAAGAGGAGACACAAGATCTCCCATTAAGAAGGTCTGAAAGAAAGCACCGACCTTCTAAAAGGTAACCTTCTTCGAAGTATATTCTATTAACATAAGAATGAGAGCCAAAGATTTTTTAGGAGGGACAAATTCATAAAGACAAAGTTAAATAGCATAATGCAATGAAAGACGAGATGAAGTCATTGCAAGAAATGGGAACATATGAGCTGGTGGAGCTTCCTAAGGGTCGAAAGGCACTAATAAATAAATGGGTGTTCAAGCTAAAGAGAGATGAAAATGGAGAAATTATGAAGTACAAAGTCTGACTAGTTGTAAAGGGTTTTGGACAGAAATAGGGCATCGACTTTGAGGAGTTTTCTCACCAATGGTAAAGATGACTTCCATTAGTACCGTGTTAGGTCTAATAGCTAGCTTAGATCTTGAGTTTGAGTAACTTGATATAAAAACTGCATTTCTTTATGGTAGAAGAAGAGATCTACATGGTACAACTAGAGGGGTTTGAAGTGAAAGAAAAATAGAACATGTTTGTAAATTGAAGAAGAGTCTATATGGTTTGAAACAAGCTCCAAGATAGTGGTACAAGAAATTTGAATATTTTATGATGAGTCATGGGTACTAGAGAACCAAGGCAGACCGTGTATTTACTTCAAAATATATTATAATGGAAAGTTTCTAATCCTTTCACTTTATGTTGATGATATGTTAATTGTAGGACATGATGCTCAGATAATAGCTATGTTGAAGAAGGAGATGACCAAGACATTTGACTTGAAGGACATGGGCCAAGCACGTCAGATATTGGGCATGAAAATTACTCGTGACAAAAAGGCCAAGAGACTTTGGTTTTCACAAGAGAAGTACATTGAAAGGGTTCTTGAGAAATTCAACATGCAATGAGAAAAGGAAGTAAGTTGTCCACTTCCTAGTCATTTGAGATGTGTCCATCAACAGAGAAAGAAAATAATGAAATATCAAGTGTGACATACTTCTTAGCTATAAGGAGTTTGATGTATGCAATGGTTTACACTAGGCCAGATATAGCGCATGCAATCGGTGTGGTAATTAAATCCTCTATAATCCAGAAAACAGCATTGAGAAGTAGTAAAGTGGATTCTTAGATATCTAAGAGGCACTTCCAATTTGTGTTTGAGTTTTGGAAATGGTGAAACTGTGTTAGAAAGTTACATAGATGCTGATATGGCTAGAGATCTAGATCATAGAAAATACACTTCGGGTTATGTGCTTACCTTTGCAGGGGAAGAAGTCTCATGGCAATCCAAGTTGCAGAAATGTGTGACTTGTCAACAATAGAAGTCGAATATATTACAGCAACTGAAGATGGTAAAGAGTTATTGTGGGTGATTAGATTTCTTCTAGAGCTTGGTATGCAACAAGAAGATGCAATTATTTTCTATGATAGTTAGAATGTCATAGATTTGAGCAAGAATATTATATATCATTCTAATCTAAGCATATTGATGTGAAATTTCATTGGTTAAGAGATGTAATAGAAACCAACAGATGAAACTAAAGAAAATCTACATGGATAAAAACCCGTCAGACATGTTTATGAAGATTGATCCAAAATACAAGCTCAAGCTCTGTTGTCGACTTGTCGACATAAATACTAAGTGATGACTTGAAGATCGGTGTGCCTCTCTCTCTCTGTGGGATGGGGGGGAGATTGTTGGGCCTTGTGGGTCCAACTCAATTAGGAACTTAATTAAAAAAGAAAACTCTAAGAATGTTATTCATTTATTTTTTACTATTAGAGAGATAACATTCTGTTAAGAGAACATTCTACTAAGAAGAGAAGAAACAAAGAAGAAGAAACAGAGGAAGAAGAGGAGAAGGAGGCAGTAGTGATTTCCTTATATTTAACACCTTTATGTTCCAATTTCTTGTTGTCTTATGTCTAAACTTGCTTGGGTCTGAATGAAATTGATTTTCTCTGTTTAAATACCTCATTTTTTGGTTTAAAGTTAAGAAGAACATTTATACCAATTTCTTGTTTATAGTGAAATTTGTCGGTTGACCCCATTGTTTTTTACCCTCCAGGTTGAGAGGGTTTTCCACGTAAGACTTTTATTGTTTTATTGTGCTTGATCTCCTATTTTAGAATTGGATAACCTATGCATTTACTCATCTGACACCGATTGATTACAGTATAAAAGTATTCTTCGTTTAAAATTTCTAACAACATCGTGCTGTGTCGTGCCATATTCGTAAGTAAGCTTGAATAAAGATAATAAGTTTTTAGAGGAAGAAGTAGGATTTGATGCGATTGCAAAGAAGACAGACTAAAACCAGATGAATTATGATGAAGGCGAAGGAGATTGCGAAAGTCATTGATGCTGCGTATTTCATCCCAACTAATGGTTTCATTCCTTTTGCGATCTTTTCATTTATTTTCGTTAGATAATCCATGGATGTTGAAGAGATTTTCTGAAAATCAGGGTATATACTTTCTTGAAATTTGGAAGGTAGATATGTAAGACCCGAAATAATGTCGTCTTCATCAATCCAATTGGGTTGTACTTTTTTCCGTGATTTAATTGGAATGAATTTCTTATCGGTGGTGTTAAACAGATTATATAGGGGCTTGGATTTTGTTTGAGTGGATTTGTTTTCGTTTAGTTGGATTAGGAATTTTGGTAGCTTGGTAGAAATGGGTTTGGTTGTTTTGTTCTTGGGTGAAGAATGTAACTTGGACAGATTAGAGGTTGATTTGGTTGAATTAGGTGGTTTAGAAGAGGTGGAATTAATGTGCTTCTGGGGTTGTGATGAAATCTTATCTTTGGTGGGAGGATTTAAGAAGGTTTAGTTTTTTCATGAGTTTGTGAAGCTTGGTTGATTGGTCTTGATTTTGGTTGTTATTGTTGAGAATAGGTAGTTGAATTTAGTTTGGTTTTTTCATATGTTTGTAAAGCTTGGTTTGATTGGTTTTGGTTCTTGTTTTTGAGAATAAGGAGTTGAATTTAGTTTGGTTTTTAGAGGAGAAGGAGGATTTAATGAGTTTAGTTTGGTGTTGTGAGTTGTTGATTTTGATTGGTCTAAATCGAAGAAGAGCTGCTTTCTGGGTGAATTATAAGTTGATTGAGCACAAGAGAGAAGACAAGGAAGAGAAGTAGATTAAGAATGATGAGTACATTCTTGTTGTTCCAGTTGTTGTTGTTTGTGAAATTATTTTGTTACGTCGATTATTTATTGACATGGATTGTTGATATATATATTATAAAAGCGCACTCGGCTTTGCGCTTTCGTTTTTTGATTGACAAACTCATAATGCTTATTGTTGTTGCATCGTGAGTTTAAGATGGAATGTTAGATATATATTACTTTTATTATCTTAATAGTACTTAAGGGTATTTTATTATTTAGCACTTAAAGGTATTTCAGTGTATTGTAAACACTAACTATATATTTTTTTCATTACATTCAGTTTATTGATATTTATTAATAAGAAACTCTAACTTCTCTCTTTATCTTATCAATATGCACTAAAAATGATTGATTAAAATTTAAGACATATAAAATCTTAGGTTCGAGTCTGTGAGACGGCATGTCTATTTAAATTGGTTGAGTGTTTACGGATTACTTATTTAACCCGCGGGAATTAATCGCAATTCAAAAAGTTATGAAAAAACAAAGAGAAACCCATCAACTTTGGAGAAAAGTTGAATAAAAATGTTGACATGAGATGTACAATTAAGAGAATCACAAAATTTATAGTGGTATAAAGTATGATAGAAAAATGAGTAACAGACTTGACGAGCAAAATCGGCCTCACTTGCTTTTTTAAGGATGGGTAATCATTAATCCGCCACTAATGAATTCTTTTATTTTAATGTCTTTTGTGATTAGTGTTACTTTGAAATTTATTATCACAATCTTTGTTATAATTAATAATGAAAATAAGGGATCGAACTAGTGAAATGATTATATTCATTCATAAAAAAGAACAAAACACCAATTTGGAACATGATCCAAACTTAAATGTTGAATTGGCCAACTTTTGGTCTACTTTGGCTAGATATTACTCATTTATCTAGTTCATTTATCTGTTTGCTTGGGTAACTTGTGATAAAAAAAAAATATATATATGGTGACTTTTATCTAAATGATTATGATAATCATGAAAATTACTGTCTTTTGTCTAGTAGGATATTAATGGATTATTTTTTGTTTGAAATGAACAAACTTTCTCATTTCTAAAATAATATTTTTTAAAGCTCTTGACAATAATGTTAGATACGTACAAATTATAAAGAAAGCTATTATTAAAACTATATAGATAATATATAAAATTTTGTTTGACAATATTATTGATTAATTAATTTAACCATAATGTATGCAGACATGAGCCTAAAATATTGTCGGCTGTTTAATGCTTAATAGATTCTCAATTAGTGTGAAAGCAAGTTGCATTAATTAATTAATAAATTAATTAAACCAAAAACTGATCAAAGCTATCCATTGGATTTCATAAAGGGACAAGAGACATAGCGCTGACAATTAATCCATCCCTAATTACAATGCTTAAGACTTAATTAATTAGAGCTTTAAAAACAAATATAAAATATTGGAATAGAGAACATGGGGCATTATGGAAAAGATTCTTAATTAAAATTACTTAATTAAGGTGCTCATCACATGAAAGTACATCTTCTCTTTTACTTTCCTTTGTCCAACCTAAGGGGTTAATTATAACATATAGCTTGGCTCATTCAAACTATTTTTTTTTTATTAAAATATTAAGTTGGAGTGGAGTCATTACTTTATGAATGCGGTTAAATTTTACATATAATAAATTATAATTTTAAAAAACTCAAATTAATCATAATTTATATATATATATATTTGATTAGTGGGTCATGACTTGTTAAATTAATAATGGAAATTAGGGTGGGGATGTGATCATTAAGATAAGCATGAAAATTAAAGTCTCTTCAAATAAAATATTATATTTCTTCTAACCTTTCCCTTTCATCTATTCAAAGATGAGAAGACTTTCAATTCCTAGAAGACCCCACTCTATAATTGTAATTTATATTCATGTTATTCATTATAGTACAACACCCAACTACTAATAGGCATTTTCAAAACCAATATTTTCTTTTTAAATGGGTTGAATATATATAGTCTTGAATTTGTACAAAATGATTGAAAAAACTTTTGATTAGTTTAAACATCATATTCATTTTAAATGATAAGGTCAAAACTAACAATACTAGATAAATGTTTGAGAAATATTAGATATTAGAAAATAAAATTAAGAGAAAAGAACACCCAAGTTTTAGGTTAAAACATGACTTTGTTTTTTTAATAAATGGTCCGAGTAGAAAACACGAACATGTTACCTTGAGGACATAAATTTTTGCGTTTTACTATTGATTTTTTTTAATTAAAATAGAACTCGCAGACACTTTACAAAAAGAACATGACTTTTCATTTATGATTAAATTTGCTCATAAAAATTACAAGGTATGTCATGTTCATCAACTATAATTATGAGTCTCCTAGAGTAAAATGATTTTTTATTCATTTATTTTATTGTTATCCATTAACAACAAGTTTTTATTTCATATTTGTTAGAGAGACTCATGTGTTTATTACAAAATTTCTAAATTATTCTAAGAATGTTGGTTTTTTTTAATTTAAATGTAGTATGACACCTCACAATCATGACCCCAATAAACTTAAAGTGTTTTCAGATTAAATCGAATTTGTGACCTTCCATTACTAATTTTTTTTTATATTTGTTAGAGTGACTCACGTGTTTATTACAAAAATTTTAAATTATCTAAAAATGTTGTTTTATTAATTAAAGGAGAACTAGCATGACACCACACAATTATGAACCCGCTTAAATTTAAAGCGCTTTCAAATGAAATCGAACTCGTGACATTTTCATTAACAAAATACTTTTATTTCTTATTTGTTAGAGACTCCTGTGTTTATTAAAAAAAGTTCTAAATTAGCCAAGAAAGTTGTTTTCATATTGGCTTACATAGTATAGTTTGTTATAGAATTATTGATAACTTGATTATAGTGCCTAAATAAATTAAATAATTTTATAAAGATCAATGGTTTAATTTTGGACAAAGCTAACACAAATTTTCACTATTTTCTCTCATTTATTAGAAGTTCTTGGCGGAAAATTGAACTTTTAAATAAGACTTTTTTATATTTGAATTATTTTGATTAATTAATTATATAATATCTATTATCTTTAGATAACAATTTTCTAGTGTGAAGAATATTTGGAGGTAGAATGAAAAATAAATCAATCTAAGTTTGAACGACAAACTTACACACTTTAATTGTCAAGAAAACAACAACCGTGAATCTTAAAATTAAGAAAGCTTGAATTAACATTGGTTTCAATTCCTAGGTTTTGTTCGAATTTAGGTTATATATGAGTTATGAAAACTTGAATTATTTAGTGAAATAAATTAAAAAAATATTAATATTTAATAAAAAAATATTTTATAAAATAATAAAAAGAGAGGGTATTTAATTATTTTAATTGATAAATTATTGATTGGTGAAACAATATTTGTTACAGAATGATTTGTTGTTATTCAACCATTTTTGTCTCATACTTTGATGTCTTGTTGTTGTCATTTATTTTAGTTGGTCATGACTTGATTTTGTCCAAGGTCTTTGTGATCTTCACAACTTGTTAATGAATGAAAAAAATATATAGTTTATAAAAAAAAAAACATGAGCATGTGAAGGAAGAAAAAAACATGGTTGGTGAGTAGATAAAGTAAACCCATAAATGAAAGAGGTTCGGTCCCTATCCATGCTTTCTATGCTCCTAAAACTAAACAAATAGCCTTTATAATATGCCGGTCTCAACTCCATCTTTCTTCTTCTACACCACAAAAATAAAATAAAAAAGTTAGTATTTTGGTCTATCTCTAACCCTAACCACAAGTTATAGGGAAACATAAAAAAAAGGTTTTGTTTAGGTCTTATGAAACCCTAACCACAAGTTCACTCATAGATTCTTTTTTCTTCTCTTGCCATTATTATTATTATTATGTCAAGTGCTAAAAGGAATTGGAAAGATTTCTCATTTGACCAAATTTGGCCTTTTGCAAGTTGTGTAACACCCAAAAATACAACAACCCATCAAGAGCTTATATGATTTGTAATAATTTTGTACATCACTAATCAAATAGACAGACATAATAATTAATGATGAGTTCATTTATTTGTATCATTTGAAACAATACCTATTTTGTTGTTGTTGTTTTCATATATAAATTAAACTATTTATTTTTTTAAAAGAAAATTTTCCATTAATCCATTTAATCATCGATTACAACCAAACTATGAAACCATAAAAAAAAAACATTTTAGTACAAACTATGACTTAAATTCTTATTAATAACATAATTAGAAAGATCATTGTGACATTTATGTGGAAGTAAAAAATAAAAAATATTTTATTTTATTGAAAATTTTCAAAATAATGTAAATAAGGTGGTGGGTCCAAAGAGCAAGATACAAAAACAGGCACGCCTTAAAGAGAGCAGAAGCAGCAATCACGCCCACGCCCACACACTTCGGTTTCTTCTTCCTATGGCATCACCATTTGCACACTCCCCAATCTAGTCAAACTTTCTTCATCTCTTAACTTTTTTTAAATAATCATTATAATTTTTCAAACAAAATTTTACAACAATTTTAGACCTTTTATCCAACTGACTAACCTAGTTTCAGTGTTAAAAGTTTTAACTCTTATTTTCATTAAAAACGTTTTAAATAAAATTAAGTTAAAAATTTGTGTCAACTTATAAATGTTAAAAAAAGAAGAAACAAAGTATACATATTGGTCTATCTTATTAATTATTAGTACAAAATTATTATAATTTAAAAAAAATTATGATAGACAAAGATTTAATAGGTAATATTTTTTTAGATTCGGTTTTAACTCGGCATAATTCCTACATAAAAGATGAATAATATAATTTAATGTTCATTCATATATATATATATATATGTTTTGGAATAACTATTAGATTGCTTTTTTTTATTTAAATTAGTTTGTTTATTAATTATACAATTGAGATTATTATAGTAATTATATAGTTGTTGTCTTTTTCTTTAGAATGGAGGGGGGGGGGGGGGATTTATCGCCCGGAAGACACGGCCTGTTTGTCTGACGACTGTTGCTTAATTTGTTTGGTTCTCTCCAATTTCCAATGCCCTTATCTTCTCTCTCTTTTTCTTACCTCCTTTATGGCTGCCGTTGTTAATTTGTATCTTCTCTTTACCCTTTTCTTCTTCTTCTTCTTTTTAACCTAGTTTTATTATTCCATAGTGAGATAAAACATTGAGAACAAGTTATGACAGATAATAGATCATGATCTACTAAGTTCAAGATCCTCTTATATGGAGATGTAAACAAAAGTCCATATCAAGCATCCATCTCAATGAAAATATGCATTCGATTTCAGATTTGTAGCTTGTTTTATTTAGATTTTCGGTAAAATCTTTGTTTAACTTAATCTTCTTTAAAACTAGTTTTTGTAAGCTTAATAACTATTATATCATTTAAATAGATAAGATACAAGACATTAAATAAAATACATTTTAGTATTTTCATGGATAAAATAATTGGTTGGATATATGAGGTGAAAGAGGGAAAATACAAAGTTTTGGATAAAATCTCAAAAAAGTCAATATAAAACAAGATCTAAGTCATATCGACATATCTAGTGTGTAATTGAGGATGATCTAATTTTTCAACTAAAAATTATATCAATAATCATCCTATCTTAATTTAAGTAAGAAGTTTAATTTTCACTCGGAACACGTTAACTTGAAATTTACGGTACGTACGATGGTTAGAAGAAAGAAAATAATATTTTGCATATATATATATATATATATATATTTAAGATGATAGAGGTATTTATACCTGAGTTACATTAGTAATATAATAAAATTATATAATAAGTATAAAATAATATATTATTAACAATCTCTCTCAAACTCAAGGCGGAAGAGAATTGAATAACTTGAGATTGAAGACTAAATCTTGAAAACACTAAGGAGAATGAGATTTGGTAAAAATGTCGGCAATTTGAACTTGCGAAGAAATATGAATCAATTATATGGTACAATTAATGACATGATATTGTGTCAGAAGACAATCAATTTCAATATGTTTGGTACGTTCGTGAGATAAATCATTATGAGCAATCTGTATTGCACTATTATTATTATTATCACAGAAGATAGGAATAACATAGGATGAAGGAACACCAATATCATGGAGTAACCATCGTAGCCAAAGAAGTTCAAAGGTAATATCTACAAGAGCACGCTATTTAGATTCTGTACTAGAGCGAGAAACAACAATTTGTTTCTTCTCCATGAAATGAGAGATGTGCCAAGAAAGAAACAATAATCAGTAGTGGATCGATGATCAGTTGGATCCCCTGCCCAATCAATATCAAAGTATGCTCGTAGCTCTAGAGGAGAAGAGTGAGCAAAATATAGTCCATTAAATAAAGTTCATCTGATGTAACATAATATGCAAAGAACGATAGAGAAGTTAATAGTACGAGAAGATGACATAAATTGACTCACAATATTATGAGAATGAATACAATTGATAGTATAAACAATGGTGAAAGTTACTTCTCCCCAAAAGTTATCGAGACAAGAAGACGAGATGAGAATGACTCAAACAACATTAAGAAGGTGTCTATGTTTTTGTTCTACTCGACCATTTTGCTGAGAAGTTACAGGACAAGATCTTTGAATAATTGTGTCTTCTTGGGTTAGAAACTCTATGAATTTTGTGTCTTTGTATTTCATGGCATTATTAGTGCGCAAGATTTTAATTTTGGAAGAAAATTGAGTATAGATCATATTAATAAATTGAATGTAAATTGAGGACAATTCAGACATATTACGCATCAAATAGATCCATGTATAATGATAAAAATCGTTAATAAATATCACATAATATTTCAAACCACCCATAGTATAATGTGGTGCAAGACCCCAAATATCATAGTGAATCATATGAAAATGTGCTAAGGATTATAATCATTAAGGGAAAAAAAAAAGGTAAAGCATGCCCTTTAGAAAGCTCACAAGAAACACAATCAAAAGTTTCGTCTTAATAAGGCCTAAAGAACCACTTAAAATTATAGAACTCAAACGATCTGTAGAAGGATGACCTAATCGAGAGTTCCAAATTTGAGAAGTGATAGATCCAACAAAAATTTTTTGATGGAAGAGATAGAGAAGTGAGTTCAAATAATCGTCCAACCTTATATCATGTTCCAATGATTTTATTTGTTTGAGGATCTTGCACAACACAATCATTACTCAAAAAAGTTATGTTAAAACCAAGATCACATATTTGTCCAACATAAATAAGATTTAATGAAAGTTTTGGAACAAAAAATATTTCAGGTAAGGACAATATAGAAGTTTGAGTGGTACCAATAGTTTGAACATTCAAAAAGTATTATCAGCAGTATAGACAACATGCAGAATAATAGCATTTCTAGTTGATGTGAGAAAATAGGATTCAAAGTCATATGATTACAATATCCTAAATTAAAAACAATGAGATAGTACTTGGTGTGGTAGATATCACCGGAGAAGATAAGATTGGAGAAGATGTAGTACCATAATTCGATTGAAATTTTTGTAAAAGTGATTGAATGTCTTTAAGAGAGAATTTGGGAAAAGTGTTCTCTAATGAAGTATTTGTGGCACCATCAACGGTAGAGAATACAAATTTAGAAGACTTGTCCAAGAAAGTTGAATCAATGTAAATATCAATATTCAAAAATAAATACACAAACCCTAAATAGATATAAAACCTAAAACATAAGCTCTGATACCATGTTAGAAGAAAGAAAATAAAATAATATTATACATATATATTTAAAATGATAAAGATATTTATACCTGAGTTAAATTAGTAAATATAATAAGAATACATAGAATAATATATTATTAACAATGACTATGCAATCATAGTATCTTTCTACTTTAGATTAAAAAAAATATTAAGTTATTAAGTAAAAGTTTAACTGAAAATAAACAAATAAATTAAGAATTGCAGTTTCATAAGTATATTCTCTTCTTCATATAAAACTAGGAAGATTTTTGTGCGATCCACACGAATAACAATTTAAATAAAATAAATTTAATAAATAATAATAATATGTATTCAATATTTAAAATTCTTAATAAATCACGAATAATATATTATAATAAAAAAATAGAATTTTTTTCGAATGAACCTCTCATCTCGTGACATTACACTTTCACTTTGGTTAATCAAATATTTGATTCATATTTTTTAATATTTAACATCGTGACCTCACACTCTGGTTAATCAAATATTTGATTCATATTTTTGTAACCACTTTCAATTGATACTGGCCTATTATCCATCGACAAACCACATCAAAATCACATTTGTTTAAGGGTTGTACTTGTTTTTGTTAGGTTGAAAGTTCGAAACATAAATATAGCATTTTTAATTTTATTTTTAACCGTTTTAAGTTTATGGGCGGGTCAACCCACAATCCGACCCAAGTATCCATTTACTCTCACATATATATCCAAATTAACCACAACTCTCGCCCCGACAATTCGGACACTTTAAAAATTAAGCATCATTATATATATATATAGATTAGTTAGTTAAAAAATTGAATTTATATTGTTAAAATATATCCCGCGTTCATCTAATTTTGTGTTAAATTTAAAATATAAAATGTTATTAGCCTAATTGGTTAAAAGGTTGTACTTGTTTTGTTAAGTTGCAAGTTCAAAACATACATATAACATTTTTAATTTTATTTTTAACCGTTTTAAGTTTATGGGTGGGTCGACGCACAATCCGACCCAAGTATCCATTTACTCTCACATATATATCCATAATTAATCACAGCTCTCGACCCAGCAATCCGGACACTTTAAAAATTAAGCATTATTATATATATATTAGTTGGTTAAAAAGTTGAACTAATATTGTTAAAACATCTCGCGTTCATCTAATTTGGTGTTGAATTTAAAATATAAAGTGTTATTAGCTTAGTTGGTTAAAGGGTTGTACTTATTTGTTACGTTGTAACTTCGAAACATACATATAGCATTTTTAATTTTATTTTTAACCATTTTAAGTTTATGGGTGGGTCAACCAACAATCCGACCCAAGTATCAATTTACTCTCACATATATATCCAAATTAACCACAACTTTCGACCCGGTAAACCGGACAGTTTAAAAATTAAGCATAATTATATATATATATAGATTAGTTAGTTAAAAAGTTGAACTAATATTGTTAAAATATCCCGCGTTCATCTAATTTGGTGTTTAATTTAAAATATAAAGTGTTATTAGCTTAGTTGGTTAAAGGGTTGTACTTGTTTTGTTATGTTGCAAATTCGAAACATACATATAACATTTTAAATTTAATTTTAACTGTTTTAAGTTTATGGGTGGGTCAACC
Organism: Impatiens glandulifera; assembly: GCF_907164915.1. NCBI lineage: Eukaryota > Viridiplantae > Streptophyta > Magnoliopsida > Ericales > Balsaminaceae > Impatiens > Impatiens glandulifera. The sequence continues at coordinate 102,082,470 of NC_061862.1, read as the reverse complement.
CACAATCCGGCCCAAGTATCCATTTACTATCACATATATATCCAAATTAATCACAGCTCTCGACCCAGCAATCCGGACACTTTAAAAATTAAGCATCATTATATATATATAGATTAGTTAATTAAAAAGTTGAACTAATATTGTTAAAATATCCCGCGTTTATCTAATTTGGTGTTGAATTTAAAATATAAATTATTATTAGCTTAGTTGGTTAAAGGGTTATATTTCTTTTGTTATGTTACAAGTTCAAAACATACATATAACATTTTTAATTTTATTTTTAACCGTTTTAAGTTTATGGGTGTGTTAACCCACAATCCGACCTAAGTATCAATTTACTCTCATATATATATTTAAATTAACCCAAGCTCTCGACCCGACAACCTGGACACTTTAAAAATTAAGCATTATATATATATAGATAGATAAGAGCTAACCAAAAAAAAATACAATTTGGGAGAAATAAAGACACTCTAGAGAAGTTAAAGAATAGGGTATTCCTTTGAATTTTGTTATAATTTAATTTATAATAAGATCCACAATCAGTACATTATCATTATTCCTCCAAGCTAAATAAAAACTCCTCTAGGAAATTTAGTTCATCACTCTGAAGCATGTGACAAAAATGCAATGTCCAACAATTATCAACCAAGTAATGAGCAACGACGACATCCGAATAGAAAACCAATAGCAAGAGGAGCGTCCCCAACCCATAGTTTGGTTATCTATTATTAAGTGAGACCAACAAATTGATGTTGAACCGTATATATCGGTATGTAACAGTTCTAAATCACATTCTCTTTTGGTAGTAGTGGATTGATTTAGTTGATCAAACTGTTTTTCAGTTAACTCAATCTTAATCAACAAAAACATATTAATCAACTTTATGAACCAATTAATCCAATCCCAAACAGAAAAACCTTCCCTTTACTATACTTACTATTCTAGAGCCAATTAGCTTAACTATGATCTTGATTTTGGGTTATTTGAAGATAAAACAATTATGAATCAAAATATTGTTTAATGAAGAAACGAATTTGAAAATGATTCAAATACTTTTTATATTTAATATAAATTTATAAAAAAAAATTATAAGTAATTTTATTGTTATTCATAATTTGAATGATGAAATAATTAACATGACATGCCTTGATTTGAATGTCAATTAATGTCTTAATATAGAGTTTTAGAATCTAAGAATTAAAAAAACTACAACAGTTCGAGTATAAAAGATATTAATGATTGGCAATGTTCCGAGGTCTTGCGAAAACTGTAAAAGAATAAGATACAATCTCGCACATGTGCAATCCTTCATCTTTTGTGGCGGGAGGTGCGAAACTCTAAACTTGAAAATTGAAGGGAATGAGAATTTTTTCTCTCCCAAAGTTTGTCGATTGTCGATTCATGACAAGATGTCGTGTGATTCTCCCAAAATTGTCAAGGCACTTATTTTATCCATTGATTTGCATAACGGAAGAGTCTAATGACAAGAGAAAATCAACAAGTTAATGACTATATTAGATGCACACGATGTCTTATGCACAACATAGATATAGACAATTACTCATCTCCTTGAAAGCTACTTGTTCACAATCGGATATAGATGAAACTCGCAACAAGTATAACTAGGTTAACTTCTCCAAAGAATGACACATGACCATGGTCATGAATGGATAGCTAGAAAAGAGAGAAACAACTTATTTGTACTAACACATTCAAGAGTACATTTGGAGTTATAGTATATCAAATTTGGTTAAAAAGAAATGCAAGAATCTTTTTATTTGGCGAGATATTCAAACCAATATGCATGACATCACTCGCACGTGGAGGAGTGGAGGAGAAGAGTCCCGATCATTCATCAAAAACATGTCAATAATAAGTAATTATTATACTGACGTCACAAAATCATTAAACATAACGCGACATAATTAGATTCACTTTATATCTTTTTCTTTAACATAACAAAAATTGATTAATTTCAAATATGAATTTTGTTTTTCTATGAAAAGTTTATTGGTAATTTTTCTCAAAAAAAAAAAAAAGGTTTGTCTTTTGAAAATAAAATATAAAATAACCCAAAAATCAAACAAGCTGGACCTTCTTTGTTTTGATTTATTTGTGATTATTTTTAAATAACTCACAATTACATCTTATATTTCCTTGTCCAATCCATCATCAAATAACATATATTTTTAAAAATTAAAATCCATTATATATTTATGATTTTAGTCTTTTAACACAAATAAATTTAAGTCAATTTTTTTATCACTAACCAAACAAATGTATTTTGAGTAGCCAAGTTGTGAACATTCGGATAAGTTTTGCTTGCCACATCAGTTTGGTCCATCACGCAATCAACACTACTAAGGCTAGTTTGATTTAACTATTACTAAAGTAATTTAAACAAAATATAAAATCAAACCTATATAAAAATGTTTTAGTAAATACATTGGATCGATCCAAATTTTAAAACACTCTCAACATCAACTAATCAAATAAATTAAATAATATCATGAATGTTTTTTTTTTAAAATGAACGAGAATTAGTATGAATCTCCGCTTATAATAAATGTTTTAGAGATAAGTTACTACCCATAATCTAAATCAAAATACTCTATTTTAGTCCTTTATCATAAATAAAAAAATATTTTAAAAAGCAAAATCATAAAAAAAAACTTATTTCTTAATTTGAAAAGAGAAAAAAAACGCATCAAATAAATTTTATGTCGGTTCTATTAATTATTTAAATAATTGTTTAATCTATTTTTTTATATATAATTTATCAATCACGTCATTTAAATTATTAAAATATTATTATTTTAATATATATTATTATTTTTATTCAAATAACTCAAATTTATAAAACAAAGTTATTTAAATAATCAACTATTGAAATCCAAACCAGATTCTATATTTGAAAACATGAAGACCATGACTACATATTTTTGCTTCAGTTCGATTAATTTTATGATAAGATTGAAATATTCATCAATGTAATGACTTTCTTAGATTGCCCAAATCCAATCTCCAATAACAAAGTAAAAATATTATATAATTAAATAATCTTTAAATTTAATAAGCATTAATTAAAGTGGAAGTCTTAAGATTTAGTATGATAAAATAATATGCATGTAAAATAAAATAAAATAAAAATAGTAATAACAGATTCAGATATAAAAAAATAAAAATAAAATATGATTCCCAATTAAGAAGTTAGGAAACCTAGTCACAGAACAAAAGGAAAGGAGGACACTAGACATAGTACTTCTTCAATGGTGTTTTCCTTTTTATTTATTTTGTATGAACTTGTTTGATTTTTTTTTTTTTAACTTTTTAACAATCTGTCATTCATTAATTAAAATAAAAAATAAAAATAAAGTTAAAACTTTAAATAGAAAAAGACAGTATAGTAATTACAACGGTTAATCATCCAAATAAATGATCTACTTTTTAGTCAAACTAATAATTTTGAAAATATTCAATAAATTGTTTTCAAAAAATCACAAGTTCTATGTGTGTTCTTCTTTCAATTAGATCACTGTAGAAAGAGAAAAAGAAAGAGAACGTGGGGTGTTGACATGGGACCCACTTGATGTGGTGTAACGTGGGACCCACTCACCGCCCATCCGCACGCTGTCCTACCAAAACAAAACCCTCTTCTCACTCATCATCCTCTTTCATCTCATCTTCCCCAAACACTCCATAGCTTTTAGACCTAACCCTAAATCATCTCTCTCTAGAGCTCTAGTTCTAGTTCTGATCTGACGAGCTAATTATTGGGAGAGAATTGAAATGGGTATCTTTCAGAATAAATCTCTGTTGTAATTCATATATACATATATAAGATAGATATATAGATAGATATGGATCATAATCGTCCTCTTCCTCCTCCCTTTCGAGATCTTCAGCTCCATCACTCTCCTTTTCAATTCCAAAACCACCACCACCAAAACCCTCCCTCGGCCAACTCCGACGATGAAAACAGCGGCAGCGGCGGCGGTGGAGTCGGCCAGAAACGCGATCGAGGCGACGACAGCAGCAACACCGCCACCACCCCTTCCGGTATGTTATTTCATTTTAAAGACTCAAACTCATAACCTTAAGACATGCTTTTTTTTATTAAATAAACAGGAGGAGAGGTTTCTAGAAGGCCAAGAGGAAGACCAGCTGGATCAAAGAACAAACCTAAGCCGCCGATTATAATCACTAGAGATAGCCCTAACGCTCTAAGAAGCCATGTGATGGAGATCGCAAACGGATGCGATATAATCGAGAGCGTTTCGGTTTTTGCGACCAGGCGTCAAAGAGGGGTTTGTCTACTTAGCGGAAATGGTACTGTCGCGAACGTAACCTTGAAACAACCAGCTACTCCTGGCGCGGTCGTGTCTTTGCATGGTCGGTTCGAGATTCTTTCCCTCTCAGGATCGTTTTTACCACCGCCAGCTCCGCCGGCCGCGTCAAGTTTGACGATATATCTAGCCGGCGGACAGGGTCAAGTGGTGGGAGGAACGGTTGTCGGACCATTAATTGCGGCAGGACCGGTCATTATCATGGCGGCTTCATTTGGAAACGCAGCTTATGAGAGGCTTCCATTGGAAGAGGAGGAGGTTGCATTACCTCTTCCATCTCCTCCGACAGGAACATCAATCGAACAGAACCAGCAACAAAACCAGAATCAACAACAACAACAGATAATGAATGAAGGGAATGCATCGTCTTTAATGAATCATGGGTTACCTCAAAATCTACTAAATTCATGCCAAATGCCAGCTGAAGCTTTCTGGGCAACAGGTCGACCTCCCTTTTGATCAATAACAACGTATGGCTTCATGTTAATTTTTAGTTTTTTTCCTAATCTCGATCCTCCTTTCCTTTTGTTTGCTCAATTAGTTCATTTTCACAAAGTCTGCGTTATTATAAATCTTGGTTTTCTTTGGAATTTCCCAATTAGGATTGATGGGTTTTAGCTTAATTTGGTGTGTCAATTAATCCATCTTTTTTTAGCTAAATAATAAAAAAACAAATCTGTAGGTTGAAATGAGAGAGATGGATTTTATACAAATTTCTTGAATTTTGTTTTTCTTTATATATTGTTAATTATTGTATCTCAATAACTCTTTGGTTTTATCTTCCTCCTCCATGTGATCATTATACCTTCAAGGATTCAAAACATGGCAATCTTCTCTCTCACTCTAACTCACTCTCATAAAAGCTAATATGATCTGGTTAATATTATATATTTATATAATAAATTAATTAATTTGAAGTTTGGACAATTCTTATACAAGTTTAAACTCTACCCATATGAACAAAAATAGTTTATTTACATTTTTGAAAGTTAGCACTAACTCAAACTCATTAGGGCTTTGAAATGGATTAATGCCTCTCTTTCCATGGATTTTCTTTCTTTATTTACAAAAATCATGTTTAATTAGTTATGGGTGAAGTAACTTTTTATAATAAAAAAAAAAGAGAGTTTTGTTTCCAAAATGGGACCTATATATAAGTATAGAAAGGTGGCGGACAGGGTAAGAAAAGCATGCAAATTGGGAAGAAGACAGGGATGGGCTTATTAAAAAAGTGTCAGAAGTTCTGTCATAAACACACCTCATATGATCATGGATGAGGGAAAATAGAGAGATGAGACTGAGCATTGGGGACTGTGAGTTACACGTGCATCTCTGCTCTTTAAGAACTGTTTTCCAAGGCAATCCAAAACCAAACATTTAGCCACTAGGATTTCGACAATCATGTCACCAGTCAAAAAATAAAATGGGGGCCATTTCAGACTGACATTTGAAGTTTTTTCAATTTGAATTCACCATTGTTGTTATTGTTGTCGACTTAAGCTTATAATACATTGGATAGAGACTATAAAAGTATTAATAGGAGACATCAGGGTTATGATCTTATCTCTATAATATATATATATATATATATAGGGTAAGTTTGAAGTACATTGAATCTAGCTTGCGATTATATTGATCATCACATCTTTATGTATGTCTTAGCTGTTTTACTCGGCCCACTTTGTGTCTTTTTGTCTTCTTTTAATTTTCTCTATATACTACATTGTTTGATTCGACTTCTTTGATTTAAAAAGCTTTAGTTTTCACTAATAAACTGTTATTATAACTTGAACAAACATATTTACATTGATTTTATTGTGAAAAAGGCTAAATTTGAGAAATTTGAATTTGTCAACGTTGTAAGTATACAAATAGTAAGGAAACATCATTTATAGTACAAATTATTATAAACTGGTTGCCACGTTTAATTCATAACAAAAATACATCAAAACTAACGACAAAATTTCAAGTCTGACAAGGTAAACACTAGTTAAAATGATCAAAATTATCGAAAAAGTGTAACTCAACATGTATTTGAATGTCCACCTCCTTACCCAGTCCTCTCGTATTGTTCGCACACCACTAGATGTGGCTATATATGAAGCTTCCATGTTTTTCTGTTTTGTTACGGTTTTGGCTTTCTTCGATCTTGATCAATGTTGTTTCTACTTATGTATTTATGTCATTTCCTGGAATTTATAAGTGTTTTTGAATAAATTCATCAAATTATTCCGTTAGTTTATTAAAGGGTCGATGCTGACATGATTCTATGAATCCAGCTAACTCGATCTATATATGTTTCCCCTCTCTAAGTCTTCTATATATATATATATGTGTTATTCTTATATTTAATCATATAAATATTTTTTGAAAATTACTTCATGGATGATTATTTAGATGTGATCAAATATTTGCAATGTTCTTTATTGTTAGTGTTGAGAAATATTGATTGAGATCAAACTTTATTGATGTAATTGTTGAATAGATATATATAGTGTATTAACATTTTTTTTTTTTTTTTTTGGAAAATGACATAATGTCATTTAATTAAAAAATCCCAAAGGAGAAAATATTTACATGAATTTAGAGATTAAGACAAAATAAACATTTGTCTTAATTTAAACGAAAAATAGACAACAATTAGGAAATAACAAACAAAACGGGTTATAAACAATCAATGACACTAACAATAGAAATTTAAAGCGACTTGAAACCAATAGATTGAGTGACTTCTTCATAGGGAATGCCCAATCTTTGACATATCAATCAATTTCTTTCGCAAATGAGTATTCGCTTTCACGTTTAAATGAGTGTATTTTCATTAAAAATGATGTCCCTCCAAACATGCTCAACGTCACACATCGAACTCTATAAAAAGCTCTAGCGTTCCGCTCCATTCCAATATGATAAATAATAGCGACAAAAACACTTAAAATGTTTGAAGTAAATACATTATCATTGACCTTGTTGAGAGCAACATCTTTGATATCAATCAATTCCCTTGGAAAACTAAGAAGACTCGTATATGTGGAAAATTTATCCCAAAGCAAATAAGCAAATGAACAGCCCCCAAGAATGTGATATATGGTCTCCTCATTTCCCATACATAAAAGACAACTTGAATCCGAAATATTCATGTACCTCTTAATTCGATTTCGCATATTAAGTTTTCATGAAACGCCAACCACAAAATAAATTGATGTCTAAGAATAACTTTTGAAGAGCAAAAAAAATGAAATTATAGTATCGCTTCCCTTCTAGTACGAACAACATCCTATGCTAAACTCGAGCAAAACTTGCTTTCATTTTCAACATTCCAAATTCGAGAATCCTTAATTATTATAACTAAAATATAAGAAGATATAGAATCAAGTATCCTCATTTCTTCTCATATACTCTTTAAAGGATCATTCCATTCCCTGACAAACTAAATCAAGTGTGCAATTAAAATTTATTTTCAAATTTAACTTTGATAATATGGTTTTGATAAAATATTCATTAAAAAACTCATATTTCCATTTAAATGGACTTTGGAGTTTTATTTTTTTTCTATTTAAATATATATTAAGTTATTTAGATTTGATTGTTCTTATTTGCTATGAGTCTTCTCATTGTGCTAAATTTGAGATAGTTACATGTGATTTTTATTAAATCATCACTTAGAAAAAAATATTTAAAAAATAATAATTTTAAAATATATAATTTCCTAGACGAAAAATTGAAGAAGAAATCTTGATTCTTATATTTTATGACAATTAAAGTTAAATGAGTTAACTATTTAAGTTTATTAAGTTTGCAATTTTTTAATTTGAAAGTGTGTACTTTAATGCATGCTATATTGAAATTTGCAATTTGTGTAATTGTGTTTATATAAAATTATCCAAAGAAAAAGATTAATTTTTATTTGTTTTAAATTTAGAAATAAACAAAATTTGAGAAGTGATTTAAATCCAATTTCTAACTAAATTCTAAAATTTAGAAGAAAATAATTAAATCATACTAGCTTCCTATATTAATATATAAATTGTACATAGGAACTTCATGATTTTAATTTTTTAATTATTCATTAATTAAAAAAAGTAATTAGTAACAATTTTATTTCACATGTTCACATCATTTCTATTTTTATTAGGCAAAGATTCATCAGTAAAAAAATGCACTCAATGCAATATTGACATAATTAAGGTCTGGTTCGGATTGAGATGTTTTGAAAAAACTTAGAGATGGAAAAAAATAATGATTGATAATGATTTTGAGGAAGTGATAATTATTTTTGGTAAAAAGACTTAAAAAATATTAATATATATGAATAAAATAAAAAATAATAATTTAAAATAAAGGGTATTTTAATATTTTTATTAATGAAATGAGTGCTTTAATTGTTTAGAAGTGATTGATTGAAAAAATAATTTTGGATGAGATTTTTTAAAAACCCAAAGAAAACAAGGTAAGCTCACATAAAAAGATATATTTTAAGAAATTTTAAATTCAAACGTTAATAATTAATAAAAAATAAATAAAAAATCTCAAATTTTAATTTTGATAATCATCTATAAAATTTGTTTTTCACATATTACAATGAATTATCATATCTTATAATTTTACCATAATTTGCAAGAAGTTATATGTCAAAAATTACGATAATCAAAACATAATCTTGTTCATTATTTATAAACAATTAATTTCAAATTTTAATATTTAACAAAAATCTCAAATCAAATTTGATAAGCATATTTATAAAATGTACTGAAGATTACAATGAATTATCATTACTTATAATTTATCATAATTTGTGTTTAGTTATATTTGTTATACATAAAAATTAAAATAATCTTTGTTTCATTATTTAGAAAATAACATTAATACCTAAAGAAGATAAAAATTACATTATAATCCAATAATCTTTGGTTCATTTCAACTTACTTTTTTTTTTTGTATCATAGGTCACCCAACAAAAAATAATTAGTCTCAATTTAAATAAAAAAGCCAATAAATTTTTATACGAGAAATGATAGTGGAGCGACTTCCCCCAACGACTTCCCACGTTGTCATTTTCTCAAAACACTCTCGTTGTCATGTTTTTAATCCAAGAGTGTTTTAGAAGATGACAGCTCGCTCTCATGTCATTTTTTTTATAAGTATGTATAAACACTTTATTTCCTTTATATCCACTTTTCAAATAAATTTATTCATTTCTCATTGAACTC